>NC_086072.1:18708084-19021084 GCF_948474715.1 Cydia amplana
CGTGCTGTATTTTAGAATCCTCAGAAAAGACGCTTGGATTTACCCTGCTATACCAGGACCAGGTATGGGGTAGAACCGTAAGTAGGTAGTCGAGGGACATGGACAGATGATGTTCATGCGAAAGGTTGGTTAGTTCACATTAAATATTTTACCCGGCTTAAACTGCTGACGCGAGTAGCAGCCACTGCGTAAAATATATTGCGGTGTGGTCCGTGTGGTGGTGATGATGGTGCCATCGGAGTTGTAGGTAGATTATATTTTTCCTAAATCGGTTGATTTACAATTTCGTCTAACAATAGTGGAAAGAATGCATTTATTTGACGAATATTTCACTTAATTTTTCGTCCAATAAGTAGGTACATGTATAATTTTGCTGTAGAAATTTTCAAAATTAACTGGAATCAAATCAAACTAAAACTGACATTGAAAACTATATGACATTATCCTTTTTAACCGAACTTTTATGGCATTTGGTACCTATTTGACCTATAGGCAACCTATTATACCTACTCTTTGCTTGCAAGCAAAGAGTAGAGCAAGAGGTATAATCTTGCAAGCATCCTTTTGCCATGACATTAACGTGATGCTGAAGTAAACAGAAAGAGTACATTTTGGACATTCTTTGATCATGTTTGGACCATATATGTTTGGACATGATATTGTAATATCCAAAGTCCTTAGTGATATCTAATCAAAAAATTGCGATGTTTATCGAGTAGTACATAATACATATCTATTTACAATCTTAGTAAGATTACTGCTTTGTATTAAAACCTTGAGAAGAGTAAGTTTAGAATAAGAAGTTACCTCGTCTGTGATATCGAAGGCGTCGACGAGTCCCACAGCATTTGGTCTGATGAGCGCCAATAACTCTTCGTATCGTTGTTGCAGGCTTACGATGTCGTTTTCGCTGATGCTGCAATACTGCAAGGAAAATAACATAAGCTCTGGTTATTCGGTATATTTTTGGTATTTATTTGATCTACTGATTGTCTACAGCGACTGCAAGGAAGGAAGGAAGTTTTATCACAGATAGTATTGGTAAGTACCTATTACCATTTCGGGTTGGATCTTAAAATAAGTCGCCTTAATAGAAAGGTAATAGAAGGGAGGGAGGGGGTGGAGAGCGGGGAGACCCCCTCTCTAACTTTCCCCCCGCGGAAATGCTTGGTTTCTGAATTATTCATCCTTTCATAGTTATAATTTGAGGTTATGAACAGTGCCAATTGGGTTATTCGCACACGGTCTAGAACGCAAAATAACTAGTGTAATATTTTGCCTATATATCGCTTTTAGTCTACATCGCGAACGGTCTAGAACGCAAAATGACCACTTTTTTATATCACTAGGGTAGGTTAGGTTCGTTAGTTATCTTCAAATGGCCGAAGGCTAAACAGCACAGAATAACGCTAACGTAAAGATAAAACGACGAAAATGATGTAGGCATTTTGCGTTTTGGACCGTTCGCGATGTAGACTAAAAGAGATATAGCCAAAATATTACATTAGTCATTTTGCGTTCTAGACCGTGTGCGAATAACCGCTAATTGGCACTGTCAGAAGTGGGATCGGACCATAAACCACTTGAGACAATATTCAAGAAAAATATACAATCTGCTCCAGCTAGGTTGCAGCGCATATTGTTTAACCTTGCACCATACTCACCAAAAGTCATATTCAAGAAGGGCACAGAAATACCCTTAGCCGACTTTCTTAGTAGAGACTGTGATACATCTAACCTGAAATATGAACCAGAAGAAAATCTGAACATCGCAGTTATACTACCTATGTCATTAGATGCCAAAGAACAATTGATTATAGACACAAAAGAAGATCCTCATCTACAATTGCTCCTTAAGACAATCATGGAAGGATTCTCAGAAAATCTTAACGAACTCCCTAAAGAACTACAGCATTATTTTAACTTTAAAGAAGAATTAAGTTATTGCAAAGGAATCATTTTCAAAGGTGACAAGATTGTAGTGCCAAAATCACAAATTCCTAAAATGCTAAAGATTATTCATCAAGGGCACTTAGGCATCCAAAGTTGTCTAAGAAGAGCCAGACAATTTCTTTACTGGAAAGGACAATATGATGACATTTTAAAACTAGTCAGAGGCTGCTCCGTCTGTGAACAAACACAAAGAGACAACACCAAAGACACAGTTCTAGTTAATAAGATTCCTACACTCCCATGGCAAATAGTTGCATCAGATTTATTTGAATTGAAAGGAAAAACTTACCTAGTAATCTGTGACAGTTACTCTGGATATCTAGATTTTCAACAACTAAAAGGTCAGTCATCATGTGAAGTAATTGAACAACTAAAAAGATGGTTTTCGGTACATGGAGTACCAGAAGAGCTACAAACCGACAATGGAACACAATATATGTCTAGAGAATTTAAGATCTTTCAAAAAGAGTGGAGATTTAACCATGTTACATCCAGTCCACATCACCATCAGGGCAACGGGCTTGCTGAAAAAGCAGTTCAAACAGCAAAGAACTTACTAAGAAAATGTAGCATTGACAAGTCCGATGTTCAACTGGCATTATTAAATTGGAGAAATACACCACGAAATGATAATTTAGGCTCACCTAACCAACGTCTTTTCAGCAGAGTGACTAGATCTCAAATACCTACAACTGATAATCATTTAAAACCGAGAATAATGCAAGGAGTCACAGATGAACTGCAACGATTAAGAGAGAAACAAGCGATGTATAGTAATAAACATACTACAAGACCGGTCAACTTTGAAATCAATGATAAAGTCAGACACAAAGTTGGTCATCGACATTGGGAAGAAGCAAGAGTGCTAGAAAAGCCAAAAGATCTACCAAGATCAGTCATAATTGAAACAAACAAAGGCCAAACATTTCGAAGAAACTACAGCCATCTGCACAAGACACAAGCAGACATAACTAGCCAGAGAGTGGTAGTACCAGAAACTAATTATATAGATGAACCAGCAATACTCCAGGTTCCAGAAGAAGCCCAGTTACCAGAAGCCCCTAAGTCGACACCTCTAGCATCCACATATTCATCACCAGGCCCTTCTAATCAGACTCAGAGACAGGCTCAACCCATTCAACCAGTGAATGTTCCAGCTCCACAAACATCAAGATTTGGCAGGATAATAAAACCAATAAATAGGCTTGATCTTTAAAAATACCTACTTAAATCATTATAATATCTTTGTATTGTTAATTTTACTATCTCAGAAATCGCTTAGTTGATTTTAAGAAAGTCATATGTCAATTAGACGAAAATGACATTTTAATCAGATTCTCTCAAACTAATGTTTTAGTACCTATGTTTAGCTTTTAGTTACTCTGTAAAGAAAGGGAGATGTAAAGTAGTATCTGTGGTCGTCGGCCATGTCTGTCATATTATATTCGCACGCTATCTATGGCACGCTCCCAATTAAACGTCTCTTCTTAAAATGTAGTCGTATTATTATAAATAACGTTACAAGCACCAAGTACTTAGGTCTTCTTTTCTTTTTAGACGCCAGTTCCCCAACCTTTATGGATGACACCGCACGCCGTAGTAAAGCTCCAGTAAATAGTATTTTATACAATCGTGATATAATGGAGAGCTTTTCAGTCGAGTACCGTGTTTAGGCAACGAAGCTTGCTGAGTTGCCTAAGTAAGGTACGAGATTGAAAAGCTTTTTTCTACGAGTCAACAAAAAAAATACTTAAAACTAGTAGAATAATCACATATGTAGGTAAAAAACCAAAAGTATACAGCTAAGATGCGCGAGCAGCCGCGATACCTTCATACTCGTACGCGACCCAGCCCCCGCGCCCCGCGCCCCCCGGCCGTAACGCCGTAACGACACCTTCTCGTAACTCATGAGGCCCTGGTACTTACTCCGCAATAAATTCAATTTTTAGACAGCTTTTGATTAGTCAATTTCATTATAGTTGACTAAACTGTATCGAAATGAATATTATAGTTGACTAAACTGTATCGAAATGAATATTATAGTTGAGTTGGGGTCCCATAGTGAAAAAAGTATGCGATTTCACTTTGGTATACGAAGTCTTAATTCAAGCATTGCAGTCGACGAGTAGAAAAAAAAATCTAGAAAGAAACGCAAACAAATGCATAATGGGTTTGCCGTTGAGGACGACGCGTACGTGCGTTGCTCCTCTTGCGACAGCAACAGTGGGCCTGTTTCAGTGACAAATACTTACCCTCAACAAATCTCCAGTCCTCTCCAAGGCCCAGTAAGTGATGTAAAGAGAAGCCAGCTGCTGCATGACGGCTCGGACGTTTGCTGACGACGACGCAGTCAGGCGTTGCGTCTCACTCCAGTAGGCGCTACAAATGACGGCGCGGCAGTGGGCCTGGTTCAAGAAATATAACAACCTTTTAGAAGTTACAGGGGGGGGGACACACATTTTACCACTTTGGAAGTGTCTCTCGCGCAAACTATTCAGTTTAGAAAAAAATGATATTAGGAACCTCAATATCATTTTTGAAGACCTATCCATAGATACCCCACACGTATGGGTTTGATGAAAAAAAATTTTTTGAGTTTCAGTTCGAAGTATGGGGAACCCCAAAAATTTATTGTTTTTTTTCTATTTTTGTGTGAAAATCTTAATGCGGTTCACAGAATACATCTACTTACCAAGTTTCAACAGTATAGTTGTTATAGTTTCGGAGAAAAGTGGCTGTGACATACGGACGGACAGACAGACGGACAGACGGACAGACAGACAGACATGACGAATCTATAAGGGTTCCGTTTTTTGCCATTTGGCTACGGAACCCTAAAAACTAATGTATGGGACTTACACATGTGAACTTTCTGAGCAAGAAAATTTCAAAATAGATCAGGTATTTGAGTCTAGTACCGAAATGCATCGCATCTGATATTTGAATTGTAAGAAGGTACTTATGTGCGTAATGTGCTTTACATGCCTCGGCTGCTGCAACTAACTGGATCGTCGACAGCTGCCAGGCGTCTTCGTAGCTCATACCACTCTCCACTCTTCTTCGAATACTCGTCACAGCCGCAGAAATCTTCCTATGGAACAAAACGATTATGAAATCGTTTATTGCAAGGTTACCTTTAATGACTCGTTTCACCAGCTCATCTGTTGACCCAACATGTTATCAACATGCATTGTTGGACTTATAAATCTTAGATATGGCAATTATGATAAGAGATACATTTTAACCTTCAGCCATAAACCTGGTCGAGTTTAAACTGTCTGGAAAATTTATTTGCGCGGTGTTCAATCTACTTTTTAAATAATACAGAGTCATATAGAATGTTGCCTCATATTCCACGACTCTTCTCTTTCCTTACAGACTATCTTTACCGGACCATGTATGCCACAGCATATGCAACTAATGCAACTTGGGTAGTCTTCTCATAAACAAAACTGAAAAGGTTTTAGATTGATTTCTGTCACAAAGCCCATTTGTCCTTACCCTTTAGCAAGTCGTTGGAACGATGATACAATTCCTTCCAATGTAAGATCCCAGCAGCCACCCATGGAGGCGGTGTGAGATAAGTACGAGACGGTGGGCGACACAGAGTTCCCTGCTTCCGTCTGTTCAAAGGCCTTTACTAGAAACCTATAAAAACAAGAGCATATTTATGTATGTGTGCATGCTTTTATAACCGACTTCAAAATTTCGAAGGATGAGGAAGGAAGGATGGTACTTATAAAATACTTTCAAATCCGAGGAATTCTCGAAGACGAAGACTTTGAAATACCTATACCTACTTTCGCAATTGGTTCCACTATCACCAAATTAAATTTTGATGATGAGATCCCTAAAAAAATCGACTGACCCCTTCAAATATTAGATACAAGCACAGCTATTATGATTTCAATATTATTTATAGTGACTGGTGCATATGGTCGGCGCTTCGGCCTCGGAAAGCGTAACTTTAGTAAAGTAGAACTGCTGATAAACTTGATAAAGACCATAAATTTATACAATTTGAAACTATTATGTAACTAGTCAGCTTTTTAGTCATCTACTAGCATTTAACGTATTACCTTGCACACTGCAGCATCAGAATAGTGTAGTCCCCCTCATTGGTCCGGATGCCCGCCACATAGCCGTACAAGGTCGGCAGACGTGAAGACAGCATGTACCCGTGGCCACCACACGCAAAGCGACACTGCTCTATGAGGACCAGGGAATCTGATGTGCTGAGTGCTTTAAGGCAACTGGATAAAGCGTGGAGCTGGAAAAGAAAAAACATTAGATTTTTTCAATTTATGGGAAAGTTAGCTTGGCATAGCTATGCAAGCAATATCTGCAAGAGAAACAAGGTCGTTGACATAAATCAGGTTGCATGGCTTAAACATAAGGCATAAGGGTGTGAGAAATTATGCAAAATTTAACCCTATCACTTTGAAATAAAGTTCTAAATCAGTTGGGAAATATATTCCCTGTCTTATAAAGACTTAAAGAACCTGTGGCCGCGTTGGCTAAGGTCGCAGGGAACTGTTTGACAGCACACGATCGACCGATAAGATGCGGTTTGTCCACAGAAAATCGTGTTTCTTAACGTTTGAAGATAAAACAAATTCTGCCATGCTTTTATGTATATATGCTTAATATAAGGAACCAACTTAAACATTTTCATAGAGTTCTTCTAAGCCAACTTGCAAAGATTTTGTGACATCGTCTATCTACAAATTGTGAAAGTATTTCATTTTCAACGCTCTATCGCTTGCCAAGTAGTTGCAGAGTTAGCTTAGTCGGCAATATATAATTACGAACCTCTGGCAAATTATCGACGTTTCCCTCTCTCATGTCGGCCTGCACGGCGGCGAAGGTTGTCCACAGCCAAGCGCTGGTGAGCTGCAGGGCATGAGCGGTCGCGATGCCAATGAACAGCTTGTGCTGCTGCGTTATGTAGTCCAGGATCTGAGGCTCGGGAGCGCTGTGAATGTTTGGAAAGTTTACCAATGTTATAGTTGTAGGAATATCGACCAATTATTTTGCTCTATAACACAGACCAACCCAACGGTAGCAGTTAATCGCCTTCGCATTCGCACTAGTAAAATTGAGAAGTGGAAGGGTAATCCAGACTGAGGATCGATCATAGTATAATATAGTTATAATATCAACTCGTATTCAATTCAAATGTATCAATCTCTATAAATCCTTTAGGAACATGCACATTATTGTAGCAATGGTTACAGATTTTGATGGCATTTGTAATTAAATATGGGGAAAGGTCAAGCAGTAGAGATAGGTAGTAAGAAGTAGAAGAGGGCGATTCTCAGAGATGACGTTCGGTGCCTGACTTCGGTGCCAATTATTTTTTTTTACTTATTTGATACGCGACTTTATTTCCTAAAATCTAGCCTTAATATAAAAAATATTGGTAGTGGAGGCCTCCATTAGAACCTTATAGTTTTTATGATATTTAAGATTTAAAAAACACCGAAATCATGTGCAGGCACTGAAGTCAATTTGCGTCACCGAATTCAAAAATGCTTACACATAAATCACACTTCAAATATATATCTAAATTATATTATAATTTATTCATATTTTTCATTCTTATTTGTTGATAAGCGATGTAGCGAGGCTAATGACGACCGGTCTGGCCTAGTGGGTAGTGACCCTGCCTGTGAAGCCGCGGTCCTGGGTTCGAATCCCAGTAAGGGCATTTATTTGTGTGATGAGCACAGATATTTGTTCCTGAGTCATGGTTGTTTTCTATGTATTTAAGTATTTGTATATTATATATATCGTTGTCTGAGTACCCACAACACAAGCTTTCTTGAGCTTACCGTGGGGCTTAGTCAATTTGTGTAATAATGTCCTATAATATTTATTTATTTATTTATTTATTTATTAATGATATCGTAAGCTTAAATAAGTTTAATAAATAGTACCTTTGTTTACTCAAGATTTTAAAATAACCAAGTTACGGCTTATGAAACAACATCTCTAGAAGTTATCCCACAGACCCACACTAATTGACTATCCTCATATCATACAATAGGGCAATGTATGGTCCTGAAACGAGTTTCAGACATGTCGACCACAAATGCGCACATAAGTGCCATGAAGGAGAAAATTTTTACTTCATACAATCCGACGGCACACTCATCAAAAATAAACTTATATTATCTACACCTGATCAATAGAAACTTTTGAGTGGTGTTCAATGCTCAAAGATATTTAATGCACTTATAAAACAATGTAAACAATACGGAAAACAAGTATTTTTGCTAGACTTATAAATAGTATTTTTGAATGACAGAGTTTTAAAGCGTGAACTCCCTCAATTTCAAACTATTTGAAGTGTAAACAATACGGAAAACAAGTATTTTTACTAGACTTATAAATAGTATTTTTGAATCACAGAGTTTTAAAGCGTGAACTCCCTCAATTTAAAACTATTTGAAGTGGTTGACTAATGCCTAAAGATCTAGTCACCTGTTAATTATGTTCTCCTGCACCCTCAAACACTTCTATGTTCAATTTGTGTTCATGACCATGCTTTAGAAATATTGAGCAGTACGCTCAGTGCCTTTGGAGCGATCTCGACATCAGAAGGCCACTTTATTTTTAATCCCTTGTTCTGTGGGTGCATCTTGCATAGTATATACATACACAAGTTATTTAAAAAGAAGTGGGATCGAATTGACTGCATTTATTTAATATGGCTGACACGTTTAAAGGTATCGAGGTGTAGGGCGTCAAGTGATACAGAGGACAAATTCACATAATTTACTCCATTGGATTGAAGAGAATATCAAGACAACAGCGGAAAGAGAAAAAGAAAAATCGGGTCTACAATTTTCAACATACGTCTGGTGAAAAAAAAACTACTCATTGTAAACTAGTGATTTTGTGTACCTTTACTATGACTTAATTTACGTACAAGCATAGTTTTACGTTTATACAACGTATCTTGTACTTTTTAGGTGTGCTAAGTTAGAAAATAAAGTACAAGAAACTAGTTTACAAAGCAGGGTTTGAATTCGGTGATCACTTTCTTGATATCGGTGGTCAAAAATTCCACCGAAACCAAGGAAATCAACACCAGTGATATCAAAATTGATCGCTTTTTAGCAATTACAGAATTAGCATGAATGATACAGAGATGATGTACTAATGATGAATTCACGTACTTTTAAGGATTTCTTAATCACTTGCATAACGATAAATGCACTAAAACTGTGGGAGAAAATTGCACCACCGATCTCAAAAAAACATAGGACCAAACCCACCGAATGACAGAGAAACTTTAAAAAAATCACCTTAGTATACTGTGACTGCACCTGTACTTTATTCAACGGTTAAGGCACAACTAAAGCATACTATGTTTGAGCCACTCAGTTCCTGGTCTACAAGTTTGTAAGAGTACAGACATGGTTTACAAACTGCACCGAAATCAGTCACTAGCCCGGGACACATCGCAAATTTGGTTTTATTCAATGTGTCAAGCAAACACATTATTTTGATATAAAGAATATGATCAGTTAACTAATACCTTATGCGTGAATACCGATAATAACTCCGATCTAATGCCCCATCTTGAGTAATATTTTTTTGTTTCAAACAATCTGGGTGCGGGACACGCCCACCGAACATCATTTTTCACATTTGAATTTTTTTTCGTGTATTATATAAATAATAAATAAATAGTTTGATAGTGTTCCAGACAGAATATATGCTGGAGATTATGCCTGAATTAATTCAGATTTATTGAACAGTAAATTCAATGTTTTTTTGCCCCGGACACGTAAAAATGGCCCTCCTGAGAAATGCCCAAGAGTGTTCTTTGTTTTATGATATCTAATACTTCTTTCGCTTATGCACTTAATATATATTTACGGTTAAAGATATTTTTATATGAAAATAGACGCCGAATGACTATCGTGCGGTTCTTCCCAAGCGCTAAAATTCGTAAAAGCGAAAGTTACCTATTACATATTTTTAATGAATGAATACATAACATAATTTAACTTTATTAACAGACCATGAAATAGCAAACAGCAACTTACAAGTCTCACAACTAACCATTATTATCAGCCGCCAGCAGTGTCGCCAGCAAGAACGCGCGTCAGTAGACGTCTTCAATGGTCAAAAGGTTAACAGAAAAAATGCACCTACTCGGGGTTAGGCTGGCATTGTCTCCTGACAGCGGAGTAGCGCACTGCTATGGTGACTGCCTTCGCCAAGTTGAAAGCGGCATCGCTGACCAGAATCACCCGGATAAAAACCATCGTGCCGTACGTCATCTTCTTGTGAGACTTCTTTACATAAGTTCCATCCTGAAATATTTCCAATAGAAATCATAGGTAACCTAGGTATGTAGGATAGTGCGGGGTGGGACTAGAGGTTTTAGCAATGTCGCCAAGTATAAGAAATAGAGTGAAAAAGAAAATCTTATGCAACCATTTAGGTGATTACGTTATGCGATATCTCACAATATATGACATACCTATCATAAAATGCATATCCGGTTGTAGATAAGTGGTTATTACGGTATTACATGCATTAAAAATATTACGCTTGATGATAAGATAGTCGTAGACACCTCTAAAATTTTAATAGTGCTAATTTATTATTTATGTGGGTTATTAATAACTTTTTATAGTCCAATAAGTCTCTTAATCATCCTGCAGACAGATAGGCGGATATGAAGATTTTATACATTTATTATATGGTTCTTTGATGACTCATTATTATCGTCGTGCCGGGCTCTTAACGGCGAAGTAATTTTTGAAATGGTGTGCAATCACTATCTCTATACTGTGCCTTTTTTTTATGGTTTCACGTTTACTTTTTCTTTTATTTGGTCACTATTATACCTTGTTCTACAAACCCAACTAACATAATCATCTGGTTAGCTACGAAACTCTAAACCCTCACCTTTAAAACCTGAGCATTCTTCATCAGCATATTCTCCCTAGGTATCCTAACGTGGTCGAACCCCAGGAAGCCATTATCAGCATTGATGTACCCCATCCTGGGGCCGATCTCCCCCACCCTGATTCCAGGCAGCGGCATATGGGTCTGCCTGTCTCGAATCTGGACTATGAAGGGCTGGGTTCCGTGACATTCACCTTTGGTGTACAGCTGCGCTATGACGACGGCGTGATTGGCGGTTTTTCCCACTGGAAATAGTGATTTCAATGTGAGCGATGCGATGCAATTTGAAGGTATAAGTTTGTATATTAAGTTCGTGACCCACGTTAGCCAAAACCCTCGCATCCATGGTCATGATAACGAGTGTTGAAGAAAATTTGGTTAAAAGTCACGGAAAGACGTGCCTTGTGTAGTAAGAATATTTCCGACCTCTTGTTTAAAATTCGCGTTCTAGTTCATTTCAATTACTGCAGTTGGGGTAATTTCTATTTCTATTCTATTATATTCTATCTAATCCATGAATCTTTGCAACCAGGCAAGGTTCCTGTAGCATATAGGTCATCACTGTTATAAATGCTATAAAACCTTACATCCACCAGGCCACCACTTATGAGCAGAGAGCGTGGGCGTGTGCAGCACGAACTGCTCCGTCTCTGGGTCGTAGGTCGCCGTCGTCTCTAGCCCACGGATGAATGTGCCGTGACCCAATTCAGTCTGCAACACATGTTCACACATTTGATTAACTGACTCAACTGACTGATTATTTTGTTAAATTATCCTCAGGGGACTAGGTATTATTTACTTGCCTGAGCATATGTGCCAACGATCTGCATGTCCAAAGCACTGGGCAGCCACTCAGCCTGCTGGTCCGGAGTGCCCTGACCCAAGATTGTGGTTACGAACATGCCTAAGTGAACAGCGAATGGGGACTGCTCATTTAGGTAAGCGTCTGCTGTCCTCCGGAGAAAGGATGACCTGTAATATATCTTTACACTTTAAAATCCTAAAACGGTGTAATAAAAGACACTTTAGAGAAACGTGATTTTGCCACGGAGTTTACCGACAGAGGTAGGATCGCTAAGACAAAACTGCGGCCTAGCCAAGGTGACAATCGCTATCGCTTCGCCATCGAATCGCTTTGTGTCTCTCTATCACTCTTCCATATTAGTGCGACAGTGACAGTTGCGTTTCGATCGCTACGGAGCGTAAGCGATGACACGTTGACTACGTGGCCTGACCTCACTTCACACGCTCACATGCAGACCTATATACTCTTAAATTGAGTTTGAGCCATTTACTACTCAGCTCGAGTTGTGTCACGCGTAAACACGAGGAAATCAGCGTGTTATTAAAATCCCAATTTAGTCTTAACGACTCCAATACACCTAACTTTGAAGGTTTTCCAGTCTTACCCAATAGTTTCAACATCAACATCGCCAGCCGCGACGAAGTTCTTGAACAAGACTGCAAATAGGCAGGACTTCTCGATCGCTTTCTCGTATCGTTCCTTCAGGCTGAGGCATTCCTCTGGTGGGCCTTTATTTACGACTTCTAGATGCTCTTTCTTAAATGCAATGCTTTCTGTAATAGTGTTTGAAATTACCAAATTTTAATTCTTAGTAGAAATCTAGAAATGTGTGCTTTGCCTAGCAGTAGGTACTTACCTAACGTGTCTGTACCTAATTAGGCCGATTATTAATGATTACCTTATACTACATTTATATATCTTTTGTTCTAGATTTCGAAAGAGAGTAGAAGATAATTATTAAGAAGAAGAGATGACAAGAGCTTTCTTAAAACCTTTAATTGCAAATTCGCGATTAGTTCCACGGTTTGATTAATCTTCGCCATTCAAAACCAAGGTACCTATTGTATGTATATACGAGTATACCTTTTCAATGGAAATAGTACCTAAAGTTAACATTGTAAGTACACTAAGTACCTACCTATATTCCTTCTATCCTCAGTCCTTTCTCTTCCTCCATCTATGATGTACGTCAGCTCTTTTATATTGAAATTACACTTTTTTCTTTCTCTAAGCAAATCTTCATTCACTACAACCTCTGGAGCCATTTTTGTACAGAATTCAAGACCTTAATACGCTTTAAACTATGAACGATAAACTAGTATGTTTCAATTTAGTGTTAAACCCCAATGTTATCAATACTAATGTCGATGACGGAATGTATCCTAATGTAAATTTACTTGAATTAAATTCGTAATTTACATGCATTGACTATTGTTTCGATTAGGGTGCGTAAGGTCAATCTTCAGGGATTTTTGTTTACCTAGTTTATTTTTATGACTTATAAGACATATTTTAGGCGTCTGTAAACAACATATGTATTTTCCAATTAGGTAAGTACATATACCACCCGCGTTCCAGGTTTAGCCAACTAACTCTGAGTAACAGTGTACAGGGTTAAACTCCGAGTTAGTTGGCTAACCCTGGAACGCGCAAGTGGCCCTTAATGTATCCTACTCCTCCCAGTGCTTTGGCTTAAATTCACTTCATTACCTACTTAGGTATTTACCAATTCTATTATATTTTCGAAATATTACTATATTGAGTCCTGAAGATTGTTTAATTTCGTTTTTAAGTTAGTCCCAGGAATTTATCGTACTTAAGATAGAGTATTTCACATCAACTAAAGACAAATTCGTATTGTATAATCAGCATATTTATTTCCAAAAAAATTACAAACGTATAAAATATTGATTTCCAAAAAAAATTACAAACGTATAAAATATTCCAATACGTTCAGTCTCAGACTTAGGTAAGTATATAAATATATATCACAGTTTCCCTTGCATGAAGGGTTTGAGGTGCGTGTGGAAGCTTTTATTGACGGGCTCTGCGTTGAGCGGGCTGCGCAGAGCCTCCTCCATGAGGCGCTCGTACACGCGCCCGTCGTACGCGCCCAGCGTTGACTGCAGGATCTGCAAGTAATGGTTTAATTGTGATTGTAATACTTATATATTAGAAACACATAAAAGTGCGTTAAGATCTGGTGAACGCACCGCTAGCGCGCCTAGGGCATGGACAAGCAGACTCCTATAGAGTCTCATTACCAGAAAACAAACGAAGTCTTGATCAATCTACGTGGGGCGGCTGAAAAGTTCGCGGTTTTTTTTAAAGAGTGTATTAAAATAAATGTGTAACTATTAATCATTAATGATCGTTAATAATCGTTAGTAATGGCGGAAATATTCAAACTGCCAAAGAGGCGGGGGAAAACGTAGCACAGTTTTTTTTTTCTTTTTTTCTAGCTTAGGCCGCGACCATTTCAGCCTCCCCTCGTAATTTTATAAACAGTTAAGCTTCGCAGCATGTTTTTTGCTTGCAGGAGAAACATGTTAATACAACGGTCATCGGCACACTCACGCCATCTATGATGTCGAAACCGTCGACCAGCCCCACGGCGTTGGGTCGTATCTTCGCCAGGAGTTCTTCGTACCAATATTGCAGCTCGTCTACGTCGTGCGACGATATACCCGTGTACTGGAACATATAGATATACTTAGGTATCTATGTAGATTGAAGTTTGTTACAGCTTTCTGTGTACAGTCAAGATCTAAAATATCAATACGGATCCGACCATGGCGCCGATTTTTGAATTTCGGGCGCTCTGTTTCGTCACTGGAAAATCTGTGGAAAACGGCGAATTGATATTTTTGAAAAACGAGCACTAGATATTGGGAATCTACTGGTATTCTACTGGCCACTCGTTTTCATATTCTATTAGTAGAATTTAAAATACTTATTAGTATATCTCCAAATATATTGAAGGGAGCCACACGAAATTTGAGCGCTCAAAATTCAAATATCGGCCCATGTTCTTTGACGGTTAATTGGGAATTCAGTTACGCTGAACTGACCTGTATAAACGGTTAACTCCGAGTTACGTGGCTAACCCTGGAACGCACAAGTGGCCCTTAATTAATGTTGTATGTGGTGTGTTGCTAAAACTTAAATCAAACCCCCCCCCCCCTCGCCAGGAGCGGCAAGCCCCATACACCGTGCGTAAATGCATTCCCACTCTGACAAAAAAAGGGACATCTTACCAGTAGAAGATCGTTGAGTTTCTCCAGCGCCCAGTAGAGGGCGTACAGCTCAACTAGTTGCTGCAACACTAGTCGCACTTCAGCTGGCACGCTCGCGTCCAGTTTCTTGATCTCGTCGTGGAATGTTGACGTTATTATCACTCTGCAATGTGCCTGCAACGAGTTCAGAACCGTTAATGTATCGGTCAGGGGTCACCAAATATATGGTGATTTGGTGAATATGTGATCACGCGCCATGTTGCGGAATTTCACTGGAACATATTTTTTCATACTATACTGAACTGTCACCCTATAAGTACCAGGGATCGGATACCGGTATTTTTTGTATGGGAACGGAAACGGTATTTTTTCGTTCTTTGCTAATTACTTCATTTCTAATTGGGCAATCTAATAATACGAAGTCGTAACCTAAAAACACAACTGAGTCCTACATTTCGTGTATAAAATAATTCGAAAAATATGGTTATTTCTAAGTTTTTGCAAAAAACCGGTTCCGATCCCTGATAAGTACATTAAAATAACAGCGCCCTCTTGACAATGATCATCATGACTACATAGTATAAAACAAAGTCGCTTTCCCGCTGTCTGTCCCTATGTATGCTTAGATCTTTAAAACTACGCAACGGATTTTGACGCGGCTTTTTAGGGTTCCGTAGCCAAATGGCAAAAAACGGAACCCTTATAGATTCGTCATGTCTGTCTGTCTGTCCGTCTGTCCGTCTGTCCGTCTGTCCGTCCGTATGTCACAGCCACTTTTCTCCGAAACTATAAGAACTATACTGTTGAAACTTGGTAAGTAGATGTATTCTGTGAACCGCATTAAGATTTTCACACAAAAATAGAAAAAAAACAATAAATTTTTGGGGTTCCCCATACTTCGAACTGAAACTCAAAAATTTTTTTTTCATCAAACCCATACGTGTGGGGTATCTATGGATAGGTCTTCAAAAATGATATTGAGGTTTCTAATATCATTTTTTTCTAAACTGAATAGTTTGCGCGAGAGACACTTCCAAAGTGGTAAAATGTGTGTCCCCCCCCCTGTAACTTCTAAAATAAGAGAATGATAATACTAAAAAAAATATATGATGTACATTACCATGTAAACTTCCACCGAAAATTGGTTTGAACGAGATCTAGTAAGTAGTTTTTTTTTATACGTCATAAATCGCCTAAATACGGAACCCTTCATGGGCGAGTCCGACTCGCACTTGGCCGCTTTTTTTAATACATAGAGTGATTCAAAACTTTCAAGAGGAAGGTTTGTGTATAATTTGTTAACCCGCGGGTCGCTAGTATTATTATATTACTGGTCAGGCTTTATATTAATGGCTTACTTCAGCCGCTGAGACCAGTTGGACCGAGGTGGAATTCCAGGCGTCTTCAGGCGACATCCCGGAGTCGGCACGTTTCTTCAAGTTCTTGACGCATGTTGCCACTTTTCTGCAATCAATGTTGCCAAAATAATTATGTTTAGATTGTTTAGTAAAAAAAGTTTCAGCTATATTTCAGACATCATAATGGCGAGCGCTGTTACGTTAGCAGTTAAGAAGTGATGTGGTGAAAAAAAGGGTGAAAGAAAACGCCATTTATTCCGCGATTTCGGGATTAATCGCGTAATACCTAGTGAACATTTCTTTACTGTGAGACATTGACCTCAACATTATAGATTACCTAGCTTTTGCCCGCGACTTCGCCTGCGTGGAGTTAGTAATTTGGGTAGCTTATTTTTTATCCAATGTGCTTTTTATCGATTCCCTATACAAACTTCCACCCCCCTTTTCACCCCCTTAAAGGATTACTCATATTATCTCTAAATTTCAAATAAATCGGTTCAGCGGTCTTAGTGTGTAGGTACTTCACCTAACAGACAGACAGATACACTTTCGCATTTATAATATTAGTATGGATAACAAAGGGTTGAAAGAACACCCCATGCACTTGGTTTAAAGGTGACTAACCCCATAGCGACCTTCTGTAGCCCCCGAACAATGCCATCGACGGAGTTCTCCCACCGAGAGAAGCCTGGAGAGCTGGCCGTCTTGAAGTAGGCTAGGGTCGGAGTCAGGTTCTCCATGCCGGTCTGCCAGGTCTTTACTAAATACCTGAAAGCAGCATGATAAAAAAAACCGGCCAAGTGCAAGTCGGACTCGCGCACGGAGGGTTCCGCACTATCAACAAAAAAACAAAAAAAAAGCAAAAAAACGGTCATCCATCCAAGTACTGACCCCGCCCGACGTTGCTTAACTTTGGTCAAAAATCACGTTTGTTGTATGGGAGCCCCACTTAAATCTTTATTTTATTCTGTTTTTAGTATTTATTGTTATAGCGGCAACAGAAATACATCATCTGTGAAAATTTCAACTGTCTAGCTATCACGGTTCGTGAGATACAGCCTGGTGACAGACGGACGGACGGACGGACGGACAGCGGAGTCTTAGTAATAGGGTCCCGTTTTTACCCTTTGGGTACGGAACCCTAAAAAGATAAGTTAGGGGCTTAAGTGAAAGGCGTTTAAATATCCAGTTGTTATTCTCCTTAATCCATTTGTCCAGTCCAGACCAGACCAGACCATCGAACACATAGTGCTACCTGAGTAGGGCGAAATTTTAAGTCGTTAATAAGTTTTGTACCCAGTGACATGTAGAAAATAACGTCCAACGTAAGGTTGGACTTATTTATCGTAAGTGGCTTGGTTAGAGTCTGGCTAATGAAAGTTGAGCCTGAGATAACGCGGGAATTTCAATAAAAACCGCACCTGGCAATAAAATTACTATTAAATTAAATGACAGCTTGAAACTGACAGCTTATTTGATCAGGAAAAAAAGTTTCCATATAAAAAGTTTTAAATAAATCTCAGGCTCAACTTTCATTAGCCAGACTCTAACCAAGCCACTTACGATAAATAAGTCCAACCTTACGAGTATATAAATTATATAATATTAAGTGATTCTCACCTAGCAGTCTGCAGCAGTAGCACCGTGTTCTCCCCCTCGTAAGTGCAGGCCGCGGTGACCAGGCCGTACGTCATGGGGAGGTTGGAGGACTGCATGTAGCCGTGTCCGCCGCACGCGAGCCGGCAGCGCTCCACGTACATGCTGGTGTCGGCCGTGCTGACGGCTTTCAGACAGCAGGCTAAGGCGTGCAGCTGCAACAAGACGCCGTTTGGAGCAAGACTACTACCAATTTAGAGGGAATAGGGTAAACTGGGTGAGCTGAGGCCACTTGTCGCTAGGGTTGCCATTTTTTGGTGGAATATAGTATTTTCCAGAATAAGGCATAAAAAATATAGTACATTTCTAAAAATATAGTACTTTTAGATAAAATACTAAACATAAGTGTAATATACGAGTACGTTTAATCGGAAATATAGTATTTTAGCGTATTTTTCCAAAAGTATATAGTACAGAGAGCCAAAATATAGTACGGTTGGCAACCCTACTTGTCGCCCATGCCCTTAGACAGGTGCCCAAATATGATGGAATTTCTCTCATTTTTATACGAGCAAAGAGAAAAAACCGGCCAAGTGCGAGTCGGACTCGCGTTCCAAGGGTTCCGTACCTTAAGTCCGACTCACGCTTGAATGCACATTTCTAATAGGTTTAATAAGAACTATTTTGTGTATTTTTTCAAAATTTTAGACCCAGTAGTTTCGGAGATAAAGGGGGGAGTAAAGGTCGGGCACACAGACATACGCGCACGAGTGATCCTAACAAGGGTTCTGTTTTTCCTTTTGAGGTACGGAACCCCAAAAAACAACGTGCTGTCCTGCAACAAATGCCGGTAACAACAACGGTACTATAAGCAGAGTGTAGGTAAACATTAAGTTGGAATGAGTTACGGCAATATGCCGACAGCGCCAAGTACAAATGTTACGCAAAGCGTAAACGCCATTATGTTTATCATGGGTAAGCACCCTACCAACCTCTGGCAGCCTCTCCAGATTCCCGTCCACCAGCTGTTCGGTGACGTCATGGAACGTCTCCCACAGCATGTTGGCGGTGAGCCTCAGCGCGTGGCACGCCGCTATACCGATGAAGATCTTGTGCTGTTGCGTCACGTAGTCGAGGATTTGTGGCTCCGGTTCTCTGAAAGTATTTTTGAAAGTTCTTTTGAGCGTCTTTACTTAAGCAGTCTATAAAATTCTGAATATAAAATAGACATTCGTGTATTCGTCTTGTGGGAAAAGTACCCCAAACTATTTTTTTACACGATGGACTTTCTTTTTTCATCAGCCCACGGACTGTTGGTAATAGGCGCATGTTGTCTCCACGTCAATTGATTTGGAATAGGAAAAATTGTTCCACATTTAAAAAGGAGGTAGGTAACTAGGTAAGCCTAAGATGATCAAGTATGTTGACAGATTGAAGTGATTACTTACCCTTCCTTCAGCTGGCTCTGACGCCGCACCGCCGAGTAGCGCGTGGCGATGGTGACCGCCTTCGACAGGTAGTTGACCATGTCGTAAACAATCACCACCCGCACGAACACCATGGCGCCGTAGTTCAGCTTGGTGTTCCTTGCGTTCCGGACGTAAGTTCCATCCTGGTGACAACAGACGTGATGTTATGTTTATGTCCTTGACATAATCAAAACTCCTTTGGGTTCTGGCGACTCGTGATATTTTTACTGGCGAAAGTTTATGAGCGCTGTCGATAGGCGACGCATTTGTAAACCCTAAAATACCTACTTAGTATTCTGCGGATTATCCACTACGCATAACAACTGCAAGTGAGATTATTAGAAAACTCATTCAATTGTTTACCTACCAGGAATTCTCGCGCAATACATTTCTGTAAGGTCACTTATTTGCTTGCTATGCGTGGTCCCTATGTCAGGTCAGGACCTAATTAAATGATGTAAATTTCAAGCACGGTGTATAAACTACGTGCGTCAAAAGAAGAGTCTCTTTCCGCACAGACTCTATCTTGTACGACAGACAGACATAATAGACAGTACCGTCTTTACCATAAGGGCACACGGGACCCGTGCCCAGAGCCCCCATCCACAGGGGGCCCCCAAGGACAGACAGTAACAGTATATTTAATTACCCATATTAATAAATAGAAGATCATAGTAATTTTTTTTTAGTTTAATTAGCTTTCTTTACTTTCCATAAGGGCCCCAAATTCTTATGTGCCCAGGGACCCCAGCATAGTTTAAAACGGCCCTGGTCACAGATTAGGTACCTCTAAAACTTGCGCATGCTTCATCAGCATGTGATCCCTCGGTATCCTCAAATGATCGAAGCCTAGGAAGCCGTTGTCAACTGAGTTGAGGCCCAATTTGGCTCCGATATCTCCCACCTGGAAAAGGTAAATGTATCTATATATTATTATTAGGTATACCTACTTACTTTACTCTCATATTATAATTCCTTCTATCATTATATTCTTATTGTAATTACCCGCGCCCTCGTGTTCTACATGTTTAAAGTTTTGTTATTAAAATGTTTCAATAGATCCATTTACATTTACCTAAAACATCGATCCTTGCGAATCCCTTTCAAGCATCTGTATAAAACCTTGATGTTTTTAAAACCAAATCACAACAAGAACAGCTTCTCTTGTCACATGCAGCACACAGAACGTCAACCCCAAATATTATTATTTATTATCAAACTTTGAAGGGCAGATCTCTTCCAAGTGCAACCAAGGTTTCGCAGTTGCTTTGCAGTTAGGTACAGTCAACACACGGGATTGTTATGCCATTTAGGGTTCTTGCTAAATTGGAAATTCTATAGCGTTTTGAACAACCAATATAGCTAAGACCCTAAATGGTGCAACAATCGCGGAGCGTGATGGTACATACCTTAATCCCAGGCAAAGGCACGTGTGTGTCCTCGTCCCGGACCTGCACGATGAACGAATGGATCCCGTGGCACTGGCCTTTGGTGTACAGCTGGGCCACCACTATGCAGTAATTGGCCGTTTTGCCCACTGGAAATTAAAGAAAACATTTCATTTTATTTACTTGTTACAAGATTTCGCCCTTTGCAGCTACTACGTGGGAAATAAACGTCTATGAGGCCTCTGCCTGAACCCGGTAGAAGGGGGAAGGGGAAAAACTAACGCGCCAATGGTTTTACAAAAGATAATGCTGAAGACCGTGCAAAGTGGAAAGAAGGGAGGAGGGGAATAACTATTGCGCCAATGGTTTTACAAAAGATAAGAAGTCTGAAGCAGTATCTGATGTTGCCACGAGGATAAACGCTAGTATGTATATTTCTAAATATGATGTCTACTAATGCTTATAGACGGAGAGCTAGCTACGGAAATAGGTACCTAAATGCAATTTATAGAGCAAAGAAATCCCTCTAGTTAGTGTGCCATATTATCATTATTAATTAATCCGGACGCCTGGCAGCTGTTCAGCGGTGGGTGTGACAGTGGTTGGGCAACAAAGGGGTTGTAAAATCAATTAAAGGTGTGCAATTTATAGAGCTCTTAGTCTATTAATAGAATGGCTAAATTCAGAACTCACATCCGCCGGGCCACCATTTGTACGAAGTAAGAGTGGGGCTGTGCAGCACGAACTCCTTGGTGTCAGGATCATACGTGGCGGTCGTCTCCAGCCCGCGGATAAAAGTGCCGTGTCCCAGCTCCGTCTAAAACATAATTGCATGCCAGGTATGTTAGATGCATGGACCCTAAATGGGTGTATAATATAGCTGGTCAACCAAATCTTGTCAGTAAAAAAGGCGCGAAATTCAAATTTTCTATGGGACGACATCCCTTCGCGCCTACATTTTTCAAATTTGCCGCCTTTTTCTACTGTCAAGTTCTGGTTGACCAAGTATAGGTAGTTCGATCACGCGTATTATAACTTTACACCGTGCTTACACTAATATAATAAGTAGCTAATATTATAAATCTCAGACTTCCAAGAAAAGTATCATGCTGTTGCTACAGTGAGGTTAATAGGTAGGTACATAACATAATAATTTTGATAAATTACATGTCAATTACAGTACGACATTGATAATGTAATTAAGAGCGCATCGACTATCGGCAAATGACAATAAAATATCGCCTTGTAGGGCTCGTGACCTGGGGCTACGTTCGGAGTGTCTACACTTATGTAAGTATATAGGTATCTATGTACTTAACACAGTCACTCTAATACACTCCGAAGTGTAAGCCTAGCAGGTCGTCACGAATCAAGTAGCGTCAAAGCGGCCTTTACCTGAGCATACCTCCAATTGATACGACAGTTACAAACCCTGGGCACAGCCATGACATCTGCTGCTTCTCAGTGCCCTGGCTAAGGATGCTTGGCATGAACATGGTGTATTTAGTGCACTCAATCATGTATAGATACCCACCTGAGCGTAGCTCCCAATGATACTACAGTTCCAAGCCCTGGGCAGCCACGTCATCTGCTGCTCTTCCGTGCCCTGGTTGAGGATAGCTGGCATGAACATGATGTAATGCACGCCGAACGGCGAGCCATCGCGTGTGCTTGATGAGCCTAATAAGCCACTTATCACGTCTCTGAAAAAAGCCGTTGGCGTTGACAGCAGCTTTGAGTTGGTGGTACATTTTGAGAATGCCTAAAGTTCGAGACAGAAATGGGTGCCTTTCGGCCTTTGGTTAACCCTAATCGACACAAAATCACGGAAGATTGCAAGTTCAAACATCGGCGCTCAATAGTTTATTAAAATCCAAAAAGAGGGTTGAAGGTTACGTTACGTAGGTAATGATGTATTTGGACGTTGTCAAGTTAAGGATTCAACCTATATTAACAATAGTTCCTGGGATTTGTTATAGGGTACCTTTCTACATATTGTTTATTAGCCACTATATCTGCTTAGAAGTTTTTAAAATGTTTAATCTCGTTGTCACCCTCTAAGAGTTTCAATTTCCAAAAAATCTTTCTTAGTGGAGCTCTACAACATTTAAAGACTATATTCAACATCAATTCATTTCATTGTACCTACTGAATTACATGAAACACAAAATTAATGCCCTTAGACTTTACATGACTTCGAAGTTCCCTTTCTAATTTCCCATGCAAATATATGCAACTGTATGCAGTGAATGACCAGTTACGGTTGTGATAATACGCCGATTCGATTTGAATTTAAAAGGTTGAGGCCAGGTTCACCATTAGGTACACGCGAACTAAGGGGTCATCCATTAATTACATCACACGTTTAGGGGGGGAGGGGGTCAAAAAAATGTGACATGACATTTAATTCTTTCTTCAAAATATTTTGATAAAATATTAATAATAGGTACGGGTTGGTCTCGGACTGTCTAGAACACAAAATGACTAGTGTAATATTTTGCCTATATTCCTTTTAGTCTACATCGCAAACGGTCTAGAACACAAAATGACTACAATTATTTAGACCTTTATTTACCTACATTTCGTCGGTTTATCTTTACGTTAGCGATGTCGACGGCAGCGGGGCTCCTATTTCTGTGCGGTTTGGCCTTCGGCCAGTTGAAGATACCTAACGAACCTAACCTACCTATATGTGGTCATTTTGTGTTCTAGACCGTTTGCGATGTAGACTAAAAGAGATATAGGCAAAATATTACACTAATCATTTTGTGTTCTAGACAGTCCGAGATCAAAGCGTTTTGCCAAATGTGACAATGGGGGGAGGGGTCAAAAAACCTAGAAATTCGTGTGATGTAATTAATGGATGACCCCTTAAAACTAACATCAGTTCACTGACTTATGATGATTTTCATTAATGCACCTATAATCTCTCCTTATAGCTGAGCTACTTAATTACTCTTACCGATATAATAGTTCGTGATGCTACAGCGTCCTTCTTCTTGCAGCCGGCGAACCAACTTGTACAGTATAACGAACTTTCTAATGCTTCTTGTGTCTCTCCTTAGTCTCCTTAACTTATGGCTGAGCTAGTCCTCTCCTACTCCTCTTACCGATAGTTCGTGATGTTGGATCGTCCTTCTTCCTGCAGCCGACGAACCAACTTGAAAAGTATTACAGATTTCCTAATGCTGTTTTCGTATCTCTCCTTGTGGCCGAGGTACTCCTCTGCTACTCCTTCTGACAGCTCTCGCTCACTTAACATTATCTTTTCTGAAATAAAATAACAATCATCTCTTAATACTTAATGGGTTATTCATAAATACTTCTAGTTCCATGTATCACTAATAGTTTTTGAGTTCATCTACCTAAGCTACTCTTACACGTGTAATCCGACTTGTATGGATACCTAAACATACCTAACCGTTTTTATTTTATTTGCATAGGTAGCCTAAACTTCGTAGATATGGGTAATAAATATTTACTTAATACTTATATCAAATATCGTTAGAAAAAGTATAAGTTTAGGAGAACTGCGTGCCTCGGATTTGACAGCTGAAGTAGATCGCTGTACGGTGTGCGGAAAGAGAAGAGTCGTGGAATTTATTGGGCCCCATGCATTTCTGCACAGACTCTATAGGTATAGTTCTGGTTGTTTATTTAAAGTTGATCTTTGATAATTCTGTTACAACCAAATCGTCAGGTGAAAACCTAAACTCACTCTCGCTACGCTATATTAGCATGATTGAATAACTACTTACCTCTACCGGTAATACCTAAAGAATTTTAAAAGGGCGCCATTATACTTGGCGTAACGTGATTTTGTGTATCGCAACTTCGTCTCTCTAGCCATTTATTTCTTACCTCTATATTTACGCTCCAAAGTCTTCTGCGGCGTGCCATCTATGAACGTAGTCAAAACCTTTATATCGAACGAACAATTGTCTCTTTCTCTTTGCAAGTCTTTGTTTACTTCACCCATGTCTTAACACTAGCGATGCTTCGTTATTTATTACCTATTTATGTGTGTAAATATACAACTAAATTATAACAAAGCGCGATGCGGGCGCTCCGTCTGAAATGTGGACACATACTAGACGCGATGAGCGGCGATGATTTGAACTCCCGACTAGTTACGTGCAAGCGGTCATTCTTCGAGTCGTAACCTAGAAGTTAGGTAGGTACCTATAGGTTAGGTACTTATACCGGTCTGTGATATAACACTAAACTGACTTTACTAACGTTAAAATTATATATTGATATAACAGTTTAAACAAAATGGGGTTTTAAGGTATTTTTCTACTCCAGCACTTAAATGTGTCAATTAAATGACTGACAGTGATATCTAAAGCAATGTCATTTGAATGATTTGTCTATAGGCTCATAAGATGACTGCTAGCAGTCATCTTATGAGTATAATACAACTGCTTTATTTTTTTTAAAGATACAAGTTCCGATCATCTTGATTGAAAGAGGTATGTTTTCATTTACAATAATAACTCTTTTTTTTTTTAATAATAACTCAATTTTTTTTAAATAATAACTTTTTTTTTTTAATAATAACTCTTTTTTTTTGCTGCAGCTGTCATAGAAAAAGTAATGTATGCAACCTTGGAGGATATAATCAAACGGAGACGCCATGTCTGTAATTTTCTGTACAAAACAGTCTGCCGATTTTTGCGGGGGAGGGGAACGTCAAATGTATGCGTAACGTAAAAATAGCCATGTCAGATAAACGTCAGTCCATATATTGTGTATGACCGTTGGCCGCCTATTTTCGACAGAGGGGAAAGCCTGTTAATGGCTACTCCGTTTAGTTGTATCCTCCAAGTATGCAACAGCTCATAATTGGTTCTTAAAATTCAAGGGTCTTTTTTTACAAAACTCGACTACGTCTCGTTTTGTAACTTCGACCCTTGAATTTTAAGAACCCTTATTATATCACTGTTGCATAAACTACTATTATATTATTGTCACGAATTCACGATTCATTAAATTCATTTGTACAGGGGCCGATTCGACTCGTCGAAAAACACATCGTACTGCAATTCTTTTAAGTGTACACGAGGCCTATAATATCATTCGTGTCCGATCAGGAAAAAATTACGCGAAATAGTTATTTGTTTTACAAGGGGCCAAAGTTGTTGTTTAACCGCTCGTGCTAATATTGATACCCGAGCAAGAGAAAGATTCCAAAATTGAACAACAAGCGTAGCGAGTGGTTCGAAAAATGGAATCTTGAGCTTTGCGAGGGTTAAACAAAATTTGCCCCCGAGCAACCCCGAGTGAAACACAAAATTTTTCAGCACACCAACCCGAAGAAAATATTATCTGTAAGATTAAGATATCAAACAAAAACAAACCAAATCAAATGCAAATAAATGTTATAAATATCTATCATTCAAAATCATCATTTAAAAGCCAATTCAACCAGCAAACATAAGAAAACAAACTCAAAATTTGCATTTGATTACTTTGCCTCACATGTGAATAAAATGCAACTTTGCTATCGGTTTTTGAACAATCAAGAGAGCCTTTACCAGTTGGTGTGCTGAAAATATATTTTTTTCTCGCCCAAGTCGCCAACACTCAATACAAAAACCGAATATGCCCCTAAACGGATTCCAACTATTTTTGTTACACCTTGTAATACCTACCTACCTTCCATACATTGTAAGATTTTTTTTTGTTTTATTTTATTACTTTATCGGCACGATTGATTTACCATGTCATGCAGCTAATATGCAGCACTAACGATCATGGAGCAAAGCCTCTGACGGACATGGCGAAACTGTAAAGGCTTCGATACACAGGCGCGTTTTCCGGGCGGGGCCCGCCGCTTTTACATATAAAACGCTCACGCCCGTCCCGGAAAACGCGCCTGTGTGACGAAGCCTGTCATGATTGTTGAATAGATTTATAGCATGTAAGATGTAATCTGTTGGTAATCCTAAATAAAGAAAATAAATAAATAAGCCTTAAGGGTTCCTAGCCGACTACGAAACAGCCTGGGGCCTATTACTCGAACGGTATTAGACTAATATTATTAGTCCAACTGTCAAATCGTATGGGTTACTATGGCAACACACTAATAATATTAGACTAATACCGTTTGAGAAATAGGCCCCTGGTTTATTCCTAGTTGTCCCCGCCGGGCACAGATGGGACTAGGCGCTGCATCATTCCCAGGTGTCCCTGCCGCATGTATGGCGACGGTCACGTGGGACGGGGACAAATGGGAATAGACCATAGAAGGTAGCATCCTATAGAAGTGGTCTACGCGTGCCTCCGTGAGGGACAAAACATATAAATTCGACCAATCATAGCGTCGCGTTATGGTGGGCAACAAATGAATTCGACCAATCATGGTGGTCAATTTACGGTGGGGAATAAAACAAGATGTGAGACAGTGACAAGGACAAACAATAATAGCGCTTTCGCTGCTACTCCTACTGAAAGATACATAAGACTATCCCGTTCTGTCAGTTATCCCCACCACTCATGCCCAATCCAGTTATACTAGATTCATGGAATAGACTGAGTTTCATTAATATTTTACCAAATATTATATTTATACTTGGTCAACCAGATCTTGTCAGTAGAAAAAGGCGGCAAATTTGAAAAATGTAGGCGCGGAGGGATATCGTCCCATAGAAAATTTGAAAATCGCGCCTTTTTTTACTGACAAGATTTGGTTGACCAGCTATATCTATCGCTAGGCGAGAGTAGAATCATGTTTCATATAAATTCCATAGTAGCAAATCGTTTTGACAGAAAAAAGAAACAGACTGCCTAGCCAAGGTGACAATCGCTTGCGCTTCGTCATCGAATCGCTTTGTCTATCACTCTTCCATATTGGTGTGACAGTTGCGTTTCATTCGCTACGGAGCGTTAGCGATTGGCATGTTGTCTACGGAGCCCGGGGCCTGATTTGACCCTTTTTTCATGATACTGACTGCGGTGAAGGTAAGAGCCTCGGTTGTCAAATGAGCATACCCCGGCCGGCGAGAGCAAAAATGCGTCTGCTCCTAGTGCTTAATTAAATATCGACTATTCTATCGACATATGGATGTCGATAGAATAGTCGACTTTTAATTAAGCACAATTTTTTTTTTTAAACTGAGCCATTAGTATTTGTTATTTATTTCAACTTGATACCTCCACGCGTTTCTAAGAATAACCCTAAAACAATTTTAAACTGAATAAATACAAACACTTGGTTTTAATTTTGTTTACAACAATAATTAATACTTCTGCATATCATAACGGTGGTCCAGCCAGCCTATTATGGATAGCTTTATCCATCTTTATCCACGTGATAAAATAACTGTCACTGTTTAACACCGTGGGAAAGAAAGTGACGGACACCGTTTTATCACGCTGTCACGTAGACAAGAACGACCATCATATCGGTACTGTACATCGTGTTGTTTTTATCGACATCGACCAAAGTGTGTGTCCTCGCACTATTAAGCTGTCAACGCATTTTTGCTCTCGCCGGCCGGGGTATGCAAATGAGTGTCAAATAAAACACAAAGTTTATGTTTTTTTTTTTTAATGAATTAACCCCCGGTTCACTTCTTGGCGGTGACGGCGGCCTCGTCCTCCCGCGCGAAGGTCTGCAGCAGCTCCTCCTTCTTGGCGGCGATGCGCTCCTCGCGCCGCTTGCGCGCCTCCTTCACCTTGTTGCGGCGGGCCTCCGCCTGGTCGCTGGAATTTACATTATACCAATTAGTTATTTATCTACACACATGTCATTAGTGCTCTAAAATGCGTTCAGAAACCGTAGGAAATGACAAGCTTTATTACAACCAATTTTACTATGAGAACTTTCTTATCTGTGGTAGTAGGAAAATTTGTACTTTAATGTACGAGATTTTTGTAAGGTTATAAGTTTAAATTTGGAACAGCAGTCAAAACTCAAGTGGGTCTCTATTCTAGTATCCATAGATATTAAAACAGTTATCGATACGAAACGTCAATTTAGTATGTTTTTTTAATATAAACCGCACGATATTTGATCTCGAGTGACATGAGAATAGGAACTTCATTCTTTTGTCTAGGAATTTAAAAAAACTACGGATGTGTGACATGCGTGAAAAAAGTTTTCATTCGCCGCCATTTGAAGTACAGTTTATCTTTTAGTTAGTTTTAAGTATGTGTTTAGATAAAGTAGTGTATGTAACTGTACATAATTAGGCATTAAAACACTCGTGTGATCCTTTTAAGAAACTCACTAACGTTCGTTTCTTAAACCCACACACGTATTTTAATGCCTCTCATTATGTAGCAGTCACATAAACTACTATTGTAAAACTCAAACTATTATTACTAACGTAATAGCACAGAGAACTCCATGGAACGAGGACTCCACGGAACGCTTGGTAGTGCAAGGGAAAGTCGAGGGCAAAAGATCTCGTGGCCGCTCCCCAACACGATGGACAGATCTCATTAAGTCCATCACAGGATGCAGTCAACGATTGCTCCCACTCACTGACAATCCAACCTCTAGACTGAGCTTAGGCCAATTCTTTCATGAAACCGATGCTGCCAAAAATACGGGGGTGCGGGGGGACGAGGTGAGCGAATCCCGTGCCGTGATTGGTCCGTTCAAAGACACGGACCAATCACGGCACGGGATTGACTCGAAGATGGAGTAACGCTACCGTATGTGTGGCAGAGGGGGTAGCGCGACTATGCTATGTCTAGAGGTTGGATTGTCTGTGCTCCCACTCCACCAAAAACAGAGTCACATGGCGACGGATCACAAGAGCTGCGGTGGCGCAGAAATCGACCCGTGACATGACCACGACCACTCTCGTCAAGAGTGCACGACTAAGAAGAAGAAGCAGTACAGAGAACCAGTCTTTTGCGCCATGAGTTGATGTTGTTTTGACATCAAACCATTGAAGCGGGGCGTAAATCTCGCGACTTAAACGCGTAAGCGCCATGAATATGAATTTTACGACGTTTTGGTCGCGCGGTACAGGTTTGTGATTGCGACAATTTCATTGTTTGGTATGGCCTCTCTATAGTAATAATAACTCAATGGGAAAACTACGTCCAGATCGGGTGAATGCTAAACACATGCGCCATTAGGCGTGTCCACAATGGAGTAGCTCCGCGAGGAAGCTGCCGCGCGAAGCAATTCGGTCTTTGCAATGAAGGCGCGCCTCGTAAGACGCGCCAAGCGATTTTTCGAATCAAGGGCCAAAATTAAGGGTTCAGAGGCCATTATTTGCAGACCCTTAAGAGTATATGAAATTTTGCAATTGGAACTATTCAAATTTTAAATAACCAGGTTTTATAGGATTTTAATTCACCATGGGCCATCTAATAAGCAAAATAAATTATCCACCTGTGGCTTACCACAATTACTCTTTTGACATTTTTGTAAATGCTAGGAAGAACTATTGGTTGAAAAATTTAATTTTAACATTTTTTAGCATTATTAGAAACATTGATCCAAATAAATATGTGGTGCAGAGGGGCCATATCAACTGCGAGGTAAATTTCAACTAATCGAAATACTCCCATGTTTTACAATATTAACTAGTCACACACAACATATCTTTTTCGCTATCTGGACATATATCACACTCTAGTTAATAATGTAAAACATGGAATAATAACATCAATAAATTGTTCTGATAATTAGCTTAAAATATATATGTAATAACTAGTTACGATTCATAAGTGCATGTTGCTAGACCTACATGAATCAAGTATATTTTGAACTTTGTACATGGAAGATATTTGGACTATACCTAGTTCGTTTTTTTAGCATTAGAAAAAAGGTAAACAATCTTGACGTGTCTTTTAATTGAAAAACACTTTTTTTTAAATAAGTCACGGCAAGTATGTAACAATTATAAATCTAATACGATCATTTACATTCTTTTGCTTTCATAAGTACATAATAGTTATTGATTTTTAAAAAGCGTTTTTCAATTAAAAGACATGTTAAGATCGCTTACCGTCTTTCTAATGCTAAAAAAATGAACTATAGTTAAAATTATCCCGCAGTCGAAATTGCCCCCCTGCGCCTTACTAATAGTAAATCTCACCTAAGCATCTTGGTCCTAGCCTTCTCAGCCTTCTTCCTGTGGATGTACTCCATCAGCACACGCTTGTTCTTGAACACATTACCCTTCGCCTTCATGTACAGGGCGTGGTACAGGTGCCTATCAATCTTCTTGGCCGTTCTGTACTTGAGCAGCAGCTTACGGAGCACTCGCTGCCTTTGGACCCAGAGTTCCTGGAAAGAAACATCAGTTTTAGATTTAGATCGAGAGAATAATGCATACTCTTACAATAATGTAATAAATTCTCATCATTTTAGCCAGTGGCGGATTTGCCCTAAGGACGAGTAGGCCCGGGCCTACGGCAGCCCTGCAGTATATATGATGTGTGCTGAGAAAGGGATGGCTAGTGCTTACTACAGGGCCTGGGGCCTAGGGCTGCAAAGACTGTAAATCCGCCACTGATTTTAGCACCTTCTCAGTATTCTAAAGGAGCCCAGTTCTAGAAAATGGCAACCCGCAGAACCTGGAAGACAATTAAAAAAAAGTGACTGCTATGTGATCTTGCCAGAAAATCATAATGTTTCAATCAACATTCTAATTATTTATTTAAACTTTATTGCATAATAAAAAATAAATACAAACGGCGGACTTATCTCTTTTAAAATAGATTAGATAAAATAAGAACACTAGCATTAGAAATGGAACTGAGCATTGATGGTCTTTCTACAATGATATGTTATCCTCCTAAAAAATGTTAAGACCAACACTACAGAATGTTACCACTGTGAAATAATTCAGTTGAAATTCGGTATGGAATGAAGACTATGAAGTCCCAGAGAAAGACAGGAAAGGTGAATCTGAGAGATATAGTCCTAGGCATAACTACAAAAGGTGAAAAAAGTTTTTTCACCTCAGCAGCTCGAACAAGGGTACTTTGCTACTTAAAAACAGTGAGCGAAATCGCATTTTGCTCACTGAGTGGGACCAAATGAGCAAAATGCGATTTTACTCACTCAGTGAGCAAAATGCGATTTTGCTCACTGTTTTTAAGTAGCAAAGTACCCTTGTTCGAGCTGCTGAGGTGAAAATTTAATTGTTGGTATATCTTAAGAAAACATGAGTGAATAGGTAAGTGATGAAGAAGGAATACATTTTTCGGGTTCTCTAATATGTTCTCACTGCTGAGGTGAAAAGTTTTGTGAACTACACGAGATCAAAGTTATTTACATCTCGTGCGCTTTTGAGTCCCTTACTACGCTCAAGATTCTATAGTATAGAATCTTTCGCTTGCACGGGACTCAAAATAAGCACTCGAAGAAATATCAAACTTTGATCTCTTGTTGGACAAATAACTATTCCAGAATCATAGCCTCCCGAGACCCAGAAGCATTTGTTTTGTTTTTGAATTTGGAACCCTTAGTTACTCAATTAAAGTTCAAAATGTTTTTTGGAATATGTACAAAAATTTTGTATGCAGGGACTTAGGAAGATAAAACCACTCAAATATTTTCATTTAGGTTTTTTAAATGACCTACCTAGTCTAGTCAAAGGGGTCGATTGCAAAATATTTTTATAAATAAAATAAAAAACAAAAAGAACATTGATACTTAATTACATATTGAACTTGTTGACCATAGTTGGGTAGTTTTACTTTAAGGTAGTCAAAGCAAAAGCTGGAAAGCCTAATTTAATTTAAATTTTAAACTATGTCCAATTATTTAAATTTGTACCAAAATAATACAACCCAAACAATGTGCAGGAAATGCTCAGGAAAATTATGCAAAGAAAAAAAAAACATTTGCTAAACAAACTCACCTTTTGTGGCATCCTAGCGTTGGCTGTACCTCTCCTCTTACCGAAGCCGCAGTGACGGCCCTTCCTGCGGGCCTCTGTGTTCTTGCGGACGCGCGCTCGCGAGTGCACGGCTACGGGCTTCTTGATGACCAGACCATCCTTGATCATCTTACGGATGTTCTGTCCTGGAAGGTAAGTTCATATTTTAAGCTTTGTGACCAGTGGCAGGTTAAACAGACAAATTAACTTTTTCACTGCCATTTACTTGATATAAAGTCAGTAATTTTCGTGCCTCATACATAGGGCTGCCATCTCTAAATTCGCAGAACCTGGACAGACTTTAAAAAACCTGGACATTTCGCGTAAATCGCATTTTTTCCGCAGACGTGGCCGAAATATTATTATTGAAAAACAATTAAATTCAATAAGGTGTTTCATATAAAGTGTCCGGTATTTCTCAGGACACTTTTTGAAAACCCCCCGGACAGCCTCGAAACTAGGACAAATCCAGAGAAACCCAGACGGATGGCAGCCCTACTCATACACTATGACTTGATATGTTATCATGGGTTGTTTATATGCAATTTGTGGTATGACATTGATGACACTTTATTACTTAATTGACGTGGTGGTGAAAAGGTTAAGCAGCCGTTTAAGGCAGCTGTCTTAGGGGCATGGGGCACTCAAAACTCAGGAATGTACCAGGAAAATCTGATTCTTTTAGCATGAATTCTTGAACAAATATGTAGCTGAAAATCGCTAAATGATAAACACTGACTACCTATTTCAAAACCTGCATTAGCATCTACAATAAAGTATACAGATGCCTAGAAAAGGTAAAATATCCAAAAAATAAAAATATTTCAGTTACTAAAGCATTAAAATTATTTAATTATACATAAGATACTTCTGTATATATATATAGTTTTGCTAAGAAAAAGGGAAAACTGAAGTTTAGTGTACCTTAACCTAAAATATTGTATGAAACATTTGTGGGTAAACATACTTTTTCGTCATATTTTTTGCTATTTTTTATCAAAACTTGGTTGGACTGTAGCAAAGGGGGGGCTGGGACTTAGATTTTTTTTTGACAAAGTGGTGTCATTATGACACTATTTTTAAATGATTGTAATGTGTATATCACGTCAAAATAAGCATCTTTTATTGGAAAAACTTTTCTCTAAAATAAAAAATGGCCGAGTTAGACACCTCCAAAGATTGATATTTTTAAAGGGAGCTGGGACTTGGAAAATTTTCATTGAGAGTGGTGTCATTATGACATATATTTTAAATGATTTTAATGTATAGAACACATCGAAATAAGCAACTTTTACTTGGAAAACTTTTTACTAAAACTGAAAATGGCGGAGATAGAGCTTAAGGCAGGCCAGGCTTTTAAGGCAGGTCGGAGTAGGTACGACGACGAGCGAAGCGAGGAGGAGTGTTAGGTAGAACTGCGACCATACAGCGCGCGAGCCGAGCGAGCGAAGCGAGCGTGCCGCGGCAGCGGCCGGCGAAGCGCCAGAACCGACGTTTTTATAATAATACAATTTTACAAGTCCCAGCTCCCTTTAAAAACATCAATCTTTGGTCGCGTCTAACTCGGCCATTTTTTATTTTAGAGAAAAGTTTTTCCAATAAAAGATGCTTATTTTGACGTGATCTACACATTACAATCATTTAAAAATAGTGTCATAATGATACCACTTTGTCAAAAAAAATTCTAAGTCCCAGCCCCCCCTTTCGTACAGTCTGACCCAAAACTTAGCTTGTGGGACAAAGGATTGTATTTTTAACATTAATATTTTACTATAAATATAGATTATTACGAAAAAGCGTGCACATTCGAAAATTTTGAAATGGCATACTTACTGGAGTTGGTGTTGGCGATTTCATTGATCTCGTTGGGATCTAACCACACCTTCTTTTTACCACATCTCATAACAGAGGCTGCAAGCCTCTTCTGCAGCTTTAAGGAACTGAAAATAAAGAAAATTCATGTGAGACCACATGGCACCCAGGTAGGCCGATAATGACCAAGTTCAAACACGGTCTAGACATTCCCCTACAACAGAAAAACACATTAATCTGATGCTAAACAACTTAAATAATCCATTGGTCTTCTTAATTTTTCCATATTTCAATGGTTTCCTTATTTTTTCTTCGGAACTAACCTCATCTTGACGGAGTGAGATCCAACGCATACAAGAAAGAAATATGGCGTGCATGTCCACTAGTGATGTGCTCTACTATCGATAAACTATTCCGATTTTTGTAATCGATTGTAATTAAGATATTTTTAATATCCTTGTTGATGTTCCTTGTTGATGTTTAATGATACTAGTACCAGTAATGGACTGAAATATTAAATTTCATATTATTAAGGTGCTACCTATTCGCCCAAACATTTTTGTCGCATCTTTCCTTAATAGGTATGACAATTTGACAAACGATGATGATAGAGCTTTACAACACGATACCACACTATGGGACAATTTTTTGGCATGCAAAATTTGGCGCTTTTAATGAATCTTAAAAACTTTGAGATAATCGATTACGTCAATCATACTGTTCGTAAACTTGAACCGGAAATCGAATCGCAATATATGCTTAAATCCCTTTACGCTTGCATATGGCAACATTAATCTAACTGTCAAATAGCTGTCACATGACGTCACATCACGACGTCACGTCCAGTGTTGCCAGATCGTACCTTTTAGTACGGTTTTACGTACTATTTTTTGACCTTGCGTACCTTTTTTGTACGCAGCGTACATCGTACTAAAACCGTACTTTTTGATGTACAATTGTTTATCAACTTTTTTTTTCGTTATATTGGTTCAGGATGGTTTGTTCAGGGCAAAATATCTAATCTGACAACAATAGCCACCATAAAAAAGTACCATGTACTATAGAAAATACACGTTTCTTTAGTTGCAGTCGGCAGTTGTGTCTTTCTTACCTGTGCTTTGCTAATAGTAATAGTAATATCGTTTATTGCAAACCAATACAGTACAATAGAATAGATGTTACAATGGAAAAAGATGACATGGCACCCTGATAGGTTATTGGCAATTATCCATAAAACTACATTAAATAATTTATGTGTAATATTATTCATATTGCTTTGTGATTGCTTCTAATACAGTTGCTCGAGGAATAATAAAAACGCCAAAAGAAGTTAAAAAAATGATAAAGAATTTGTTCTCGGGCTGTCAGGTACCTAAATCCTACTTTTATTAATAAAAAGGGAAGTTACATAATTATTGTTACTTATCTGCCAACTTGTTTATCTCACCAATCTTATTCAAATGCATTTCTTTTTAATTTATATACTTATGTACATTTGCATATCCAGTAGAAAGTTACTTATACTTGGTCAAGCAGATCTTGTCAGTAGAAAAAGGCGGCAAATTTGAAAAATGTAGGCGCGAATGGATATCGTCTCATAGAAAATTTTAATTGCGCGCTTTTTTTTACTGACAAGATTTGCTTGACCAGCTAATAGTCATCTGAGTGTATTTCGTTTTATTTGGCATTATTATCCAGATTACAAAACTCAGGTAGTCAAAATTCAGCCAGCCATTTATAGCCGGTCAAACAACTTAGTCAGTATAAAATGGCGCGAAATTTAAGTTTTCTATTGGACCATAACCCTTCGCACCATTTTTTTTAGATTTGCCGCTTTTTTCAACTGACGGAAATGGCTTGACAAATTTTATTTTTCATGTACCTATATCAATGCAAACAAAATTGGTTAACTATGACGTGACACTACACTTATAGTTGGTCAAACCAATTTGTCAGTCAGTAACAATCAGGAAAACTATACTCATCCACCCACCATACCCCCCCCCCCCCCCCCCACATAGAAATATTGTTTCTGTAAGATAATTTTACTAATAAAAAAACCGTACCTTTTTTATCAAAATCGTACCTTTTTTGACGTACGACTGTACATAAGCTGGAAGCGCTCTGGCAACACTGGTCACGTCCTTAAATAAAAAACGTCTGAATAACTTGGGACCACCTTGGGACTGTTTATTTATATTTTTAAATGTTAAAAATCCAATTTTAATATTAATCCGAATCACAAACAGTGAAAAGAAAAATAGTTTAGTGGACAATGTTATAAAGTTTATGTACCTAGTGATAATTTGATAAATAGCAGCGTCCGATTACCCATCAAGTCGAATAAATTATATTAATTTCCTATTGTTATCGAACAAATCTCAGATAATTCAGTGTAGCATAGTTTATCAGGACGATAATTTTAAATCCGTTCACGTAATTAGGGTCGTAATTCTGTACAAACTATAAACTTGTTTTCGCTCGTCTCGGGCAAAGTTGTGAATTTCGTCACTTGAGTTGATTGGCCAGTTTCCGTGGGTCCTCTCACCGCGGTAGACGTGCCGTCGGTCACAGTTTCAGTAATAATGACGGAAGCAACGAAAGTGAATCCAGATCTCCAAAGAGAAAGGGATAACTGCACATTTAATGTAACAGAATTGACAAACTTGATTGATGGAGGTGCCCAGAAAACTGAGGAGAGGAGGAAAAGAGGTAATTACTTTTGTATCTCTGGAGTCATTAAGGTAAACAAGTCGGTTATTATTGTTGCATGATGCTTAGACTCATAATTATATTGTAAAATTTAAGTTACTTACAGGTTTACATTTCGTTTTTAATATAGCTGGAATGATTACAATGTAAACATGTTTTTACATCCAGTCTTATATTGCCTACTTAATACACAGTTAGAGAAATATAAGTATTGACAGATTGACAATTTATATAATTATTTATTAGTACAGAGTTAAATAACAGTTGCCAAGCAGACCCCAGGCTCTCATGAGCCGTGGCAAAAAATGCCGGGACAAACGTGAGGAAGATGATGTTGACAGAGTTAAATAACAGTTTATTTTATTTTATGTGGGTATGATATTTTTCAGTACTTTGAAAAACATTTTACATTAACACATTCTGCATAATTAAGTTGTTTTTGATCAGTATTAGGTATTTTTTTTAATCTACACCAATACAAACAACTGTATTATTCATTTAACCACTTTATTCTTTACAATCATTGGAAAGCTATTAGTTAAAAAATTTTAAGGAGTCCGAAAGATAGAAAATGTTAGTATTTTAGTATTCCCAAGACAGAGGCAAAATCCACAATGCAGACTTCATCAATATAATCTAGCAACAAAACATCTGCAACATGTTTTGTGAAATGCACAGTACCTAAAATACAAATGGCGGTAGTTATACAGAAAACAACAAACTCAATTATTTTTTTTCAATGCAGAAAGCGACCAATGACCTGTGCGTCTTTGACAAAAATAAAAAGTTGGTTGCTTTCTACAGAACTACTGTCAAATGTAACATTTCTTAACACCTCTGTGGCAATTAGTATAACTTGTAATTAGCCATACTTTGCATGGGGTTGTTTGACCCCCTAAAGCAGTTAATGTGTTAAGTAATATTTGAACAATAACTCTTACTATACAATACACAAGTTGAATTGAGAATCAGTTGTAAAAAGCCTTTTCCTTTACATATTTCTGTTAAAATCCTTGACCTGTACGCACAAAGGTTGCATGTCGTTGTTATCTAGGCAGGGACAGAATTACTCATTACTTATGTACAACACTAATAACATAGGTAATACTTATAGAGAAACAGGAAAAATGAACCCTCTGACTAGAGCAATAAGGCTTGGTATCGAAAGATAATTACTTCATCATAGAAGTGTTGTGAATCATGATAACATCAATGTGATGACAGTGTGATTTTATTTGTCATTAAAACTCCAATAAATTTAATCAATACATTAGACATGCATGTTACATTATTTAGTTTAGGTCAACACTATGCAATCTATACAATCAAATTGCGAGTCATTAATTACTTGAATTTACATTAAGGTGGCACCCAATCCGATAAAAGAAATGTATGACGTGGTGGGGATTTACTTGCGCCTGACCCAAGCTTTCATTGATTTTACTTAATTATTTTAAGTGTTAAATAAATCTGAGCCTGTACAATACATTCATAAAATACCTATAAATTAAGGGATAAGAGAATACTGAAATAAATATCAAACATTCAGTAATGGTTTAGGTAATTAGGGAAAAAATTGCAAAGTAAGGGCTAACTTCGCGATTATTTTCTATCAAGGCAAATGAACTAAATCATGTGAGTACCATAGATTTATAGGACTTATCCTCACCTATTTTTCCTTACTCTGAACTTACCCCTTACTAAGACCAGTCAACACAACTTTTGTGGTTCTTTGCGATTACCAGAACTACATGAGCTGCGTTCTCGCGCGCGACTCCATAGCCATACATCTTGCGCGACTTCAAGTAAAGTGTCATTCTATAGAACTTGCTAACTATGTAAACAAACGTGAAACAAACTGCCATATTGAAACTCAAAAAATATGAATTTACTAGTGACTTTTGTTTACATAGTTAGCAAGTTCCATAGAATGACACTTTATAGACTCGCGCTCGAGATCAAAACACATCATGAATGCTAGACCGCCTGGTGATATCTACTGTGATTGGCGCATCTTCTCAAAAACCCTACAGTACTTCAGGTACCTCGAAAATACAGAGGGTAGAGCCGCCATCACATATATCGGAGCGGCCAAGGTGCTCAAAAATATCTGAACACGCCTCTATTGTCGAGGCTTTAGATATTCAGATATTTTTGAGCGTCTCGGCCGCTCCGATATGTCTGATGGCACCTGTACAAGCCTTTTTAAATTGACTCTTGTTTTGTTACAGAGGAGATGGTACTCAAGGAAGGTATTCACTTAGACGAAGTTCCGTCCGAGTACCTGAGTCACAAGGAGAAGTACGAGCTGGCGGTGAAGAAAGCGTGCTACCTGTTCAAGATGATCCGTCGGCTGCAGGAGGAGGAGAACACCGGCATGGAGAACTACCAGTAAGTTACCAGGTTTCTGGCATGTCACTGGCATGGAGAACTACCAGTAAGTTACCAGGTTTTCTCGAGAGACTACAGTTGGGGTTCAGGCATGGAGAACTACCAGTAAGTTACCAAGTTTTCTCGAGGGACTACAGTATGGGGTTCAAGATGATCCGTCGGCTGCAGGAGGAAAACACTGGCATGGAGAACTACCAGTAAGTTACCAGGTTTTCTGGAGAGACTACAGTATGGGGTTCAGGCATGGAGAACTACCAGTGAGTTACCAGGTTTACTCGAGGAACTTCAGTATGGGGTTCAGGCATGGAGAACTACCAGTAAGTTACCAGGTTTACTCGAGGAACTTCAGTATGGGATTCAGACATGGAGAATTACCAGTAAGTTACCAGGTTTACTCGAGGGACTACAGTATGGGTACCTACCAGTAAGTTACCAGGTTTTCTCGAGGGACTACAGTATGGGCAGTGGGGAGACACTCCTGACTTCGGACAAACTCGGCCCCGCTCGACTCAGCATTGCTCCGAGCAATTATTAGGGTTGACGCAACTGACGTCCCTTTGCGTGCACGCGCATAGATAATGATTTGAATTTTGACAACCCTAAATAGCCGAAAGGTTTAGTAGTGGCATAAGTTAGAAAGGAATATTATGATTCGATCCTGAATCGCTGTCAAACTTCGGTTTTTTAGGAAGTGTCCTTTCTGTACGGTAGTACTATTATACTTATTCTGTGGTATGGGGTTCTTCAAAAAAGGAGTGTACAGGGCGATAATCGCGTCGTAGCGTTGTATTAGGAATTAGGACGACCTCTTAAAGTTCTCGCTGATTTCTATGTCTCAAATACATTTTACAAAGAGTCCAGTAAGATATCGTGTTGACGAACCGTAATGATAACAAATCAAGGAATAGTAATTAACGGTCTTTATCTAATAAGAGTAATAAGACCTCGATTTATGTTGTTGTTAATGAAATATATATTATTTATATTTGTATATAAAACAGTTTATCGACTCCTATAAACGTGGGCAGAATCTATTCCTACCAATGTTATAAATAAGAAGAAAAATATATTTGGATCTTTAGATGTTTGTTTAAGGCTTCGACACACAGGCGCGTTTTCCGGGCGCGGCGTGAGCGGGGCGCGCCGCTTTTACATTTAAAACGCTCACGCCGCGCCCGGAAAACGCGCCAATGTGACGAAGCCTTTATTCCTCCTTCGCACAAAAACGATGTAAACGGTAATTGATGTGGCACAGGTAGTGTAACGACTTATGTGCGGACGAAGTCGTGGGCTGAGGCTAGCATATTATATATATTATAAATTATAAGATATTTCATTCAGTAGGCAGTTGAGTGTGTTTGATGTTTGACCCACCACAAAAGGTATATGATAAACAAAATAGCGCTACCGAAAGACAAAATAAATTCGGCTGTCGGTGTCGACCCGCGGGTTCAACATATGTTATACAGGATGTTTTTTTAATTGCCGAAACTATTTTGCGAGATGAATGAATATATATTAGGTCATACTGTACAACTTCTGCTATGAGACTAACTCATTAATCACGAAAAAAAAATGCCTGGTCAGATGTGTTTTCTATGGGAGGGCCAATTCTTTTTTCGCGAATTCGGGATTGGTCCCATAGTAAAAGTTGCTCAATATGACCTAGATATTCACATTGCAAAATATTAAAAAAACAACCTGTAAAAGACAGGTATGACTTGCACCGCGAGGTATTTACTATTTAGATACAATAGCTATTCCTAAATCAAACGTCACATGTTTTTACCGAGGTTAGTTGCGAACGTCGGTTTTTTTTTTAGCTGTCATAAGGAGTCGTTAATCGTTTGTTGAAACCTGATTAGTTATACGGGACGGCGAACGTAAATGAATTCTTCAAGCGGTGTAACACTTAGTGAAACGACGCTACTTAATAGACAATAGTAAAGTGTTGTTAAATGTTAATACATGTTGAAACTGAAACTGATATACTTGTCAAGTTACTCAACAGACTATACGCCACATAAGCCCACTGCTGGGCACAGGCTTTTTTTGACTATGTGGGAATGCAATTACGCCTGGCCCGGGCCTGAGGTGGGCCCATTTTTGGTGGTAAGTTTGACTCTCACCTCCCGGCTCTTTTATTTTATTTTATTTATTTTATTTATTTGGCTCACAAAACAAGTTACAGACATTTACAGGAATTACATTAATAAGCTTACAGTTTAGATCTGGACTATAACTCCAAACATGTGTGCACAGAAGGATAGGAACATACAGTTAAAATATAACGCTAGAGGGATGAGATGTCAACAATAATTATAAGATTTAAGAGTTATCTACTAATTAAACTAGGTCTAAAAACTAAACAAAACTAATTAAACTAGATCTAAAACTAAACAAGATAAAATATTTAAAATAACTAACAACTAAGAATAGAAAGCGTATTTGGAAAATGATAAGTGCGAACGCAGCTTATGTACAGAAAGTCTTAAGTATTTTATTTTTAAAAGTGGATAAGCTGCGTTCGAATATGTCTACCGAAGGATTCTCGGCCGCGGTTTCGTTATATAGTCGACACATTCTAGTCACTGGATTGTAATATGAGGTGTTGTTTTTGTAAATCTGTAGTTGAAATATTTTGAGTGAGGGGTTGCGAGTTTTGTAACGTGTAATAAAATTGAGAAGAGAAAGAAGGGAGGGGCAGTCTATTTCTTTCTACTGAGAAAGAGGGAAATGAGCCTTCTTGCTAAACCCACGCCGGCGTTTCCCACAATGTGTCGTTTGGGAAGGCGTCCTGGCCCCGTAGACAACATGCCAATCGCTAACACTCCGTACCGAATGAAACGCAACTGTCACTGTCACACTAATATGGAAGAGTGATAGAGAGACCCAAAGCGATTCGATGGCGAAGCGCAAGCGATTGTCATCTTAGCTAGGCCGCCTGGGATCGCGAATATTCAACCACGAAACCATTCCACTACATTATTCTGACGTAACCATTTATTTTGCCAACAGAGAAGTGCTCGGTGGATCCCTAGGCTCCGCCATACTCCGCGATGGTTCTCCCCTCACACTGCACTACGTGATGTTCATCCCGACCATCATGGGGCAGGCCACCGTGGAGCAACAAGTGCTGTGGATCGGCAGGGCCTTCAACTGCGATATCATCGGCACTTATGCTCAGGTAAGATAATGATGGCTCCCTCACACTGCACTACGTGATGTACATCCCGACCATCATGGGGCAGGCCACCGTGGAGCAACAAGTGCTGTGGATCGGCAGGGCCTTCAACTGCGATATCATCGGCACTTATGCTCAGGTAAGATAATGATGGCTCCCTCACACTGCACTACGTGATGTACATCCCGACCATCATGGGGCAGGCCACCGTGGAGCAACAAGTGCTGTGGATCGGCAGGGCCTTCAACTGCGATATCATCGGCACTTATGCTCAGGTAAGATAATGATGGCTCCCTCACACTGCACTACGTGATGTACATCCCGACCATCATGGGGCAGGCCACCGTGGAGCAACAAGTGCTGTGGATCGGCAGGGCCTTCAACTGCGATATCATCGGCACTTATGCTCAGGTAAGATAATGATGGCTCCCTCACACTGCACTACGTGATGTACATCCCGACCATCATGGGGCAGGCCACCGTGGAGCAACAAGTGCTGTGGATCGGCAGGGCCTTCAACTGCGATATCATCGGCACTTATGCTCAGGTAAGATAATGATGGCTCCCTCACACTGCACTACGTGATGTACATCCCGACCATCATGGGGCAGGCCACCGTGGAGCAACAAGTGCTGTGGATCGGTAGGGCCTTCAACTGCGATATCATCGGCACTTATGCTCAGGTAAGATAATGATGGCTCCCTCACACTGCACTACGTGATGTACATCCCGACCATCATGGGGCAGGCCACCGTGGAGCAACAAGTGCTGTGGATCGGCAGGGCCTTCAACTGCGATATCATCGGCACTTATGCTCAGGTAAGATAATGATGGCTCCCTCACACTGCACTACGTGATGTACATCCCGACCATCATGGGGCAGGCCACCGTGGAGCAACAAGTGCTGTGGATCGGCAGGGCCTTCAACTGCGATATCATCGGCACTTATGCTCAGGTAAGATAATGATGGCTCCCTCACACTGCACTACGTGATGTACATCCCGACCATCATGGGGCAGGCCACCGTGGAGCAACAAGTGCTGTGGATCGGCAGGGCCTTCAACTGCGATATCATCGGCACTTATGCTCAGGTAAGATAATGATGGCTCCCTCACACTGCACTACGTGATGTACATCCCGACCATCATGGGGCAGGCCACCGTGGAGCAACAAGTGCTGTGGATCGGTAGGGCCTTCAACTGCGATATCATCGGCACTTATGCTCAGGTAAGATAATGATGGCTCCCTCACACTGCACTACGTGATGTACATCCCGACCATCATGGGGCAGGCCACCGTGGAGCAACAAGTGCTGTGGATCGGCAGGGCCTTCAACTGCGATATCATCGGCACTTATGCTCAGGTAAGATAATGATGGCTCCCTCACACTGCACTACGTGATGTACATCCCGACCATCATGGGGCAGGCCACCGTGGAGCAACAAGTGCTGTGGATCGGCAGGGCCTTCAACTGCGATATCATCGGCACTTATGCTCAGGTAAGATAATGATGGCTCCCTCACACTGCACTACGTGATGTACATCCCGACCATCATGGGGCAGGCCACCGTGGAGCAACAAGTGCTGTGGATCGGCAGGGCCTTCAACTGCGATATCATCGGCACTTATTCTCAGGTAAGATAATGATAGCTCCCTCACACTGCACTACGTGATGTACATCCCGACCATCATGGGGCAGGCCACCGTGGAGCAACAAGTGCTGTGGATCGGCAGGGCCTTCAACTGCGATATCATCGGCACTTATGCTCAGGTAAGATAATGATGGCTCCCTCACACTGCACTACGTGATGTACATCCCGACCATCATGGGGCAGGCCACCGTGGAGCAACAAGTGCTGTGGATCGGCAGGGCCTTCAACTGCGATATCATCGGCACTTATGCTCAGGTAAGATAATGATGGCTCCCTCACACTGCACTACGTGATGTACATCCCGACCATCATGGGGCAGGCCACCGTGGAGCAACAAGTGCTGTGGATCGGTAGGGCCTTCAACTGCGATATCATCGGCACTTATGCTCAGGTAAGATAATGATGGCTCCCTCACACTGCACTACGTGATGTACATCCCGACCATCATGGGGCAGGCCACCGTGGAGCAACAAGTACTGTGGATCGGTAGGGCCTTCAACTGCGATATCATCGGCACTTATGCTCAGGTAAGATAATGATGGCTCCCTCACACTGCACTACGTGATGTTCATCCCGACCATCATGGGGCAGGCCACCGTGGAGCAACAAGTGCTGTGGATCGGCAGGGCCTTCAACTGCGATATCATCGGCACTTATGCTCAGGTAAGATAATGATGGCTCCCTCACACTGCACTACGTGATGTACATCCCGACCATCATGGGGCAGGCCACCGTGGAGCAACAAGTGCTGTGGATCGGCAGGGCCTTCAACTGCGATATCATCGGCACTTACGCTCAGGTAACATTAATATCTGTAGGCAAATTTTTTTGAGTTCTACTTTGACCTCGTGAGCCCCCATTTTGAAAAATTGTAAAATTAAATGTATAAAATAATGTACCTTAATTCCCGCGACATCACGCGCGTTTGTTGATAGCACTTTCTCCCATATAAGCCTCCATTTCAAGGGATGATTTCCAGGATAGAACGTATCCTTCTCAGCCATTTCATAAATCATAAACTTAAATGACTCAGGTGAAAATTCTGAACTTATGTGAATGGGTTCATAATATCCTGTCATAATTTGCCAACCGACGGACAAATATTTACATTTATGTAACAATTATTTAGATTTTAGTAACAAGTAGAGTTAATTTACTTAATTTATGGAGTGTCACGCGCGTGTTGACACGGGGCGTGCTCGCGTGTCACGGCGCGAGCCGCCTCTTGTCTTTATGTCAGTTTCCTGTCACGGCCAAACTACTCAACCGATGTTGTTGAAATTTGAAATGTAATATAAAGATTGAGTCTAGGACTGTTTAGGAAATAGACAAACTGTTTAGACGGCAACGGTTTCACTCACTTCGATTTTTTGTCGCTATTGGCGACATGTTTCGGGCCCGTCGGGGCTCCTTCCTCAGGCTCGAGTGCTCGCGGTCGGCGCGGAGTGTGGACGGCGACTTACGACCACATAACAATATGTAGGTGCCTACGTAATATATGTACCCAAAATATTTGCCGCCAAGTTCGGTGACCCATTATTTCCACAAATCTTTCTTGAATCAAACACTTTGTTTAGGAGTATTGCACTTCTTAACCACCCTTTACAACTGTGTTATTGATATACCTAGGTAATTATTGAACTGTGTTATTATTGATATAGGTAATTATTGAACTGTGTTATTGATATAGGTAATTATTGAACTGTGTTATTGATGTAGGTAATTATTTGTTACAGACTGAGCTTGGACACGGCACGTTCATCCGCGGACTGGAAACGACAGCCACCTACGACCCCGACACCAAGGAGTTTGTGCTGCACAGCCCCACTCTTACTTCCTACAAATGGTGGCCCGGTGGATGTAAGTAATACAGAATAGATTTTATTACACTAAGATTGTTATGCTACTCATGCTAGACTTTTTTTACCTAACAGTCGAAACTAACTAAGATCGAAACAACTTTACTTAACAAAGTTATCATAAGACAAAACTATCAAAAAATACAAATGCGCAAATGTGCTCCGTGCTGAACGTAGACCTACGCTTCGCTCGGTCGTCAAAATGTGTAGTATGTATATATTATCACTTTTGTAAATACAGACTATAAAGGCTATAGCGTTAATACCCTACTGCAGTAATAAAAATCCATTAAAAAACCAGAATGCTTTACCTACTCGTATTTAGTCAGGGGCGTATTTACCCTAGGGCCAACCGGGCCATGGCCACGGGGCCAATCCGCCAAGCTTGACGACTTCTGGGTGGCCCGGAGCGCCACATTTCAAAATACGCCCCTGTATTTAGTATCTTATGACACCAACATTTTGACTTACCAAATATCGTGTACAATCTAAAATTTGGTTTCAATTTTGTGCCCCCAGTGGCCCACACAGCAAACTACTGCATAGTAGTAGCTCAACTCTACACGAAAGGGCAATGCCACGGCATCCACCCCTTCATAGTCCAACTACGGGACGAAGAAACTCATATGCCCCTCCCTGGTATCAAGATTGGTGAGATCGGGGCCAAGCTCGGCATGAATGGGACCAATAATGGGTTCCTTGGCTTTGATAAAGTGAGGATTCCTAGGGAACATATGCTGATGAAGAATGCTAAGGTTTTGGAGGTGAGTCTTAGATAAAGAGTACCTATTCATATTTTCGGCCTCCTAACCTAGCCTAGTTGGTATTTACTATTTAGGAGGCCCTGTTTAAGAAACTGAAAATCCTGTGTTCTAAATGTTGTAATGTACCGATATTTTTGTTTATATAATATTTAATGAATTATCAAATTTTGAACTAAATTTGGTGCGAATTTCATTTCACAAATTGGAAAACTACATCTTATCTTATCAAACTATATTGAATCGTAGTTTTACGCCTACTGTGGTAATTAGCAACTGTCATGGTGGTATCAGGTGTCTAGCATATCTATATAAGTATCTTGTCGATATGTTCGATCAATCAATGATAATTTGATTCTAAAATAATAAAATTTGATAATTTTGTGATGAGAAAAACAGTGCCCCAGAATATATAAGCTTCTTAGTAGATATTATATATCTAGTGACGTAATTATGTAAGCTAGGTATAGGTAAATGAGCTATTTCTATTTATTTAAGCTTGGATGTTATGTAATGAATGATTAAGTTAAGCAAGTCAAGTTTTTCCACACTTTAAATAGACTTCAATAGTAAACAATGGTACACATTGTGGATGCTACATAATACTTATGGTGATGGTTTTCACTGGCAATAAAACTAGCACGTGAGTAAGTACAAAGTTTCACGAACCAGGGTACGTCGCATGTTTACTCATAATTTCCGCTGTGCTAATGTGCCAGTGCCGTCCCTGTATATTCTTGTCCTGCTCTCTGATCTAATAAAACATTTACATCAGGTTGAAAACCAGAGCGAAAGAGAGAGCAGGCTCTTGTCTAGAAGAAAAGACATCCCCAATAAGATTATAGCCAAGTTCAATATACCGAAGCATGCTGCTTGTGTCCAGGCTATTCAATTATTTAATAAATTACCGATCGAGTTGAAATCCATAGTAGATCATTGTATTTTTAATGCAAGGCTTAAAGCGTTTCTTTTAAGGAAGTCCTATTATTCTGTCCAGGATTTTATTAATGATAATAATCTTTATTGACTAAACCTACAACCTACATACCAAATTTGTAAATATTATTAAGTTTGTAAATAATTGTTATAGTTGCATGATATTATTTAAGTTTTATTTTTATTTTTTATTTATTTTTAATTTAAATTTTTAATTTTAATTATAATTTATATTCATATACAATGTAAATTGTGACTGAATAAAAAATGAAATGAAAGGAAATGAAATGAAATGTACCTAAAACATGACAAGTTTTGTATTTGTTATAATTGTTATAAGTTATTAGGAATAACTCATTAGGAATGTATATCTCGAATCACAAAACTTGGTTAATATCTAATTTACTTTTAGATATAAACAGATAATTACTAAACATTCAGTAATTACACAGATTGGTAAAATATTGAAACATCATGCGTCAGAGGATATCATTCCTTCTAAAAACGAATATGTATCTAATCAGGAAGATCGGACATATGTATGTGTCTATTTAAACCAGAACAGACATGAGACAGTTGAAGAAGATAGCACTATTCATAGCATTACATTCTAAATCGAATATATTCGTTCCAGGATGGCACCTACGTTCGGGCGCCAAGTTCAAAGCTAACCTACGGCACCATGATGTTCGTGCGAGTAGTGCTCGTCAACGACGTATGCAGTTACGTGGCGAAGGCGGTCACTATCGCCACCCGATACAGTGCGGTGCGGCACCAGTCGCAACCCAAACCCGAGTGAGTCCTCTTTAATATTACACTTATAGTGGAACAAGCTCCAAACTAACCTACGGCACCATGATGTTCGTGCGAGTAGTGCTCGTCAACGACTGTGCAGTTACGTGGCGAAGGCGGTCACTATCGCCACCCGATACAGTGCGGTGCGGCACCAGTCGCAACCCAAACCCGAGTGTCCTTTTTAATATTACACTTAAACCCACTTGCACCATCCCACTAACCCTGGGTTAAGCGGTTAAACCGTTAACTCAGTGTCAAATTGTACTGGGTTAGTGATTGGTGCCTTATAGTGGAATGGCACCTACGGCCGGGCGCTATGCTCCAAACTACCATCCAATATCAAACTTTGTGCATTCCGACAAGGTATTGTAATGAATCGTCTAAGTTTAGCTTATGTTTAACTATTACACCTTTAACTCGACAATTAGTAACAGTATGGAGTCAGAAAATGGATAGGGGAACTCTTTTGGTGGCGTTAAGTACAGTCGCTACTTCGCTAGTAAACTTCTATTACAAACTTATTTACCATTCTCTTACAGTGAGCCAGAACCCCAGATCCTGGATTACGTGACCCAGCAACACAAATTGGCCATCGGCATCGCGACCGTCCACGCGCTTCGTCTCAGCGCCTCTTGGATATGGAACATGTACAACAATGTCACAGCCGAGCTAGATGCAGGAGACTTGGAGAGGCTGCCGGAGGTAAATAGCTCTTATTCATCCACATTAAGGTCGATATTTGAATGAAAGGTTTACAGGTAGCCAGAACCCCAGATCCTGGATTACGTGACCCAGCAACACAAATTGGCCATCGGCATCGCGACCGTCCACGCGCTTCGTCTCAGCGCCTCTTGGATATGGAACATGTACAACAATGTCACTGCCGAGTTAGATGCCGGAGATTTAGAGAGGCTGCCGGAGGTAAATAGCTCTTACTCATACACATTAAGGTCGATATTTGAATGAAAGGTTTACAGGTAGCCAGAACCCCAGATCCTGGATTACGTGACCCAGCAACACAAATTGGCCATCGGCATCGCGACAGTCCACGCGCTTCGTCTCAGCGCCTCTTGGATATGGAACATGTACAACAATGTCACTGCCGAGCTAGATGCAGGAGACTTGGAGAGGCTGCCGGAGGTAAATAGCTCTTATTCATCCACATTAAGGTCGAGATTCAAATAGGAAGCAACGAACCAGACTCTTTGGCTATGCACAGAACAAGTAGAATGGCGATGCGAGCAGGCTACGTGTCGCCGCCGGTTATGAGCAAACGCTCGCATGCTAGTACTCGCCCGCGCTGACCGAAAAACGTAAACATGCCTTTTGCTCCACAATAACGTTCAGATTTAGAAGCCAGACATCAAATCTGTCTAAAGGAGGCGTATCCATTCACCACGCACACAAGTTTTTACTACCGTTGCACGAGAAATGTGGAAATGTGGAGAGGAACGAGCGGCGACACCGGTTCCGATACTAACTGCGCGCGATAGCCGTTCTAACCTCTTTAATATGTTCTGTGGGCCCGAGGTACTCTCCCCGAAATCTATTCTCTACCTTAGTCCCCGACATTAAGATTGGTATTTGAATGGGCAGTTTGGAGCTTTGGGGAGATCTCTACACTTACAATTCCTTTTTCATTACATGTGCTCGTATATTCGAGATCTACATATTCATCATCAGGTTTGCATTCGTGTATCTTTAGGGTAGCTCAATTACTTACTATAATTTCATTACTTATTTTAATTTCCAGTTACACGCCCTATCGTGCTGCCTGAAAGCAATAAGCACCTCCGACGCCGCCGAAACCGTAGAGCGCTGCCGTCTGGCCTGCGGCGGACACGGGTACATGCTGGCTTCGTCCTTCCCTCTCATGTACGGCATGGTCACCGCCGCTTGCACATATGAGGGGGAGAACACCGTAATGTTGCTGCAGACTGCTAGGTGAGACTTATACAGAGTGCTGCCATCTGTGCGATGGACACGGGTACATGCTGGCTTCGTCCTTCCCTCTCATGTACGGCATGGTCACCGCCGCTTGCACATATGAGGGGGAGAACACCGTAATGTTGCTGCAGACTGCTAGGTGAGACTTATACAGAGTGCTGCCATCTGTGCGATGGACACGGGTACATGCTGGCTTCGTCCTTCCCTCTCATGTACGGCATGGTCACCGCCGCTTGCACATATGAGGGGGAGAACACCGTAATGTTGCTGCAGACTGCTAGGTGAGACTTATACAGAGTGCTGCCATCTGTGCGATGGACACGGGTACATGCTGGCTTCGTCCTTCCCTCTCATGTACGGCATGGTCACCGCCGCTTGCACATATGAGGGGGAGAACACCGTAATGTTGCTGCAGACTGCTAGGTGAGACTTATACAGAGTGCTGCCATCTGTGCGATGGACACGGGTACATGCTGGCTTCGTCCTTCCCTCTCATGTACGGCATGGTCACCGCCGCTTGCACATATGAGGGGGAGAACACCGTAATGTTGCTGCAGACTGCTAGGTGAGACTTATACAGAGTGCTGCCATCTGTGCGATGGACACGGGTACATGCTGGCTTCGTCCTTCCCTCTCATGTACGGCATGGTCACCGCCGCTTGCACATATGAGGGGGAGAACACCGTAATGTTGCTGCAGACTGCTAGGTGAGACTTATACAGAGTGCTGCCATCTGTGCGATGGACACGGGTACATGCTGGCTTCGTCCTTCCCTCTCATGTACGGCATGGTCACCGCCGCTTGCACATATGAGGGGGAGAACACCGTAATGTTGCTGCAGACTGCTAGGTGAGACTTATACAGAGTGCTGCCATCTGTGCGATGGACACGGGTACATGCTGGCTTCGTCCTTCCCTCTCATGTACGGCATGGTCACCGCCGCTTGCACATATGAGGGGGAGAACACCGTAATGTTGCTGCAGACTGCTAGGTGAGACTTATACAGAGTGCTGCCATCTGTGCGATGGACACGGGTAGGGGTACATGCTGGCTTCGTCCTTCCCTCTCATGTACGGCATGGTCACCGCCGCTTGCACATATGAGGGGGAGAACACCGTTATGTTACTACAGACTGCCAGGTGAGTTTTTTTTGACCGATGGAGCTGGCTTTACCCCCTCCCTTTTTGGGGGTAGCCAGGAGAAACCCGTGGCTAGGGTCTTAGATGCCAAGCAGCATCGCCTGAGACAAAAGTGAACACTCACTGCACTTAATTCCCCCTCTTAAAATTAATTTACCCAGATATTTTCTTTATAGTTGGTCAAATTAAACTGTCAGTAAATAGGAACAAAAAAACTATTCTCATCCTTTTCTTTTGGGTGCTAGTACAAGTGTAAGACAAAGATTCTCTCTGTCTATGTTTGAAATGAGACAGTGCGTTGACAAACTATAATTAGCCCATTAACTGTATGTTTGTTACCGCTAAATGGGTTTCTAGTAGTGATGTACCGACTATTGATTTGGCCGACTAGCCGACTAATCGGCGCTCGGATGGCCGATTAGTCGGCCGACTAGTCGGCTAGTCGGTCAGATCATTAGTTTGGTCTAAGTTCGGTTCAAATGCACTAAAAAACAATCGTTTTACCCCTTTCGTCGCGCTATTTATCATATAGTAACAATAAAAAATTAAATAAAAAATCCTAAGGTTATATTTCATACGGCGACCGCACAATCGGACATAAAAAAGCGACCACGAGGTCCACGAGGTCAATAATTTCGAACAAAAGTTTTCGTAATCACCCTAAATAAAAATTTGGGTAAAATAGGTAAAAAACTTATGAAAATATGTGCTGTTTATTTCTTTTTGTCCTGTTTTTCTGTCACTTATAAAGTGCCGACTAGTCGCCGACTAATCGCCGACTACAAATGAGGCCAGATAGTCGGCTTTCCCGACTAGTCGGTACATCCCTAGTTCTAGTAGAAGAATGGGTATAGACACCAGGCCAAATAATGTGAAGGGATGTGTCTTTACGCGTCAGTAGGTGGTCAGTAGACAAATTCTCGATTAGCTTGGTGATGCTATTGGTGTCATTAATTCTGTCATCGTATCATTCCACCACTAGATGGCAGCCCCTCCATCACGATTTCTATAACAGATTTCACTGACATGTCTTTTCTGTTACCAGATACTTAGTGAAGGCATGGCAACAAGCCAAAGGCGGTAACCCTTTGACGCCTACTGTAGCGTATATAGCGTCAGTGAGCGCGGGCCGCCGCTCGCCGCCCTGGGACAACACCGTCGAGGGCATCATCCACGGCTTCCAACAGGTCGCTGCCGGGTACGTTATGATTATACTATTAACAGATACTTACTGAAGGCGTGGCAGCAAGCCAAAGGCGGTAACCCCCTGACGCCCACGGTAGCGTATATAGCGTCAGTGAGCGCGGGCCGCCGCTCGCCGCCCTGGGACAACACCGTCGAGGGCATCATCCATGGCTTCCAACAGGTCGCTGCCGGGTACGTTTGTACTATTAACAGATACTTAGTGAAGGCGTGGCAACAAGCCAAAGGCGGTAACCCTTTGACGCCTACTGTAGCGTATATAGCGTCAGTGAGCGCGGGCCGCCGCTCGCCGCCCTGGGACAACACCGTCGAGGGCATCATCCACGGCTTCCAACAGGTCGCTGCCGGGTACGTTTGTACTATTAACAGATACTTAGTGAAGGCGTGGCAACAAGCCAAAGGCGGTAACCCCCTGACGCCCACGGTAGCGTATATAGCGTCAGTGAGCGCGGGCCGCCGCTCGCCTCCCTGGGACAACACCGTCGAGGGCATCATCCATGGCTTCCAACAGGTCGCTGCCGGGTACGTTTGTACTATTAACCCCTCATTTCCCAGGACCTCTCAAATCCATACAATTCCGACTCCTATTTTTTTTTTTTTTTTTAAGAGGGGAAATGCTTTACGCATACCACCCGGCGCGGGGACGGGCCGGGATGGTTATGTGGGACTCCCTGTTGTGGGCTAATGAGACCCCAGGTTTACCCACTAAAACCCCTCTGTTGCCGCCTCGCTGCTATAAGGCGAGGTCCCAGGAACGCCGAAGTACTCTTCCGCAACCTTTTCTTTCGGACCCGACCCTTGGGGAAATCACCCCTTCACCTCATTGGGCGCGTTGGCTACAGGCTGCAGATATACCTGACCCAACTCCTTGTATAGCTCTGTAGCTGATTGTATTGTATAAATATTATTCGCCCCGCTTGTTTTTACGAAATGATATAAGTTTGCAATATGAAGGCAAATTATAGGATGTTCTGTTGCCGTAAGAACTGAATGAAAGTAGTCGATTTTTTTACCGATATCAGTGCCTTTTTAGTTTAGTTTTGCGCATTTATCTGCATTTAGAGAATTATTATTTAATAGTCCAATAGAACCTGTAAAAAATATACGCATTGACTTGGGAACTATTTCACAGTCCTTTCTATGTCAGTATTCAGTAGTGCCATTGCCATATCTATTTATTGTTTGAGACCAATCTATCGTTCCGATATGACTGTAAAATAACCCCGGCTTCACTCCTTCATTTATTTTCATTCATTCACCAAGACATTATAGTTCGTTTTTTTAGCATTAGAAAGAACTTCGCAGAATTATGCTTGTGGTTCCAAATCCGGCACTTTTAGCGGTAATAATTTGAAGTAAATTATATGTATTGACCATGCTACATTAGATAATTCCATAATTATTAACAATTAAAGAGCCTGATAAAAACTGCACGCTTGCTTCTGTGGAGTTCTTTCTAATGCTAAAAAAACGGACTATAGTATCAAGCAGGGATGTTGCAGATGTAGATTTTTTGACATCCGCGGATGCGGATGCGGATGCGGATATTTAAAGGCTCACATCCGCGGATGCGGATGCGGATGCGGATGTCAAGGTTAGGTACTTAGAAAACGTCAAATATTACATTTTTAGTATTTTTTTATAAAAAAAACGAAGTATTTGAGCAAGAATATCGGTGCGTTATATAAGTTATATTTAATAAACAGTAACTTGGCCGACTTTTCTGGATCTACTTAGACGATTTCGTTATAGGTAAAGTCGAAATTACCTAGCACTTACGCCGCCGCTAAGACGTTCCTGTACCGACTTGTTCGACATCCGCATCCGCATAAGCTCCGCATCGTTTTTATGCGGATGCAGATGCGGATTTTGAAAATAATGCGGAAGTTCCGCGGTTGCGGATCCCAACATCTTCGCAACATCCCTGGTATCAAGCAACCATATTTGCTTTGCAGTAAAATAGGAGCGTGCGTGGCGAATATCGAGAAGAGACAGCGAACCGGCATGTCCTATGAGGATGCCTGGAACATGACGTCTGTTCAGCTCACCAGTGCCTCAGAGGTACGAACTATAGTTTGTCAAAGAAATGTCTCATTTCAAACATAGAGTGAATCTTATATATGTACTATCTTTGTCTTACACTAGTACGCACCCAAAAGAATAGGACGAGTATAGTTTTCCTGGTTCTCACTGACTGACGAATAGGTTTGACCAACTATATTTGTCAAATTCATTGGAGAATTTGCCTGCCAAAGTAATTTTACTTATCGCGCTTTTGTCTAATGATAAACTGGTTTGCCAAACTATACTTTTTATAAAAATGATGTACGTATACGTTCGTCTGCTGCTGACAGTCTCAATAGTAAGTATGAAGAGGGTGTCCCATACAAGAACAGATTCTTCATTTTGTCTCACATTTTGCTTAAAGTGTCATTTTATTCTATGGAACTTGCTAACTATGTAAACAAACCGCCATATTGAAATTGTCTCTAAATGTCAATTTACTAGTAACTTTTGTTTACATAGTTAGCAAGTTCCATACAATGACACTTTAGAGAGAGAGTGAGACGCAATGCACATTGGACAAAGAAATTGGACAAGTGGAATACCACCCTAACGCAATCACATAACTTGCTCTGTATCTGTCTTAGAGGATATAACCAAACGGAATAGCCTAACAGGCTTTCTCCTCTGTCGAAAATAGGCGGCCAACGGTCATACACATTGTATGCACTGAGGTTTATCTGGCAGGGCTATTTTTACGTTACGTATACATTTGACGTGCCCCTCCCCCGCAAATATCGGCAAACTGTTTTGTACGGAAAATTACAGACAAGGTGTCTCCGGTATATCCTCCAAGGTATCTGTAATTTACGATTAACCTCCTATAGTTCGTTTTTTTTAGCATTAAGTAGAAAGAACTTGAAAGAAGGTAAGCGATTTTGACATGTCTTTTAATTGAAAAACGCTTTTTAAAAATCAATAACTATTACTTATGAAAGCAGAAGACTATAAAAGATCGTATTAGATTCATAATTGTTACGTATTTACCGTAACTTATTTTTAAAATGTGTTTTTCAATTAAAAGACACATCAAGATTAAACAATCTTGATGTGATACTTCGTTTTTTTAAAAAAACGTTAAAAAACGAAGTATAAGGCCCAGCTATACAAATCAGAAATCCAAAACTTTCTACTGTGAACCTATGGTGTAGGAAATAGGGTTAGATTTGCGTTGTTTGAAAATTGAACGAAGCAAAGCAAAAGTGACACTGTTCCTATTGAATATGATTTAAATTTCACCGAACTGAAGAAGTACTATAGGTAGGACCTTGGGCCTTAGGAGGTTGAATTAAATTGGCTACTTTCCTACTAGTCAAATTAGTTTCTTTTTTAGAACTGTCAACGATTTCCTAATATGGAATTTATATGAAAAAGTGTGTAGTGACGTCACAGTCAACTCACCTACTTTTTTATACTTCTATCCGATTTATTAAATAGAAATTGTGTTTAAAAATAACTGCTATCCGTGTTTTTCTAATAATTATCTGGTGCTTTATTTCGTGCGCGGTGTGAATTAATTTATTTTAAGTAGAGGAAAGTACCCAATTAACGTGAATTTTCACGTCATGCTCCGTGGAAACCCCACTGTCTGTTTTGTGATTTATTGAAACGTAATGCTGATGTACACAATATGTACTGAATTAGTACATACTTTAAAAAAATTGTACCTCAATAGACCGAGAGTACAATAAACTCAATTCGGACTTGCTGTAGAGCATCTCCCCAGCAACCCCAAAATTTATTTAACCCTTAAATACATGATTTTTTCGTTTTGCCCGAAATTAATATATATATCACATAATTGTTTGCCGTTTCTAGGAAAAATAGTAAAAAAAATTATATCATCGATTTTCACTGGGAAATCAGTGTTAAAAGTTGCATAGTCTAAATCATATTTTTGGAAATATATAGCTATTAGTAAGGGGTATAGGAAAAATCTTAACTGCCAACAGAAAGGTACACTATTTGTGATGTTCCTATGATAAAATTTGTAAATATAAAATAATTACAAACCCCGAAAAATCTGCCCAAAATCACATACTAAAAATCATCAACTTCCAGGTTTTTCCAAGTTTTCCGACATTTCGTCTATAAACAAATGTAACTTTTATAAATTAAAATACTGCGTAAATTTATGTAATAATTCGGAAAATTTATTAGTTTTACTATTGAAATAATATACAAGAACAAATAGAATTTGTTTAATAATGCATAACATTTGATGTTTATGTTGTGTGTATAAATGCATCACTATGCATTTAAGGGTTAAAGAAAATTCACGTAAATACTTACTTTTTAGCAAATAAGACGCTGAAAAAAAATTGTACTGTGGTTTTTAACATTGATTCAGTTAGCCATGGCTAGTTAAATTACCTAATTTCCAGGCGCACTGCCGCGCGTTCATCCTGACCACTTACTTCAACGAGACCGAGAACCAGATCAAGGCCGTGTCTCCAGCTCTAAGGGCCGTTCTACTTCAGCTGGTCGACTTGTACGTCGTGTACTGGGCTCTACAGCGCGTCGGAGACCTGCTTAGGGTAAGTCCATGATCCCTTTATTCATTGTCCACTTTGGTGAAGACCAAAGATAATAGAGTGTATAGAGAGTTACTGTCATGGTAAATTATGTATGTAGCCACAGTAAATTTATTGCCAAAGGTTATGGCGCCATCTCTCGAAAAGATTGCACCATACTTTTGAGGCTTTGACCTACTGTCGGCAGGCGTGTCTCACTCCGCGATTTCGTCGCTTTGCTACAGGTAGCTAAAAGTACATCCGTTCGGCCCCAATTTTGGAGAAAGCCATAAGCCGCGCGTGGCGCTGTCGCCACCTAGCGGCCATATCTGTGCTGAGCTGATCGTAACAGACGCGTTTTGTTAGAGAGTGAGTCTTCTGTACTTAGTACTATTATTTATTCTGTGATGTCGGGTAGATGGCGTTAATTTCAATATTTAACTAATGAACACATATCAGTAAAAGAATAAGGGTCAAAGTCAAATGGCGTTCTAACAGTTTTAATCTGATGTCGAAAGATGGCAGTGAATTTACTGTGGCTACATAATTTACTTTGACAATCCGCCTCTATTTCAAATTCTCTTTGGTGGAAACTAAAGTGACAGTACATTTTAATGAATCGAAAATGGATTTAAAAAAGTGTTAGCGGCATGTTTTAATATAATTCCATCAAGTATTCCTGAAAAACTATTCTAAAAAATTGGCAGTTCGAATGCTCAAAATACATAATACAACAACTACCTACAGAAGTTCAAAGTTTTTTTTTATATAATAGCCTATATTGTGTCTCACTGCTGGGCAAAGGCTTCCCCTGACTTTCGCCACTCGTCACGGCTTTGTGCAGCCCAGGTCATTTCGCCATCTCATTTTTGGTCTGCCTCTGCCTCGGGTGATCGGTGGTGCCCATTAGGTCGCTATTTTGGCCCATCTGTCCGGATGCATCCGACAGATATGTCCCGCCCAAAGCAATTTAATGTTCTTTTTTCTGTCGATTTCTGTTAGTGTATTTAGATATTTAACCCCAATGGAGTATATTTATATGTCGGCGGCCGATCGTAAGATCAGGCATATCGTGAAACGTGAAAATCTTTGACCCGCTCCCTGAGTCGACGGAGCCCCGCTAAGCGGGGCTCCTATTTCTGGGCAGTTTGCCCTTCGGGCATCTAAAGCAACTTAACGAACCTATCCTACCTATATATTGGTTTAATGTCACTATCGTCAAAACATTACGATCTGCCTGATCTTACGATCGACCGCCGACATATAGACCTGAACCCGAATACTGAAAATACTCGTATGAAAACAATTTGTCTGTCCACAGTTCACGTCTATATCTGAGCGCGACATCGAACAACTGCAGAGCTGGTACGAAGAGTTGCTCATCAAGCTGCGAGTCAACGCCGTGGGACTTGTCGACGCTTTCGACATTAGAGACGAGGTGAGGAAAAAATAAACTGGGGTCCCTTTGTTTCCTAGAAAGTTTTAAGTCATAATGTTTGTCATATTATCATTAGTCATAAAACTGAAACCGTTAACTTTTCAGGATTTTCGTAAGGTTATGTTAGGTTTGTTTTAAGGGGCCCACTGATTAACAGTCCGCCGGACGATATCGGCCTGTCAGTTGCTCGGAACTGTCAACTTTTTGTTCTAACTGGGCCACTTTAGGACAATCCTGAAAAGTGTCGCGTTTCTGAGCCAAATTAATTATGACTGACGAAAATGCGGGCAGACAATACATTATGTTTATACCAGGCCAAACCTAGCATCTTGTAACATTGAGTATGTGACTTTTTTTCTAGATCCTGCACTCCGCGCTGGGCGCGTACGACGGGCGCGTGTACGAGCGCCTCATGGAGGAGGCTCTCAAGAGCCCGCTCAACGCTCAACCCGTCAACCAGAGCTTCCACAAATACCTGAAGCCGTTCATGCAGGGGAAACTGTGATTTGAACCATAACTTCACGGTGATAAAGTCCAAAATAGCTTGCAGTTCAAACCTACAAAAGATTTTGATATCCGCTCAACGCCGAACCCGTCAACCAGAGCTTCCACAAATACCTGAAGCCGTTCATGCAGGGAAAGCTATGATTTGAACCTTATATTTGTAGTGTTAGAGTCTAAAATAGCTTGCAGGTCAAACCTACAAAAGATTTTGATATCCGCTCAACGCCGAACCCGTTAACCAGAGCTTCCACAAATACCTGAAGCCGTTCATGCAGGGGAAACTGTGATTTGAACCATAACTTCACGGTGATAAAGTCCAAAATAGCTTGCAGTTCAAACCTACAAAAGATTTTGACATCCGCTCAACGCCGAACCCGTTAACCAGAGCTTCCACAAATACCTGAAGCCGTTCATGCAGGGGAAGCTGTGATTTGAACCTTATATTTGTAGTGTTAGAGTCTAAAATAGCTTGCAGCTCAAACCTACAAAAGATTTTGACATCCGCTCAACGCCGAACCCGTTAACCAGAGCTTCCACAAATACCTGAAGCCGTTCATGCAGGGGAAGCTGTGAATTGAACCTTATATTTGTAGTGTTAGAGTCTAAAACAGCTTGCAGTTCAAACCTACAAAAGATTTTGATATCCGCTCAACGCCGAGCCCGTCAGCGAGAGCTTCCACAAATACCTGAAGCCCTTCATGCAACATCAGGGAAAGCTGATTTGAACTCTAACTATAAAGCGTTAGGGCATAAAGTAGCTTGACGATTCAATATGTCGGTGTGTTAAGGTCGATAATACATAATAGGCTACATGACTCATTTTTTTTATGGTATCAATCGATCGGGTTTGTTTTTAGGATCAAATGTCTATATGGGACCCATTGCATTAAAGTAACACAAAAGTCAGAAATTGTAGTCAAAGTCCGACAGTCGCACTTCACTCGCGAAACGCCCTATACAAAACGGCCAGAGGCCGTGACGTCATCGCCCAGCTTGTAGTATGGACAAAACAAGAAAATTGCGTTTTTGTTATAATAGTTGCTATACAATATTTTTTTGGATGAAATGTAAGGAATCGAATGGTACCCTTACTTTTATCGTTTTAGGAAGTTAAAAAAAACTTAAGTTTTGAAACTTTCAGGTCCTGTAATTTTGTAATTTTTCAATATTTTATTTTAATATCCACATTATTGTGATAAATTGCTCGTTTGCTATCTATTTTACTAGATTTTGTTATAAAATTCAACATGTGTCATCATCCCTATTATGTGACGTCCCACGGGTAAATGTACCTTATGGTGGTTGGCGCCGCTCCAGTATTGCGGTGCTATGCGACGTAAGCGCCAGCCGCCATAAGTACTTTTTCCCGTAGAACATCACGTATATAGTGCGTCTAGGCTAACTTTGCACACACTTGAATATAACAAAGTGAGGGAGTGTCATAAAAACATCATATTATCATATAAATTTGACTTTAATGATGACATTGCCACACGTTGTCATTCTTGGTCCGAGTTTAATACCAAAATGTAGTTCCATCCAATGTTAGTTTGTAACAATGTATTTAACCCTTTTCCAGACATAGTACCACTTATCGACCAGATACGCGCCAATAGAATTTCATCTTTAGCATTCCGATTTAAGGTTGAAATTAGATTGCAATTTTGCGAAATGTAACTTGTTTCCAAATTAAACATCAGCGGGCTCAGCACGGTTCCATTTTTAACGACTATCACTATGCCCGTCACTTTCGCACTTACATACTTGTTAGAACGTGACAGGCATGGTGACAAATGATAAAAATGCGACCGTGCTACTAGGGCAGAGCTGGATTCATTGGAATTTGGATTTTTTAGGAAAACCTTGTAAAACAATGGCGAAGCGTGACATGTCCTAAAAACATAGACTAGGAATCCTCTAGACGGAGTTTAGAGCAATTATTTCATGAAACCGATACTGCCAAAAATACCGGGGTGCGGGGGACGAGGTGAGCGAGTCCCGTGCCGTGATTGGTCCGTTCAAAGACACGGACCAATCACGGCACGGGATTCTGACACTGACTCGAAGATGGAGTAAAACTACCGTATATAGTGGCAGAGGTAGCGTTACTATGCTCAGTCTAGAGGATGTCTTGTCTGTGCCTAAAAGTGAGAAACGGACCTATGTAATAGGTATTATTGCTAATAGATTATCTTGTAATGGTATAAGGGTCGCATATCATACTTTTATACGAAAGTTGAACTGAATCGCTATAGATAAATAGATATCCTATAGCCGCCCAGACATCAAAACTTGCTATTACAAATGCAATTTTGATTAGTAAAAATAAGGTTCAAATTAGAATGGAACGGGAGACCTTTTATAGGCCTCTGGGCGGCCAGAGGTTATACATATATTTAGTTATAAGTATAGGTGGTGGATGTTAAACATTCCATAAGCGACTGTTAGGAAAGTTTGTTTAAATAAGTATAAATTAAGCAGTTGCTAAGTGCTAAGAGATTTAATCATGAGATTTTTTTAAATTTCAATGTTACCTATGAAATAAATTTTATATTACTTTTATAAATTGTTGTGTTATTTTAACAATCAAACATCCAGTAATTACTGTACAGTCGCCATCATATATACCGGAGCGGTCATGGTGCTCACAAATATATGAACACGCCTATATTGTCGAGGCGTTAGAGTGCGTGTTCAGATATTATTGAGCATGTTGGCCGCTCCGATACATTTGATGTACTAATTACTTCAATGTAATTTAAACCATTTTCAATCGGAACAGAGTTGCATTTCTTCTGTTTCATTCTATTTCAAAAGCCTTGGGGGTTTAACAATAAACTAGTTCAATACACAAAATATAAATGTGTACAAAATATAAATTCATTTTGTACACCTCGCCCGTGTCGTAACTTCCGCTGTTAAGTACTGTCCCTATGCTGTCCCTTCATTGAATTGGGTATAAGCATTCTACAATATTTACTATTTTTGTACAATATACGTTGCATGTTTTTTTTAAATGTGCGAGTTGATTATGATTATAAAGGCCCCAGTACACAATGGGCATCGCCGGCCACTCCAAGGGACGCAGCCATGCGGTAGAATGAGATAGCAATATCACTTGCTCCCTCTAACGCATAAATGCGTCCCTTGGAGTGGCCGGCGATGGCCCATTGTGTACTGGGGCCTTTAGGATGTAACAGGTAACTACAAAAGAATACGCGTAAACTTCGCGTAAAAGTGTGTGCTTAGCGGAGTTCCTTCTAATAAAATAACCTATAAACGACCTTACCACGACTTAATAAAGTTTACGAATGGTCGATGGTACACGCTGCGACGGGGAAAACCTCCCAAAAGTGTAAAGTCACCGAGAACTGTTCGATTAGACTTCCGTCATCAAACAACAATCGTACGCTAATTTCACGGCGATCACCGCTGGCGGCATAGTGAAAATATCTGTCTGCGTGAACTCGATATGTAGTATGGTAGGATTCTACGGGTACCTATAGGCTTTTTTACATGTAGGTATATGTAAGTATTCTTTTAATAGACAATACTAATAAAAGCGCAATGCCTGTAAAACACATTAGAATTATTGAATCACATTTTTGAATAAGTGGCACAAATATTAATCTAAATAATAAAATAAAAAAACATCAGAATTTAATATTCCTAACATTTTCGAGTTGTTTTTTTTTTCTAACATAAAAATATATAAGTTTCGTACGGCAAATCGCTGTTGAGACTTTTCGTCTTATTAAAATTTGAATATTTAGCAGAGTAGGTAATATACTATGTAAACAAAATGGGTTAATTTCCACACAGTCACCATCATATGCCTATAACGGAGTGGCCATGGTGCTGACAAATACTTGGGTATCTGAACACAGTGCGTGTTCAGAGAGGTAGATATTTTAAAGCACCTCGTGCGCTCCGATATATCTGATGGCGAACTAGGTATATACTCGTATCTCACAATCACTATGACAATAAGAATCAAACCGAAATAGCATTTATTTTTTGTGACATAGATTTGTTAAGGAAGAACAATTGACAAACATCTAACAATAAAAACGTTAAGTTAATTGATTTTGGCAGTCATTTCCTCCGGTCCTCTTAAAGGATAGATGTATAAAAGATGGGTTGCTGGTAATTTTTGTACAGTTGCGGAGTATGGCTCGACTGGTACTGTTAATATGTGTTGGGCTCCTTTTGCGTGCCAATGCAGCACCAGGTATGTAACACGACCTATCCTAATGTTATCGATACTTGTAGACGGTACTACTAAGGGCCAGTTGCACAAACCACTATTAACGGACTGATGAACGTCAATCAGCAGTGGACTATGAAATTTCCCATAGAATGCATTTTGCGAAGTTTAAAACGGTGACAGTCGGTTTGGGGAACAATTAATGAAGTTGGAGGATAATTTGTTAAGGATAGTATGAGAGTGTTCGAATGATGTACGTCATGTACGTGTTATCATTTCCTATGTGGAATAGGTGATTTCATATAAATTATTCCCATTTGTCTTCTGGGGTTGGGACATGCCCGCCTCATTTATGGCGGCGGTCACTTGGGGCGGCGACAAATGGAATACGAATACACCGTCCGGACTGTATGTTGATAAGGATATTTATTCACCGCAGACGCGTAAATCTCGATAGCTTATTTGGTGATGGAAGGTGGCACGGGCAAGTAATCAATATCCTCACCCCTGTCATCAGATAGATACCTATATAGCCCCGTTATGCAGACATACCTAATAACTTAATAAGTACCTATAATAGGTTGGCAAAAAATAGTATCATGTCAACACAATTTTATTTTTGTGGTGTTCCAGGTGGTATAAGGAAAGATGAAGCCAGTATTATCGGCTCCGCCGAGGATGTAAAAAATGATGGGAAAGGTGCCAATTGTGGAAATGCTGGGAACATACATCCAGCTAGTGTTAAAGATGGACAGACTAGCAACGCTCATGATGATAACGATGGAAGTAGTCGATACGATAAATTAGGAGAAAATGGCAACGGCAATGGTGCTGCAAAAAATGGTGACTATGATGATAATGAAAATGATAATAATGAAGGGGAAAATAAAGGTGCTAGTCGACACAAACGAAATGAATCACGTGGCCAGGGAAATCACGGAGGTCATGGAGGCAATGGTGGTAAAGGTAGTAGCGGTGGCAGAGGCGGTCCTGGTGGAGGTGGAAAAGGAGGTAAAAATCCGGGTGGGCGACCTCGGCGTTCAGAAGACAATGTAGATAATCCTGAAGAAGTTGGAGACCATTATAGCAACGCTCAGGGTAGTAATAATGGTGAAAATGACAAAGGCGTATCGAATGAAAGCGAAAAAGACACTGTAGGAGCAGCTAATACAAGTGGAAACGATCATGGCTCAGATAAAAACTATGGAAAGAGTAACGGAGATAACGAATCAGGTGCTAAAGGAAAACATGACGGTGACGATAAGGACAGTTCCGATGCAGATACTAAAGCACAATCCGAAGATAGTGTGAAAGATGTAGACCACTCTAGCGGTGATGGTGAGAACGACAGTGATTCGAGTGAAAACGAAAAAAGCCCTCCTGTTAAAAATAAGGACCGTGTTGATGAACGAAAAGCTGACGAAGACAGCAATGATTCTGATCGTAATCAAAATGAGAATAAAGATGGTAGTCGTCATAGACGTGACAAAGGAAATCAAGGGGGTCATGGTGACAAAGGTGCCCCAAATTATGATGGTACGGGTAGGCACCGACGATCTAAAGATAATATAAAACAATCCGAAGATAAAGACAATGATAATAACAACGGCGATTCAAGTGAAAGCAAAGAAAGCTCGTCACCTGGTGAAAATAGTACTGATGTTGTCCAAGATAGTAAAAGCGACGAAGACAGCGATGACTCAGTAAGTAATGAAAAGGAGAATGATGATGTCAGGCAAAGACGGGACAATTCACAGAGTAAAGGAAATCATGGTCATGGAGCAGACAAACGCGTTCCAAATACAGGCGGTAAAGTTAGGCGCCGACGATCCGTAGACAATGTAGAACATTCCGAAGTCAAAGATGGGAACGAAGGCAATGCTCAAGGTGAGAAAAACAATGACTCAGGTGAAACTGAAGCAACATCTGTTAAAAATAACGACCAAACTGATGACCAAGAAAGTGACAGTGATGGAGACGGCAATTTAGATAACAATGAAAAGTCTAATAATACAAGCGGAGACTCTCCTGTTGAAAATAACGACCATGATGTTGATGGTGACCAAGAAAGTAGCAATGGTGGCGACGGCCATTCAGATAATAATGAAAAGGAGAACAATAAAAGCGGAGACTCTCCCGTTGAAAATAACGACCATGATGTTGATGGTGACCAAGGAAGTAGCAATGGTGGCGACGGCCATTCAGATAACGAAAAGGAGGATAAAGATGGTGTTCGCTACACACGCACACTACCTGTAGAACAAAGCACATGGACATATTTATTTTTGAAGTTGCTTAGTATTTTTGGTATTATTTAATGATTAATGATAATGTCATGTTGTAAAATATTTCTTATTATAAATTCAATTTACTATTATATGATCTAAAAAAAATGATCCGTTTTATTTGACATCCTGTAGATGTTTAGACTGTTTAGAGTACTTTAGACTCTTTAGAGCATTAAACCAACCGAAGAAATTACGCGCACTAATAAATATATATGGTCAACCAAATCTTGTCAGTAAAAAAAGACGCGAAATTCAAATTTTCTATGGGACGTGATCCCTTCGCGCCTACATTTTTCAAATTTGCCGCCTTTTTCTACTGTCAAGATCTGGTTGACCAAGTATATCTGAAAAATTCTGTTGTCTTCGGCGCAGGGGACGGAGGCAAATGCTCCAATGTCTTTTTGCTATGACGTCACTATCTACGTATTAGTAGATAGTGCGAGAACGCGTCAATAAAAATATACTTATCGATATTTTATATATGATTCATATATATATGATCATTGTCAAGAGGGCGCTGTTATTCTCATGTATAGTGTGACGGTTCAGTATAGTATTAAAAAACATGTTTCAGTGAAATTCTGCAACGTGGCGCATGATCATATATAAATGGTCAGTTTTACCAATTAATAATAATAGTTAAATATCAAGTTTTTGTACCAGCATTTTACTAACTTGCAATTTTGAACTGTATGTATGTTAGTTTGTCTATTTGTTTAGGATAGAACTAGGGTTTAGAATGGCTTTCTTTTATAATGTGTTTTTAAATAGCATACGAATGCAAATATTATAAAAGGATAGGTAACAGAATTTTTTTTTCAACATGGATGACTGGTCCAAATCTCGGTTCAGTCAGAGGGCCTACCGTAACGCGAAACACGAAAATCTAAATTTCGTCATCTGCCTCTTTATTGCTCGAATACGCAAGAGGGAACGCATACCAACGTTTTACATTTTTACCTGAACTTATTGAAGATGGCATAAACAAGAAACAGTGAACTAAAAACAACTTAAAAAAAAAATCGTTTATTTGGAAAATATTAAGCGTTATTGCAGCTTTCACGTTTGCAAATAATTTATCTAGTATTTTTACACAAATAATTTATTCTAATATTAGTATACTTTTCACTTTTTCCTCTACGCTAATTTTGCCTAAAATTTGACGATTTTCTTTATCAATTAACGATTTATCAGATATTGTATATGAAATAAAACTATTAAAACGGATTATATTATATCGCGTATATTGAATTTATTCTACATCCCGACGTTTCGAACCCTTTACTTTACAGCTTCGTTTTAATAGTTTTATTTCGTGAGTAACTATCGCGGTAACCGAAGACAATATTGTATATTTTGTATTGTATATTTTTGTATATTTAGTCGATATTGTATATTTTTTCCATTTCAGCAACTTTATTCTTTAAATATCTAATTTGTGATTGAAGTCTTTTTATTTTTATATTTTTCATCTGTAGCTTCTTTTTTAACTTTATCGTTATTGTGTCACATATATGTAAGTTGTGATTTTCTGACTGTGACGCAAGGGGCTGATCTTTAATACTTTTGCATTCTTGAGTTTTAGGTGGTAGAGAATCTTCGAATGTTTCAATCTTAACAGACGTTCCTGGTTCAGATTCTTCACAACGTTCAACCTGACAAAATAAATCAAGAGTTACCCATAGCCACTTCTTAAACACTGCATTTCTCGAAATCGTGAATACAAAAGTATAATAAAATCAATTCTTTAAAAGTTAAGGATAGTCGCCTAAGCTAATCAGCTATCTTTCATATTTCCTTTGGACTAGGTAAATTCATTTGCATTCGGTATGTTAAAATAACCGAAATAAAGTGTATGCTTAAGTATAGTTTGAGCCGTTAAAGAAGTTCAGTTCAACGTGGACAAAGTCACGGGCAAAACCTAGTAATTAATAAGATTCACCTTTGGCAATTTCAAAGTTGGCACAGCACACTGTTTCAATTTCCTTCTGTTACCAGATTGTACTATAAAACAGGAAGTTTCAAAATGCTGGGAGCACATTGTGCTAGTCCGTTTAGGAGTCCATGTAACATGATTGGCACAAGCTCGGATCCAGACATCCCGGATCATTGGTACTTTTGGAAATCTGAAAAATAAATAATAAGTATAACATATTCTTAACTCACATTTATAGACGGGTCTAACGCGAAATTAATCTATAAATGTGAGTTAATATGTGTTCAAAACGCGAACGTTTTAAATATTATATAACATATTAATTGAATATGAAAAAAATATTTATTAACAGAGTTTACAATTCCTAAAAGATTAACTTTGGTATTGGTACCACCACATTTGTTATTGTGCTGGCCCATCACATCACTAACTTTCCTAGTACCTAACTACGGTGGTGCCAGAGTAACAAACTATAAGTACCTATTTACAGAACAAAGTGACGACCGTAAATACCTTAGTGCTAAATAAAAATAAAAGGTGTAAAAAATAAAGGAATAAATGAATTTGCGAACAGTAATCTATTGTTACCTAAAGTCTATTTTTTAATTCGGTAGACTGAAATGACAGTTAATAGTATGAAATGACATTTCATGTTCATACTATTAACTGTCATTTCAGTCTACCGAATTAAAAAATAGACTTTAAGTCCACTTCAATATTCAAACCAAATTCAGCCAACTTTAAAAATTACCCTAAAGTAGATCTAGTACCATTAAGTGGCAACACTTTTAGATTGACAATATTTATCTATTTTTATACTAATTTAGTGCACTATTTGATAATATTTAGGTGCAAGGATACTTACATGTGAAAAGTAACGTTATCCTTTTGTACACTAGACGTGTCTGATCTCTTTTTACACGAAAACACGCTGCAACTCGGCATTTCTAGCTCACGTCATTCCACGCTCACTGAGATTCGCTGAATACGGCGCGGGACGCGTCGCAACTAGTTTTATATAAACGGCATGACCGGCAATCTCGTACCTTTGGCAGAGGGGAAACGCATCGCCTACAAAAAAAAATATCGGCCCTTTCACATCATAATATTCACAACACAAATGTTAATGTGTGTACTTACCTCACTCACAACCACCTACAACGTAATAACATATACTAATCTATGCTCACATTCACTCGATTATTTTGAATTACCGGTATTTTTATGTAGCGAAGTGTACAACACTATTCATAGTCGACCATTTCATTCACTTGTCTCATTCAAGTCTTTCCATTCAAATGTCATTTTTGAGCGAATGTGAGTAAATTGATTTGTCCCGAAGTTTGTTTATTTATTTTATTGTGAAAAGTTTAATTTATAAAATATATAAATTGGGTTGGTTCTCTTAATGAATATGGAGAAATGGAATAATAGCTGCCGTGCTTGCCTATCGACGTCGGAATCATTCACGTACTTCTTATGTGAAAACATTTCACCCGAAGTCTTTTGGTTTTGTACTTCCCTTGAGGTATGTGTTAATCTTTTTTAGGGTTCCGTACCCAAAGCGTAAAAACGGGACCCTATTACTAAGACTCCGCTGTCCGTCCGTCCGTCCGTCCGTCCGCCTGTCACCAGGCTGTATCTCACGAACCGTGATAGCTAGACAGTTGAAATTTTCACAGATGATGTATTTCTGTTGCCGCTATAACAACAAATACTAAAAACAGAATAAAATAAAGATTTAGGTGGGGCTCCCATACAACAAACGTAATTTTTGACCGAAGTTAAGCAACGTCGGGCGGGGTCAGTACTTGGATGGGTGACCGTTTTTTTGCTTGTTTTGCTCTATTTTTCGTTGATGGTGCGGAACCCTCCGTGCGCGAGTCCGACTCGCACTTGGCCGGTTTTTTTATTTTAAATTGGTATTCATTCAGGACAACAACTTTAATGAAATCTAAACAAAGACTCAATAAATTTTTCACAATTGATACTTTTATTTTAGGTAAAGCAAGATGCACTTCCAAAATCACTTTGCAACAGTTGTTATGGCTTACTCACAAAATTTTCAGAGTTTAAAAAGTTATGTATACAATCAGAGAATATATTATATAATATTTTTAACAATAGTGAACCAGAAAACAAGAATTATCTTAACTTAAAATCTGAACTTGAAGGGAATGAATATGAAGAAACACTTGAAAGTAATGTATTTGTGAAGAATGAAGATTTGGCTGATATAGGTACATTTAATTTTGTTTTAGATATAAAAAAATCTTAACTAAGAGCATTCCAAAAAAGGTCTACTTTGTTGGAGACTTGACTCATCATATGGCAGCTACCTTAATAACCTGCAGAAACCTATATTATACTATTACCTATATTATTATTATTTATTTTTTATTATTTAATTTAAAAATAATAATTTAATATCTTATATGACTGTTCCAGATGATATAGAAACAGATTTTTGCAATGATGTTTATGAAGAAGATAGACATGAAAAACTTTATACACACAACACAGAGTAAGAACACTACAAAAATATAAATTAATCCTAATGATGCAGGTTATTTACAATTATTCTTATAATAAAGGTTTTTATTTCAGAAATCATAAGACAGAAACTAGAAAGAAATATGCAAAGCCGGTATCAAAATTAAAGAAGACAAGAAAAAAGTTTGAATTCACATGTGAATTGTGTTACAAAAAGTTTGGCTTTAAAGAGCGGTTTGAAGCCCACTTGCTGGAGCATGAAGGAAAAACAGTAAGTTACTAGAGTCTGTGCGGAGAGAGAAGAGTCGTGAAATGTATAGGATCCAATACATTCTACGCATAGATGGTAGGATCCTAATAGGTGTGGTGTGGACAAAACATAGGCAATGCGACTCTATGATTGGTCGAATATATTTATTGCCTACCATGCCTGGATCCATACTAATTTATGGTGGGGAATAAAAAAATATCGCCCTTAATACTTCCATCAAATGATTGTTGCAGATATGAGGTTGAGTAAGTATAGCGACGATATGTGAGACTGTGACAAGAACAAACAATAATAGCGCTTTCGCTGCTACTCCTACTGAAAGATACATAAGACTATCCCGTTCGGTTATTTCCCCCCCCCCCCCCACCCCTCATGCCTGATCCAGTTAAAATACTAGATTCATGATTCTACAACTCGTCTCTTTCCGCACAGACTCTATTAACACCATAGACAACTGGTACTGGTATGGTTGTTAGTTGGTGACTGAGCAAGCTTAATATTATATTTAGAATGGAACATCAATATTACATAACTAATGTACCAACATTACTTTCATTTCAGACTTCAATATTCTGTGAACCATGCAAAAAAACATTCACCACCTGGGGAGGTTTGAAACGGCACAATGACTGTGAACATACGAGACTGTCGCTCGACCAGCTGACCTGCAAGTTATGCTCCAAGGTTTTTAAGAGCCCCCGCACACTGGCAATACATTGCACAACCCATGGGGAGAGGAAGCTAAGGATATGCGACGTTTGTGGGAAGGGGTTTAAAAGTAATTTGACTTTGAAGGTAAGACAGTAACTTTATTATTATTTAATAAAGATAGATCTTAAAATTGCATTGTTTACTCAGTCTTTATATAAAGCAATCAGGCATAGTTAAACGGACGCCAGGTTCTTCGAACAGTTCGAACAATCACAAAAATGGATCTATCCCAGCATAGATTGCGTTACTAGTCATATCTAACATTCCTGCTGGATCATTCAATAAAACAGCTGTGCGATGTGACGCCTGAGTCTAGATACTGTAACGATATTCTCAAAACCAACCATCAAACAAAGAGCATACTCCCTTATTATCTTAAAGGCTGGCAATGCACTAACAATCCCTCTGGTGTCTATGAGCGAGGGTAATCGCTTACCATCAGGCGATTCGTCGGCTGGTTTGCCTCCAATATTATAAGAAAAGACAATCTTCCTTTTCAGGCTCACCTAGAAACACATGTAGAAAACCGCGAGCGTCGCCACACCTGCCAACACTGCGGCAAGAAATTTCTCAGCAAAAAGACCTGCGCATCCCACGCCGCGCGCCGCCACAGCGACCGCCGCTACATCTGTCACCACTGCAACTACCCCTTCACAGACAAAAGCAACCTCACCAAACACATCATGATACACGAAGGAAAACAACTGCTACACAAATGCGACTTATGTCTCAAGACTTTCGCAGCACATTCGTCGCTAGTCATCCACAAAAGGATACATACTGGGGAGAAGCCATTCGCCTGCAACTTTTGCCCGAAGAGCTTTTCTAATAAACGAATGTTAGTCGACCACCATAGGATACATACGGGTGAAAAGCCGCATAAGTGTGCGGTGTGTGAGCAGAGCTTTACGCAGCGCGGCACTATGAAACGACATATGAAGGTGCATGAAAGGATATGTACGTAAAAGAACTTGGAACAACATACAAGTGACATAAAAACGATTTCCTAATCTTCTGAAACGGGTAAATAAATTGAAAGATTAGGTAATTCATTGTGTCGTCCGTTTTTTAAGGACAATACTATATTATGAATTTGTATTAATTGTGGAAATTAAAAGTGATTTTTTATAAGCATATTTTATTTGACTTATGCAATGTTATGGATAGGTATCATAAAGAAAAAGATTTAGCCCTTCAAGTGGCATACGTCGTTTTTTAGTAGTTGGAATTTTGATTTTATCTCAATTAATCAAATTTTAAATTTAAATGACTTAATCGACCACGAGCCAGCGTCCTGCCACTTGAAAGGATAACTGATATAATGGATCTCCATATCCCGTTCGGCAGCGGTACTTATAGTGATAGCTGATAGCCATACTAAATATTAAAGTTTAAATTTAATCGGCAAGTAAGTAACGAGATATAATATTTTTTCTACTCCAGCACTTAAATGTGTCAATTAAATGACTGACAGTGATATCTAAAGCAATGTCATTTGAATGATTTGTCTATAGGCTCATAAGATGACTGCTAGCAGTCATCTTATGAGTATAATACAACTGCTTTATTTTTTTTAAAGATACAAGTTCCGATCATCTTGATTGAAAGAGGTATGTTTTCATTTACAATAATAACTCTTTTTTTTTTAAATAATAACTCAATTTTTTTTAAATAATAACTCTTTTTTTTTAATAATAACTCTTTTTTTTTTGCTGCAGCTGTCATAGAAAAAGTAATGTATGCAACAGCTCATAATTGGTTCTTAAAATTCTCGGGTCTTTTTTTACAAAACTCGACTACGTCTCGTTTTGTAACTTCGACCCTTATTATATCACTGTTGCATAAACTACTATTATTAAATAGAAGGGAGGGATATGAGCAAGCCATTTTTGAAGTTTCTTATTCTAATTTTTAATTTTGTAAGTAATTTAAAAATGAAATAATCAATCATTCACTCATTTCAAAACTGGAATTGTTTTACTTGTTGTAAATATAGTTTGTCAAAGGACTGTCTTATTTCAGGGTCATTTGCATTTTTTTGTACCTTTAGAAATCTTTAGTAGGTACCGTAAGAAAACTTAATCTCATCTTTTCTTAATTTTCTCAGTTTCGTTACGAATGTTAGCTATACAAATTTGCATTTTTGTATGGTTAATTTTCGTTACGAAACTGAGAATGTTAAGAAAAAATTAGACAAAGGTACAATAAATTTGCAAATGACCCTTCAAACAGAAAGAATCATACTGTCTTTGTTTTACACTAGTACCCAAAAGAAAAAGATGAGTATAGTTTTCCTGGTTCTTAATGACTGACAAATTGGTTTGACCAACTATATTTCAGTTAAATAGTTCAAAGTTAATATCAAAATAACAAAAACAATCGATACTATTTCCTTCTATGTATTTAGTTCATGTTTATCGGTATTTACCGGTTCATCACTTCGTTATTTTTTCATTCATTCGCACTTTCGTAGGTCATTGGTTCACTCACTTCACTTCACTTGTCAAACGAAAGTCGAAACGTATCGTAATCGTAGTTTTGTTTATCTTTATAATTGTAGTTTATTTTATGAATTAACTAGAATAATAAACCAATACCATCTGTAATATGGAACAATGGACGAATTCATGCCGTGCTTGCCTCGGTAGAGCAGAGTGTTTCTCTCATTTTATTTACGAACACATAAGTCCTGAACAGTATTTCTATTGTACATCAATCGAGGTATGTTATCTTATTATTTATGTTAACATACCGCTAAATATCGTACAAAAACTGTATTTATCGGAATATTTGTTAATTAATAAACCTATGTACAATCATAAAACTCAATTTAGTTTTCTCTTACTATTTGGGTCGATCAACTAGATCAACTACTTTCTCTTGTCACTTGCCATGGTTACGATCGCCTGGGTCACTTAAAATCCTGATTTTACGATAGTTCAAATAATCATACAATTTTATGGCAGTTACAAGCGTTTTCCATAATGGGATCTTGACGCAACTTTATTGTTAATAGAATACTAGCGACCGGCCCAGGCTTCGCACAGGTTAACAAATTATACAAGAGGAAGGCTCTTGAACTTGAATCACTCTATCTATTAAAAAAAGCGGCCAAGTGCGAGTCGGACTCGCCCATGAAGGGTTCCGTATTTAGGGGATTTATGACGTATTAAAAAAAACTACTTACTAGATCTCGTTCAAACCAATTTTCGGTGGAAGTTTGCATGGTAATGTACATATCATATATTTTTTTTAGTTTTATCATTCTCTTATTTTAGAAGTTACAGGGGGGGGGGACACACATTTTACCAATTTGGAAGTGTCTCTCGCGGAAACTATTCAGTTTAGAAAAAAATTATATTAGAAACCTCAATATCATTTTTGAAGACCTATCCATAGATACCCCACATATATGGGTTTGTCGAAAAAAAAATTTTTGAGTTTCAGTTCTAAGTATGGGGAACCCCCAAAATTTATTGTTATTTTTCTGGTTTTGTGTGAAAATCTTAATGCGGTTCACAGAATACATCTACTGACCAAAGTTTCAACAGTATAGTTCTTATGTGATAAGCACTGTTTATACATAAAACATTTTTGATTTTTTTTTTTTTTTGATAGTTTCGGAAAAAAGTGGCTGTGACATACGGACGGACAGACATACAGACAGACAGACATGACGAATCCATAAGGGTTCCGTTTTTTGCCATTTAGCTACGGAACCCTAAAAACCGCATCAAAATCCGTTGCATAGATTACATAGGGACAGATAGACAGCAGGAAGCGACTTTGTTTTATACTATGTAGTGAAGAGCGCCTCAAGGTAATTTTGAACACCTCGCCGGCTTAGCAACTTCTGCTGCTGACTGTACATGTTATATTACAGGTAAAATACGAAGATGAACTTCCAAAGGCTTTATGTGACCATTGTTACATATTTATTAATGAGTTTATAGAATTCAAATCAAGATGTGTTCAGTCAGAAAACAAGTTACATACATTGTTATTAAGAGAAGAACTTACTTTGAAGTTGGAAACAAATACATCTGAGGATGTGGCACCGACACAGAATATGAGTGGAGACGAGCTGATTGCTCTAGAAACAACATACAATGTAAAAATTGAAATAGAAGATGCTAAAGAAGAAGCGGAAGAAATTTTAAGTGACAGCCATAATGATGGTAGGTACTTGTTATGGTACAAACAGCAACACTTTTAACTGTCCATCGGTGGACCTTATGCCTTTTGTAATAAGGTTTATGAACTGTCAATTAACAGTGTGGGCGATGGTACCTAATTAAAATTGAATTATATCACATGTATATATTATATCCCTACTTAAGATTATAAATGCAAACACATCTCTAGCTGCCACCATACAATCGAAGTAACACTCTTAGTAGTAGTTTTACACAGCTTATACTCACTATTTTCTTTGTATGACAAATTTGCAACAAAAAAAAGTACCAGACTGATATATGTTACTTGATGTTATGTAAATGTTCATGCCAAGTTTCATGTAATTTAAGCATGTTGTTTTAAAATGAGAGCAAAACTTTGTGAACTTTGATAGTATGGTAGCAGTTTTATGGCGACAGGTTTGTGTAACTATTAAACCACTGAACAAATTTAGATGAAATATGGTATGGAGATAGTTTGAGTCTCAGGGTGGAACATTTTAACTAGATATGACAAGCTAACATCTGTTATTTTCAGATGCACAGAAGGATATTAAAGAACGTGTTGAGGAAACTAGTGCGAGGTAATTTAATATTAAAATAATATGACTCCCTAAGTTTTATGATACATTTAAATAACAAAAGTTCCGGTGGACACAGACACATAACACAGCCAACACAGGAAAACCCGTATGTAGCGAGAGGCGCTGGCAATGTATGTGTTACTAAATTAAATTTCATTAAAACTATTTTTTAGTGCTACAAATGTCTGTTTCAGCTCAGTAAAACTTATGAAGTCAACCAAAAAGCGTATAAAAGCTAAAAACCCGAAGAATTACAATTGCGAGCGCTGTAATAAGAAATTTTCATCTGAAAAACGGCTGGAGAACCATATGATAATATGCCCTCCCAAGGAAGGAAATGGGGAATTTGTAAGTTCCTATTTGTCTAAGGGCCAGAATATTTTATTTTAAGATTTTTCAGATAATATATTTCGTATTTATATGTTAAAAATAACGTCTTAGAACCGCTTCGTCCACAATCCTATTTCGTCACCTTTTTAAATCATCTACAATGCCTCTACAGTCACCTGCAATAATATTTTACACAACGAAGGCCGCAAAAATATCTGACACGATCTTATAGAGACATAAGAACGTGTCATCAATTTTTGCAGCCTTCGAAGAGTAACATATTACTTATTGCAATTTGCAGGTGTACCATCCATTATCCTGACTGCCATATGTAAATCTGCACTTTTCCAGTTTTCATTAACTTTTGCAAATAGCTTTTTATCCAACTGAAAAGCAGTATTGGTAAATTGCCGGGATCTTTCTCTTATACTCCTAAACCTTCCTCAATCATTCTATTGATAGGTGAAAACGGACAGACGCGACGGGGGACTTGTTTTATAAGGTGTAGTGATGACAATAACAACAAGTTAAGAAGGTGACCAAAATAGGATTGTGGTTGTAGACGAAGCGGTCCTGAGCCAAAATAACTCAGTATTGACCTAAAATGCATTTTTAGATAGAGTGTAACATATGCCACAAACCCTTCAAGAGCGCTTTGAGGCTCCGCATCCATATAAAGTCTAGTCACACCGACTATACTCTCAAGGATGTGACATGCCAGATATGTTTTAAAGTCTTCGGAAACCCGCACACTCTCAGGTGTCATCAGAGAACTCACGAGCAAAAATGGCAGCGGGTCTGCGAGGAGTGTGGGAAGGTGTTTAAGAACACTGCTACATATAAGGTAAGATACTTTTCACCTCAGCAGCTCGAACAAGGGTACTTTGCTACTTAAAAACAGTGAGCATTTTGCTCACTGAGTGAGACAAAATGAGCAAAATGTGATTTTGCTCACTCAGTGAGCAAAATGCGATTTTGCTCACTGTTTTTAAGTAGCAAAGTATTTGTTCGAGCTGCTGAGGTGAAAACTTAATTGTTAGTATATCTTAAGAAAACATGAGTGAATAGGTAAGTGATGAAGAAGGAATACATTTTTCGGGTTCTCTAATATGTTCTCACTGCTGAGGTGAAAAGTTTTGTGAACTACACGAGATCAAAGTTATTTACATCTCGTGCGCTTTTGAGTCCCTTACTACGCTCAAGATTCTAAATTAGATTCACTTGCTACGCTCGTGAATCTAGTATAGAATCTTTCGCTTGCACGGGACTCAAAATAAGCACTCGAAGAAATGTCAAACTTTGATCTTTTGTTGTACAAATAACTATTATCTTTAATGTGGGAAAGCCCTCAAAAAGATAGACCGGGTTATTCCCAGCTGTTACCACCAAGTTTTTGTAAGTGGTAACAACTGGGATTTTTCCCCTCCGGTTATCAGTGGTAACAACGGAAGAATGGATAGTTAAATTTTCATATAAACGTTAATTTCTCCTTAACTGACAGATGGTTTAGTGCAACTGACTCGTAATGTTGATATTGCTGATGTTAATCAGAGTGCCAAAGTCAAAGAATTATTTGTATAGTGAACAACTTTGATGAAAATTTCACTAGATGGCGATATCCTTTAACTTTGTAAGGTGCCATGCAATTGCTATTATTCGGCAAGGTTTTTTATTTCACAGTGAAATATCCATCATAACTAGCTATCTTATCCTAAGGCCTAATGTGCATCACATCACATACTAGTGTATGGCTTTAAAATAGTTTTTTTTTGTAAGGTAGGCCCTAAGAATAAAAGCTTTTATTAAGCTAAACTCCTTCATCCACAGCACCACTTAGACACGCACGTCAAAAACCGCGAACGCAACTATCCATGCGAGTACTGTGGCAAGAAATTCATCAACAAGAAGGTCTGCGGCAGTCACATCCTCATAAACCACAGGAACAGACAGTACATATGCGACTACTGTGGCTACGTTTTCTCAGAGAAAGCTTACCTTAAACAACATATTATGCGCCACGAGGGAAGAAATCCTATGTACCAATGTGACGTATGTTTAAGGTCATTAACGTCCAAACCATCTCTAAAGGCCCACAAAAGAATGCACACTGGCGAGAAACCTTACAGCTGCAAGTATTGCTCGAAGAGCTTTGCTGGCCACCACGGGTTGGAGGAGCATGAACGGTGCCACACTGGAGAAAAACCGTTTGAGTGTGTTGTGTGTGGAATGAGGTTCTCCAGACGGAATTCTAGGAGGCGGCATATGAAGGTGCATAATAAGTAGGTTGTAAGAAGAAAAATCTAAACATAACTTTATTTATGTGCTATGGGCCCGGATGCAATGTTCGTATTATACGATTTAACATGTAACAAGCTATGGAATGCCTATTACATAGGACAAATGTACCTAACCTAACGCCTTGACAATAGGAGGCACGCATTTAGCTATTTCTGAGCACCTTCGTCGCTCCGATGTAACTGATGGAGACTGTAACTTAAAATAAAAAATACTAATAACGATATTTATGTTTATTTATAATTTACAAGAATAAAATATCAATTTTATCTTTCATCTGCAACTTAGCTGCCGTTACTTAATGTCTAGTAGACAAGAAAGATTTTTGTTGTAATTTATGGAGAATAATTATAATTGGTTTCACAAATAAATTATTTATACAATATTGTCTTTTCCTTGCTAGATAGAAACTTAATTATAAATTACATAGATTTCCATGATTATCTACTAAGAACAAAAATAATGAAATGATTGCTAGACTTACAAACATACTTACTGTGACTATTCATTCATATGACACATGTTCACTGTTTAACACTAATGTTGTAGAAACAGACAAACCTCTCAGAGGATGCTGCTTTACCTCCACAACCACGTATCGTTCCTCCACTCATAAGTGACAGCGAGCGGCGCATGGTCCGGAATCATCGGCCACTCATCCCTCATGTGTCTATATAAAGCACATTTTTGTATGCAGTGCTGGGAGCAGAGCTGACACTTGTAAGGTTTAACACTTTTGGGTATCATCTTGTATCTGTTTCTTTACCCTTATGGTTATAGCAACTTCATGACATGTTCATCAATTGGTGCCGTGACCAGGATTTATGTCGACAGTTAAAACAAACGCTTGTGGGTTTTCTAAACAAAATATATCCTATACTCAAAGGATGCACTACACAACTATCACTTAACATTCATTCATATGACACATCTTCACTATTTAACACTAATGTTGTAGAAACAGACAAACCTATCAGAGGATGCTGCTTTAGCTCCACAATCACGTATCGTTCCTCCACTCATAAATGACAGCGAGCGGCGCATGGTCTGGAATCGTCGGCCACTCATCCCTCATGTGTCTATATAAAGCACATTTTTGTATGAAGTCCTGGAAGCAGAGCTGGCACTTGTAAGGTTTAGCACTCTCGGGTATCATCTTGTATCTGTTTCTTTACTTCAACTTCATGATATGTTCATTAATTGGTGCCGTGACCAGGATTTATGTCGACAGTTAATTAAAACAAACGCTTGAGGCTTTCTAAACAAAATATATCCTATACCCAAAGGATGCACTACACAACTATCACTTAACCTTTTGGACGCCAATGACCGATATATCCGCACCGTAGGTTCAACGCCAAAGGCCGATTAATCGGTCACAGACCACAGAGAAACATCGACCTACATGCTTATACATAAAGTTCAACTTTAGTTTTAACACTTCAATGATGTGGCGTCTGAGTGACAGCTTTTGTGTTTGACACGGCGTGGAAAAGTTAACATTCATTAATATGACACAGCTTCACTGTTTAACACTAATGTTGTAGAAACAGACAAACCTCTCAGAGGATGCTGCTTTACCTCCACAATCACGTATCGTTCCTCCACTCGTAAGTGACAGCGAGCGGCGCATGGTCCGGAATCGTCGGCCACTCATCCCTCATGTGTCTATATAAAGCACATTTTTGTATGAAGTGCTGGGAGCAGAGCTGACACTTGTAAGGTTTAAGACTTTTGGGTATCATCTTGTATCTGTTTCTTTACCCTTATGGTTATAGCAACTTCATGATATGTTCATCAATTGGTGCCGTGACCAGGATTTATGTCGACAGTTAAAACAAACGCTTGTGGGGTTTCTAAACAAAATATATCCTATACCCAAAGGATGCACTACACAACTATCACTTAAAATTCATTAATATGACACAGCTTCACTGTTTAACACCAATGTTGTAGAAACAGACAAACCTCTCAGAGGATGCTGCTTTACCTCCACAATCACGTATCGTTCCTCCACTCGTAAGTGACAGCGAGCGGCGCATGGTCCGGAATCGTCGGCCGGTCGTCCCTCATATGTCCTTTCATGTGTCTGTTCAAAGCACACTTCTGTATGAATGCCTGGGAGCAGAGCTGGCACTTGTGGGGCTTCTCGCCGGTGTGGATCATGCGGTGGTTGCGGAGGTCCTTGCGGGCCATGAACTTCTTGGGGCAGAGGTCGCAGGCGTATGGGCGCTCGCCTGAAAACATTAATATTTAATTTATGCCTCATACAGACTATAGTGAATATTTCAAGCAGGGATGTTGCGAACATCCGCATCCGCAACTGCGGAACTTCCGCATTATTTTCAACATCCGCATCTGCATCCGCATCCGCATAAATTCGATGCGGAGCTTATGCGGATGCGGATGTCGAACAAGTCGGTACAGGAACGTCTTAGCGGCGGCGTAAGTGCTAGGTAATTTCGTCATTACCTATAACGAAATGGTCTAGATCCAGAAAAGTCGGCCAAGTTACTCTTTATTAAATATAACGCACCTATAAATAGGTACCTATATTCTTGCTCAAATACTAAACGTTTCGGTTTTTTAAATAAAAAAATACTAAAAATGTAATATTTGACGTTTTCTAAGTACCTAATCTTGACATCCGCATCCGCGGCTGTGAGCCTTTAAATATCCGCATCCGCATCCGCGGATGTCAAAAAATCTGCATCCGCAACATCCCAGATTTCAAGTACTTCAAACATTACTAGAGTTAGACCAAGATAAGTCTGCAAAGATTTTGATAGCACACACACTGCAATTGTTAATTTATACGTCATAATCTCAGCGGTCGGCAACCTTTTAGCAGGCAAGGGCCACATAGGGTTGCCGACCGCTGGTCTAAAGCAATAGAGTTAATTTTTGTGTGATTTTTGACAACTGTTAGGAACTCGGTCAATTTCAAACGTAGTAGTAATTAATAGTAACGGCGTTACCTGTATGTGTTCTCATGTGTATCGCCATGAAACTCCTACTTTTGAACGTCTTGTCGCACAGCTGACACGAGAACGGCTTCTCGGTCGAGTGAGATCGCATGTGCTTCACTAAATCTGCCTGCAATCACAATTTAAACTATATTGAGGGAAAAATTGTATTTGGATAAACCTGAAATATTATGTGTACTCAAAAACCTTAGAAACGACAACCATAATGATTTCTCATTCTATTGAAAGTGATATTAGTGATAGTTTTGAAGATATGTTTGACTGAACTCTTAATAGTGAGGTGCCATGGCCATTTAAGGAAGAACTCTTACTTAACCGACTTAACATTAATAAACAAATAAACTATTTTAATAAGAACTATCCCTATGGTAACGATCGAATTTAAAATAGTAAAGTAAATTTCTTATCAAACATTTCTGTAAGAAAACGTTTCACTTGCAGAAATACAACTTTATATAGTTGAAATATGATGATAAGGCAGTCCTAGCCGATTTCGGCCAAGACTGGCCCATAATTAAGTTACCTTGATGTAGAATTTCATGTCACACTGTGTGCAGGCGTAGTTTTTGATGCCCGTGTGCCGTATGAGATGTATCTTGAGGTTGCCGGGCTGCGCGAACTTTTTGCCGCACTGGTAACAGCCGTAGTTCCTCTCGTTCTTGTGCGTTTCTATGTGCATCTGTAGAAAAAAAACTTTCATTACAAAAGTTATTAACTATACTTGGTCAACCAGATCTTGACAGTAGAAAAAGGCGGCAAATTTGAAAAATGTAGGCGTGAAGGGATATCGTCCCATAGAAAATTTGAATTTCGCGCTTTTTTTTTACTGACAAGATTTGGTTGACCAGCTATACAAGTCGAGCGCCCTAGTAACACACGTGTGATACTAACTCAATTTAGCTCGTAGCGGCTCAGTATCAGACGTGTGTTACTATAGAATAGATAGAGCAATATGGGCAGAAAAGCTTTGCATCAATTTGTTAATAGTGTAATTTTTTTAAGTTTTCCTTTGATTTGTCAGGATAATTTCGGATCATGTATGATCTGGCCCCTATTTCACCACGGCGACAGGTGCGACAATTCGACAAATGGGCTACGGTTACCGCTTACCATTGGGCGGGCCGTATTCCTGTTTGCCACCATCATTGTATTATTTAAAAAAACTTATATCGGCAAAAAACAGGTATTTCTCTTTCGAAGTTTATGATGACGATGATGACAATTGTCACACGATTTAATAGAACTTTCGGTAATTCTTGATAGGAAATGAGTACTGTGGTACTGTGTCGGAATTTCGTGACAATTGTCGTGTTTCTTGTGACAATTATCATTAGCTTCGCAAAATAAGTAGGTACTTATTTATTGGCGATATAATGAAGTTTTTTTTTTAAATTAATATTATGATGGCAAACAAGCACACCGCCCGTCGAAGGTAAGCGGTTACCATAGTCTATGGAGGCCTGTGACGTCAGTAACAGTGATGTCGACAATTGTCGCACCTGTCACCGTGGTGAAATAGGGGCCTGATCTCACACTAAATACATTTTCATGAATACATAATTCAATTGGGGCCCATGTACGTACTACGTGTAGGACGTCCGTCGTCAGGAGGATAAAGCTGACGTTTGACAGTCCATGACACACGTATGACACAGTTCAACGCCATCTACACCAGCGGGCACAGTCAGATTTTACATCTCTTCAAGAATTTAACCTTTTCGACGCGACGAGTTTAACCTTTAACCTGTCACGCTGACGCCACGTCACCGAAGTGTCAAAACTGAAATTGAACTTTATGCATATGCACGTAGGTCTATGTTGCTCTGTGATATGTGACCGATTAATCGGTCTTTGGCGTTGAACCTACGGTGCGGATATATCGGTCATTGGCGTCCAAAAAATTAAAGAAACCTACCTTCAAATTATGCGCCTGCACAAACTTAGCATCGCACAAATGGCAGGCATGCTTCTTAATCCCAGCATGTATCAACTCATGATTTTTCAGCACGTTGAGGTAAGCGAAGTCCTTGCCGCAGGTCAGGCACTGGTACTTCCTGACTCCGGAGTGGGTGCGGGAGTGGCTGGTGAGGCTCCGGAACGTGAGGAACGTCTTGTCACACTCGCTGCATTTGATGTCTGGCTGGGGGGATGTTTTAGGTAAATTAACACTTAAAGACAGGTACCTCTTAACATGGGTTGAACCTTAGGCAGATTGTAATATTTTTTTACAGAGCTTGGGTACGGTGAACGCTGTCATCTCAATACAATTTTGTGTTCTAAGGTGATAAATTGTATGCAGATGACAGCTATCACCGTATGGTGAAATTTTTTATAATGGAGTGAGACTTTCAAACAAGGTGTTGCGAATTCGAATTAGTTTTTAGGAATTTATGTGCGGATTTTTACGACTGATCGCTTTTTGTTGAAGAATAAGGTTTAATCCATTGACATAGATATGTAGGGACTGGCTTTACGGGCAATAAAAATGAGGCAAAACAGGGGCCAGTACAGCGGTGTGAAACTGCTACAACGCGATTGGTTGATGAGTTCGCATCACGCGTTAGACTGCACGATTGGCTGGAATTCGTGAGTAACACCGCTGAACTAGTACGATTTTTAGTGCCCCATTAGCCCGTCCTTAGATATTATATGTCAATGGTTTAATCCCAATAAGGCCTAATTTTCCCTCACAAATCACTTTTGTAATAATTAAAACCTGCACCCATGTATAAAAATATTACACTAAATATTTTACCTTCTTTCCAAAGTGGCTCCGCATGTGAGCCTCCAGGGTCTCATACTTTTGGAATCTCTTATCACACTTAACACATTTCATGCGGTCCCTTTTACTTGATTGTTCTGTAGTTTTTCTGTACACTCGTTTTTTTCTCCTTCAAACAAAAACATCATGTGTATCATTTAGGTACAGCATAGGGGTCACCATTAGTTTATTATGATTCAATTAATAAATTATTTTAGGTATATTTCAACAAATTCCTTAGCTCTAAAATTAGCTCAGAATAATAACATAAACAGGGATGATTGTTGTTTTCAATAAAAAAAAATAACTAAAAACTAACCACCTATTAAAATATAATGTTAATTGTAAAACGTAGCAATATAGAACTAAAGAACAAGAAACAAACTTTTTTGGTGCTTCCTCATATGGCTCACTGGATTCAGGACTTGATGAGGAGTCTTCCTGAAGGCCCTGCTCGGCTAGCACATCATTTATATTATTTTCCGTAGATTGACCTTCATCCTTCACCTGAAGTGATTATTTTTCATCAATTAGTATTGTATTTATCTGGAGGGAGGACTGGTCAAACAGTCAAATTAAGTGGAAAGAAGGAAGCCTAAGGTGGTACACTGATGGCTCCAAATCCGGATCTGAAGTAGGCTGCGGAGTATACGGTGAAGCGCCTAGGAAAAGCATCAGCTTAAACCTAGGACGTTTTTGCTCTATATTCCAGGCGGAGGTATACGCCATCCTAGAATGTGCGTCAATCAATCTGCAAAGCAACTACGGTAATCACACAATCTATATCCATTCGGATAGCCAGGCGGCACTCTTAGCCCTAACCTCTGATGTCACCACATCGAGGCTGGTTGAGAACTGCAGGCAACTATTGAACAACCTTGGAGCCAGGAACAAAGTTGTTCTACGTTGGGTCCCAGGGCATGCGGGTATCGTAGGAAATGAAAAGGCCGACGAGCTCGCGCGAGCAGGGGCTAAAGGGATAAACTACAGTCCTGAGCCGTTTTGTGGTATCCCCAAAAGCCTAACGCGGCTCATCCTAAAGACCTACTGTCAATACACAACAATTCAACTCTGGAGGGAAACAACAGGTTTGAACCATTCCAAAGCGCTTATCAAGGCCTTCAGCAAAAAGGCGTCCTCGAACGCCTTAGCGCTGTCTAGGAACCAACTGCGCAACTTGGTAAGGGTGCTTACTGGGCACTGTTGCCTAAATAAGCACATGCACACCATGGGGAAACGTGACATGGGGCGGTGCAGACTCTGTATGGAGGCAGAGGAGACGCCCTTGCACATCCTCACAGAGTGCCCTTGCCTAATGCGTACTCGTGACTTAATCCTGGGCGGGCACATATTGCGCCCGGAGGAGGTAAAGTCTCTCGAGTTCAAAAAGATCCTGCAGCTATTTGAAGTTGCATGTTTGGATCGAGAGTTGTAGTAGGTGGCGATCACAATAGATCAGCGATGGTCGCAGTGATACATAGGCTTTGGAGCCTTATATAGCCCCTAACAAGAAGAAGAAGAAGAAGATTGTATTTATTTATTTTTTAACCGGTCACCACTATCTGGAAGAAAATCTCACTTCCTGGCCAAGGCAAGACGTGAAACGTTATACAAACCACGGGCGGTAATTCGTAAAGCCCCAGATCGCATATTCATGGACAACTACAAACACCTGCGATCTGGAGCATTTACGAATTCACCTCCCTAGGTATGTAATGTACTGTTTCACATGTTGAGGAAAGCGATGACTGCTGGCACAACCCAAGAAGTGAATTTCAACATAAAAGATATTAAATGAAACCATAATGGTGGTGCTTAGCTAGTGCTAAAGCTCAGTGCGGTATATTAAGTGTTGTGTAGCAAGAACAGGATAGCAATCGCTATTAACTCCGCATACTTAACCCAGCTTTAGCATAATTTTTATCCTTAAGCAAACTAGAAGGAACATCCACTTATTTTTCCTGTTTCTTGTATTGTGAATCTAGTAAAATATGTGTAGCATAGTACCTTTAACTGTTGCCTCAGTATAGAATTGGACCTGGAAACCACTTGTTTGAAATAATACAGCTGGTTTAATAAGTCTAGACATGATTGGCATATTAGTTTCGGCAAGGGATCACTTTCGGAAATCTGGAATAAACAAAAATTGATAAAGTGGGAACTTACATTGCTGTTAACTCTATGCTATAAACTTCGTTTTTTTTTAGCATTATAGATAAGGTAAACAATCTTGATGTGTCTTTTAATTGAAAAACACATTTACAGTACATATGGGGCTACTTTTCCGCACTAGTGCGTAAAATAGCACTTTTCGTGCGTATGTCGAAACTTTAAAGTGCCATATGTACTGTAAAACGTTGTTCGATACACGTGCGAATAGGTAATTCGCAACTCGTGTCGATTTAAAACACTCCCTTCGGTCGTGTTTTAATTTATCGCCACTCGTTTCGAATTTCCTCTTTTTCGCACTTGTATCGAAAATAACTATTTAAAAATAAGTTACAGCAAATATGTAACAATTATGAATCTAATGCGATCATTTTATATTCTTCTGCTTTCATAAGTGATAGTTTTTGATTTTAAAAAAGCGTTTTTCAATTAAAAGACATGTCAAGATCGCTTACCTTCATGCAAGTTCTTTCTAATGCTAAAAAAAACGAACTTAAATTATGTTTAATAAGGTTAAAAATATTGGAAGACTTAACTTATACGGGTAATAGATCTTGTAAAAAAGTATAGCATACCTCAATAGACGTACAGTACTTAAATACATCGGAAGAACACACGGAAAACAAGTCCTTCAAGGGTTCTCCATTCGCTAAGCACGCTCTGCATACATTCTGTAAGTCAAGCGCTTCGTCCATCTCGTATAAGTATATTAAACATACATTCGATTTATATGAGTAGTACACGAGAATTGTTTTTAATAATCACAAATTATTTAAATTAGAATTTAGCAATTTACAATAAGCTTTTCTGTCAAACAAAACTGAATATGAAAACAATATGAGCACGTTTAAGACATGCACAAATACGCTGAGGATTAAATAGTGTTACAAAACAAGAAATTAATTTTATATTTAAAGAAACTTTAAAAATGTTATCAAAAATAAAACAGCATTTTTTGCTACATTTTCTTTTAATAAAACGTAACATGGAATAATAAGTTTTAAAACTCGCCTCAAACTAACTTTAAAAAAAAAAATGGCGCGAAAACTATGAATTATCAAAAATACGGTCGTTGGTTTTATTTATTGTAATCAATAGTAATCATTGGTTTGTACTAGTTACATTACTGAAATATTACATTTACATATATATACACAATGTAACTAAACATAATATTATTTTATTACTTAAAATTTTAAATGTACTCAAAACAAGATTTATACAGAGTGTTCCTGTTTTGTGATGGTTTGCTGCCTAGTTTTTTGTAAATAATATCTTTATTCCGTCCATAGTGTTCCAATTGATAGTATGTTTATTGTTATAATGTGAATCAGTAATAAATTGTAATAACGAAATGATCTGCATTGTCTACGAACATTAAGCTACATATATAAGCTACAAGTAGTTTTAACTGTTTGTTTAGTGTATAAGATCTTTTTTTTTTTACTTCTATGCTGCTGTATATACAAGTTTTTGCAATAAACGTTTTTCTATTCTATTCTATAACATTATATATTTTTAGGGTTCCCTACCTCAAAAGGAAAAAATGGAACCCTTATAGGATCACTCGTGCTTCTGTCTGTCCGTCTGTCACAGCCTATTTTCTCTGAAACTACTGGATAGATTAAGTTGAAATTTGGCACACATATTTAAGTTTGTCATCCAAAGACGAACATGTAACGTAAACCAATGAATTTTAAATATGGAGGCCACTTTTGGGGGTAAATGAGTAAATTAAAAAATAAAGTTTTTCAAACTATATCGTGTTACATATCAAATGAAAGACCTCATTGTAAGAATCTGAAATATATATTTATTTATAAATTTAAAGTTAATAGTTTAGCAGTTATTCAAGAAAATTGGCAAAAAGTTACCCCCCCCCCCCTTTTATCTCCGAAACTATTGGGTCTAAAATTAAAAAAAAAATACACAAAATAGTTCTTTACCAATAGTTTCGGACCGGACTTAATTTACTTAAGTTTTTGATCCGACCCGGGGCTACGGGCTACGCGTTTTAATAGAAATTTCACTCACGTTTCACATAAAAATTACATTGTTAAAAATTGTGTAATGTACGGAACCCTTGGAACGCGAGTCCGACTCGTACTTGGCTGGGTTTTTTCTAATGAGTATTTATTTATTCATAAAAACAAAAATTTTTTTTTCTAATTGTGAGGATAGGTAGGTACTTACCTACATAATTGTTTTTATTTTAAGTCTTACACGAAACACATTTTTTAAATTTAGCATACATAGTTTAGAACATGGAATTACTGATAGAAATAGAATTCATCGCTTTGTTTTAATTTATACTAGTCACATGCCTTCTGAGAATTCTCTATAGGTATCGTTTTCTGATAATGTTGAGCATACTTGAATGAATTTATACTAGTCACATGCCTTCTGAGAATTCTCTATAGGTATCGTTTTCTGATAATGTTGAGCATACTTGAATGGAACAATGGGCATTTATGGAGTTGAGAATTTCCTCAGGTTTATCAAAGTACTTAGTAACAGGTATTGTCCACCACTCAACCATTCAATTGATTCAATAACAAATAGTAACATATTTTTAACCGACTTCATTGTGTATCAAAAAATAAAGATAAAGTATAGAACAAAAACAAAATATCAATAACTTGCAAGCCGCGAGCCGGGATACCTAGTACTTATAAGATATGCATGTATATGAAAATAAGTACACTATCGCTTCGTTGCAATTAAACGGATGTTGAGCAATAAATGTTTAAATATGATGCATTTTATTTGCTGATAACATTTAACTACCTACTGGCTGGCTGCTGGCTAGGTACCCCTATTTCTAATTAAGTATAAAAGCGGTGTCCAGTAATACTATTCCAAAATAAACCTATTGGTGTTTACGTGTCATGTCCTTAATCTAGTTAATCCTGTTAATCAAGGTACTTATGATAAAGATCTACTTTATGTAAGTACGCAATGGATGCTATAAACCAATTGATTAAGCAATGGACAGTGAGAAATATTTCTTAATTACTATAGGTTTGTATTAAATTAATCACTTACATTATATTTTGTAGCAACAAGTTTAAATAGTAATTAAGGCACAAATAATTTAGAATATTCTACTTCATTTTTCGGTTGAGCCTATGATTGACTTGCATCAAGGCCACTTTTATAGCTACTTTTTCGATTTTTAGGGTTCCGTACCTCAAAAGGAAAACACGGAACACTTAAAGGATCACTCGTGCGTCTCTCTGTCCGTCTGATACCCCCCCCCCCCCCTTATCTCCGAAACTACTGGGTCAAATTTTTTGAAAAAAAATCATAAAAATACACAAAATAGTTCTTTACCTATAGATGACAGGAAGCGTGGGTCGGATTTAATGTACGGGGAACCCTTGGGACGCGAGTCCGACTCGCACTTGGCCGGTTTTTTAATTATAAAAAGTTAACCGAATGGGCATATCTATAAGGTTCATAATGGAAATTGTTCGTCCACTCTCCTCTTCAGCATAATATCAAGAAAAATTAAGTCAAATTTTATCAAGAATAACTAGGGTTTGCACGTCGGATCCGAAATGTATGGGAAGATCCGCGGATCCGGATAATTTCATACATTTCGGATCCGGATTGCAAACCCTAAGAATAACTAATTGAAATTTTCATAAGACTGTACCTATTTATTAATTTATGTAGGTATATTATATGTACACATATGCCTTCGAGCAATACTAGTTTTGATAACATGTTTCCTTTCCTAACTGTAAATTCGACTCGCAACATCGGCCGAGAAAGAAGCGTAAACGAAGACGTCACCCAACTATATAGCATAGTTTTATTTAAGGTTATGTTTCTGTAATTATTGTTTACTATTCTCCTCTCTATTCCTTGAGTTGAATTTGATATAAGTAGATTCATTTAAAAAAATTAAATAACTGTATATGGTCGTTCACAACCCATGAATCAATTAAATTATAGATGTTGTCGGTGGAGATGAACCAAAATGTATAATATTTCATACGAGACAATCTTGCAGTGAATAAACGGGCGCGACATCACTTTGTTATGTTATGATTGTGTACGTGTAACTGAGTGAAGTGTGTAGTTCAGTGGCATAAAATCCCATTGCTGATAAACGAAATTTTCAGTTATATTATTGCGGTGCCGCAGTACGGTCGCTTTGTATACAACAAGTGCTAATTAATGCCAACGGAAATGGAAAGTGAACTCAAGAGTGATAAAGTACCAATCGCTATCACACCTAATGATGAAAGAATAAATCGTTTATCTCGTTTATTTGAAGATGAATTTGGAAACAAGCCGTCATTTTACGTGAGAGTTCCGGGACGTGTAAATATTATTGGTGAACATATTGATTATTGTGGCTACCCAGTGTTGCCCATGGCATTGGAGCAGGATATTTTAGTTGCGGCAAGTTTGATACAAGAACCGGCAATTTATCTTCGAAATGCCAACAGTAAATACAAAAGTTTTAATACGAAAATTACAACTTACGAAGAGATTGAGATAACACCGGATGGTGATGGAAAACCATTTTGGTATAACTACGTACTATGCGGTATAAAAGGGGCTTTAGAGCATTTGGAAAATAAGATGGATAATGGCTTACAACTTTATATTGATGGAAATATTCCTCCAGCTTCTGGTCTTTCTAGTTCGTCGGCACTTGTAAGCGCTGCTTGCTTATCATTTTTATATGCACAAAATGTATCTATGAGCAAAACTGAAATAGCGTCGTTGTGCGCTAAAAGCGAAAGATATATCGGTACTCAAGGAGGCGGAATGGATCAAGCTATTGCTTTTCTAGCAGAAAAATACTGTGCACAATACATTACGTTTCAGCCTCTCCAAGCAACATCAGTGAGTCTACCAGAAGATGCTGTTTTCGTTGTAGCCCACAGTTTAGCTGAAGCCAACAAAGCAGCAACAAATGATTATAACCGACGAGTTATTGAATGTAGACTGGCAGCACAAATATTGCTTACACTAAACGGAATACCAATCGATAAAAAGATTATAACTCTTAGCGGAGCTCATAACAAAATCGGAAAAAGCTTAAAAGAAATGATAGAGTTGGTGCATACATATTTACCAGAAGATATTTATACAAAGAACGAAGTTTGCACAATTTTGAAGATTGGCGAAGAAGAATTGGAAAATCTGTATCTTACTGCAAATACAAAGCATATCAATGAATTTAAATTAAAGCAGAGAGCTCTGCATGTTTATGAGGAAGCGTTGAGAGTAGAGGAATTTCGGAATATCTGCAACCAGTCTTCTGGTAATGGCAAAGTCAATGGTACGAATGGTCACCCGACTAACGGAGAATCTCAGAATGAAACTTTGGCTATTCTGGGGAAATTGATGTTAAAGAGCCACGAAAGCCTAAAGAACTTATACGAATGTTCTCATACAAACTTGGATCGCATTGTAGAAATATCCCGAAAATTGGGAGTACATTCACGATTAACTGGTGCAGGATGGGGTGGTTGCGCTGTGGCTCTTTGTCCAAAGAATATGTTAGAAAATTATATTGAGACATTAAAAGAGGAATTTTATGATAAACATTGCAATATAGATAAGGGTAATGCGCATTTCTATGTTTTCGCTACCACTCCTAACCATGGTGCTATAATTTATGAAAATTAATAACGTAACGGTAATTCTTTTGATTTAATGTAATATAGTATACATATGTATAAATCGTTTTAAATCTAGTATATCAAACTTACCATCGAATGCATTTATGGTGCCAATTATTGTTTATTAGGTTGTAAATTTATGTTGAGATATTACTTTAGTTTTTTTTAATCAGTTACTTCAATTTAATGTGTAAGAAATAGGTATATATTAGATAATTTATTTTAGTGTGCTATTGTGCATCACTTTCTTCTTTGTATTATAATGTAATTAAGTCTATTAAGTTTCCATGAAGCGTTGCAATATGAGAGCCATGTAGTTATCTAAGTTTCTTATATCTTAATTAACTAAATGCATTAAAGTATACTATTCATAAAATATAATTTATTGATTGTACTTGATAATAAATTGTATATCACCAATCATGTTGTTTTATTATTTTTGTTACATGATCCGACTGAATACCGGAAACCGGAAGCAGTTGACCTATTTAATTAGGTGCCATTACGCAGCTAGTACCTTTGTAGCGGTTGTAGTGTCTTTTTTCCACTATTAGATGAGATTTTTACTAGATATACGATATACTCTATCTAGGTACTAAACTCTTCAGCTTATATTCAGTGAGAAAAGTTCTACTTAACAAACAAATTTATAGACAAACATAATTTAAAAATATAAAAACCGAAATAATACCTACTAAATTAAATTACTAAAAATATCAATAACAAATAAAATTGATCCTTACTTGGTCTTCAATAAATGGATTTGAATTTAATTAAAATGTATTTGTTATTTATACTTTATAAATCGTAAATTTTAATAGTATTCTTATAATTTATAAAATTAAAAGAAAATAACAACATGCTGTATAACGAGTATTGCGGAGTTCAAAAAAATAGAACGCAGGTGGTACGCAGTTACGCGCTATGTACGCGCTATTGCATGCTGTCAAACCCCTCTGTACTTGACGTTTAAATTTGACGTTGACATTTCACTCGTTTCAGCTGTATATTGTAATTCTTATGAAAATTTCTATTTATTTTTAGTTTTCAGATTAATGTGTGATAATATAATGTTCCTTAATTCCTATCGAAAATTGTAGTTTTTGTAATTCATAACTATTTATGCAGTTAGTATGCAGTGATTGTAACTTAGTTCCCATAAAAAGAGGTTAGTAAGTGCAATATTTTCTATTTTATTCAACTAAATCGAAAACTTATGATTCTTATGAGTTTATTTTTCTCATGTTAATTTATTTCATAGCTTACTAAGGAATCCAGCAATGTTCTTGTATAAGGTATACTATAATTTTTCTATTGATGTGTCACTGTATTTGAGGTTATAGAATGCAAACTTTTTATTTGTGCCTGAATAATAGTAATGTTTATATCGTATTGAGTGCTTTTTATCCGTGAAATGTCTGTGAATGAACCTTCTCGATCTGTGTTAGTCATATTTAAACAAAAAGTGTTTTTCTTATAATGTTAGGTTAGTAGTTTTAGTTAAATATAAATGTTTACTTTCCCTGCCAAGTTTTATGAATTCCTAATGTTTGACAAATTTTTAAATAGAAAACTATGGAACCATGCAAATACTGGTTTATTGCTATTGATCCTATCCTAATTCCTATCTCTTACTTTTGATTTAAGGTTTAAAAAAGGCATTTCCCTGTGTACCCCAAAAATTAAAATTTCTTAACTCAAAATTTATACATATTGTTTAAATTGCATTACCTATTACAACCATTGCACATTCTGCATCCAATATTGCATATTGGAACAAAGAAAAAAAACTTACTTTAATGTTGCAATATTGTGACATCAAATAAATATTATCAAATTCATGTGTTTACTTTTGTCCTGCACATCCTGTTTTATTTTCAGTTTCTATATGATTATGATATATGAACCTGTTCCATAGATTGCATGTTGAATAAAAAAATTTGCCAATGTAACTTTAATGTTTATATAGGAACCTACTGCATACTGTCCAGAGGAGTCTTCACAGGACTTAAGCACAGCACAAAAGAGAAGAATCAGGCGCAAGCGGCTCCACGCAGCCCGCACCACTAATCCTATCACCACCCATCAAACCATCAATATTATTGACAGCATCCGAAGAGATATCTCCTTCTTACAAGCCACAAACAGCTCCCTTGTACTAGAAATAGACTCCTTACCAATCAAGTCTAAATGCAAAAGTTATGATATAGAAAAACTTATAACACCCAAAGAAGTTAAAGAATCAAAAATGTCTTCTACAGAGAAATCTAGAGAGGAAGTTAAAGCCGCCAGAGAGGCTAAGAAATTAGCAAAACAGAAGAAGAAAGAACCAGAAGGAAAGGTTGCTAAAGATTTAGCAGGCACAGCAAAAAATGTTAAAGTATGTCCTGTCAAAGGCAAAGATGAGGTTGACAAGGCTCTCATTGATGCAGAGAGACCTATAGTTAGAGAAAGAAATCTAGCAGCGAACGAAGAAATCAAGGCTAAAGTAGATATAGTTCCTAAACCTGTTGAAAAAGCAGATAAAATAGAAAGTGCTGCTACATCCGCAGATGATAAGGCTAAAGATCAAATCAAAGCTGAAAGAGCAGGAAAGAAAGCAGCTAAGCAAGCTAAGAAGAAGGGATCAGAAGATGCTCATAAAGGAGATGGGGAGATGACTGTTAAAGATGTTGTCAACACATTGAAGGATATAGCCATTGTAGCTAAAGAAGTGCAAGATGTCACTGCTAAGGTGCAGGCAATTCAATTGGATGGCAAAAAGGTACCTATACTATTTTTATATTATAATTATGTTGAAGTATTACATTAAGTATGTAGTCATTAAATTTGTTGCTTCAAAAGTTCATGAGAAAGAAGCATAAAATATTTTAGTTTTCATTTTATTATTTAATATCACATAATCAATATTTTTACACTCTGATTTGGTTTGAGTGATTATCACAAACAAGTTTATGCACAAACTCTTTTGTACCAGATCCTACTTTTATATGTATTTCTTACTCAGAATGCCCTTTCAGCCCTTTCTTTGAAAATCAAAAAACCACAAAAGTTTGAATTCTGATAAACATTACTCGTAAAATCTTAACTTTTGCAGTCGGAAGAATCAGGCAAGAGTAAAGCAGAGCTGAAGGCCGAACGGCGAGCCAAGCAGGAGGCTCAACGAGCAGCAAAGCAGGCTACCACTGCTGCCAAGCCTGCAACCAAGCCCGCTGACAAGCCTAAAGAGACTACCGCACCTGCCCAATCTGCTGTTGACAAGGTTTGATACATGTTCCAAGCCCTATCCCTTCTGGTAAAAGCCAAAACTTAACTCTTTGACCGCCAATGATTGTCATCTTGACGCGCACGGTTTTGTCAAATTTCCTGCATTCCGATTAGGTATAACGCTGGTGCGTTGTATAACACTAGGTGTGGAGTTCAGAGGGTTAAAACTGTAATATGGCAATTAGCCACTTTCAGTGTTTAACGGTGGCACTCTTGTTTACCGTAACATAAACGCATATTGCTTGTGTCAGTGCAACCTGTATATTAACATGTATATTATAGGCAGGCATTTAGGGAATATTTATATGTCGGAATCGTGGTCGTATCATACTATCAGGAGCACATCAGGACCTTCAATCATGGATGACGAGCCCTCGTCAATGAAATACTTTATTCAACTCAGTCTTTACTGGATAAGACTGATTAGGATTACAAATCATAGCACACGTTACACTTCTTATTCAAAGCAAACCAGTGGATTAGACCCAGGAACCGCCACAGACGTTATCTTCTCCCATTCTTTCTCATCATGTTCTCATCTGAAGATTGATTGACAGCATCACTTCAATTATTCTGGCTTTCATTTGTTTTTGACAGCGCACTCTATGATGCCTTGGCGGAACTGCGCCGAACGCCACTCAGGTGTACACCCTAGTTTGCTCTATTTGTCAAAGATTGCGTGATGAAACGCCTCTTCAAGGCGATAGATGGCACAATTCAGCCATTCTCAGACATATATATTCGTATACAATCAAACTTAGGTGTTTCAATACCTTCTCCTATCACCTGCTCGAAACGATACATAACACGCCAGAATCTTGTTATTTGATGGCGATGCCAGGATGAACGAAAATGAAACGACAAACGAAACGAAACGGAACGAAATTTTGCCAAGGTTGTGAGTTCAATCCTCATTAACGCTCAATTGTCCTTACGATTCTGGTTAGGAAACAATGCAACAATGAGATCTAAAGTTATGTAGCTCCTGACCTACATTATGAAGTTTATTACAAGTTAAAACTCTACCAGTATTGAACAACAATAAAAATAATCTCTGTTTCAGGAGAAATCTCCCAAACCGAAGACATTAGAGAAAGTGAAGCCGAAACCGCAAGTGGCGCCGCGAGTGAGCTGGTTCCAGCACCTCAGCGTGGACTCCGACAAGCAGCAGACAATCCCCATCAACTCAAAGTAAGTTGCATTTCAGTTCAGTTCAAATATATTTATTTCTCTAAGATTATAAATCACTTATACGAGAAACAAACAAAGTTTTAGTAATATTAACATAAATTACAGGTAATCCATAAACGAGCATAACATTTCTTTTTTAAATAAAATGGATGTCGGTATTTTTAAATTCACTTAATTATAACATTTTATATCGAAATTCGTGGTTCTTAATAGGTACTTTTTACAAAAAAAAAAAAACAGATTTTAGAATAATAGGTCATCATTTAATGGTCTTCATCAGCAAATAAAGGAGTTTAAAAAAATCCGATATCACGTACCTACATATATGTGCCAGTGTGCCTAGTGTAAGTATTTGAAGAGTTCTCTCGGTTCCCAATGGGAATGCATAATGATGTAGATCTACATCGTACATTTTGTAAGCCCGTGGCTCAATATGCATATATTATTTTATGATTATTTTCTTTATTTTTCCCACAATCTATACAACATTACATTACGCATCTAGTTCAATAAGGGTTAATAGGACAACAACAAAAAAAAAATCTAAATCGGTTTTTGAATGTTATCAACATGTATGGGGTATTTTCTATATCATTAATCCTATTTTTCCTTGTTACTCATTACATATCTCTGGTAATTAGTCCGTGATGTAATGTGGTTGTTGCAGCCTGCACCCCGCGGTCATCAAGTTGGGCGTGCAGTTGTCGTCGCGAGTGGTGTCCGGGTCCAACGCCAGGTGCATAGCGTTGCTCGATGCTTTGAAGAAGGTAACGTTTGTTTAATACTAGCTTCGCACGGGTTAACAAATAGGGATGATGACACATGTTGAATTTTATAACAAAATCTAGTAAAATAGATAGCAAGCGAGCAATTTATCACAATAATGTGGATATTAAAATAAAATATTGAAAAATTGCAAAATTACAGGACCTGAAAGTTTCAAAATTTAAGTTTTTTTTAACTTCCAATAACGATAAAAGTAAGTGTACCATTCGATTCCTTACATTTCACCAAAAAAAATATTGTATAGCAACTATATACATAAACGCAATATTTCACCGACAAAAACGCAATTTTCTTGTTTTGTCCATACTACAAGATGGGCGATGACGTCACGGCCTCTGGCCGTTTTGTATAGGGCGTTTCGCGAGTGAAGTGCGACTATCGGACTTTGACTACAATTTCTGACTTTTGTGTTACTTTAATGCAATGGGTCCCATATAGACATTTGATCCTAAAAACAAACCCGATCGATTGATACCATAAAAAAAATTAGTCATGTTGCCTATTATACATAAACCTTCCTCTTGAATCACTCTATCTATTAAAGAAACCATCAAAATCCGTTGCGTAGTTTTAAAGGTCTAAGCATACATACAGACAGACAGACAGGGAAGCGACTTTGTTGTATACTATGTAGTGATAGTGATGTTTATGTCTTAACCCTTCGAACGCCACGCCTATTGTGCACTGCGCGTCATTGTGAATTTTGTCGGAATGCTCGAAGGTTGGATTGGATTGTAGCAACGCGCGTCAGTTGACATCTTTGGGGGACAAAGGGTTAAAGAAATACGTGAACTCTTCGATAACTTCTTAAACTCTTATAGTAATTACTAATTAGATCAAATCAAGATATATTTAATAGCACTGTATGTATGTCACTTGCAGAATGTAATAGTTTGCATAAATGTATTTTATTTTTTAATAGCACTAGTCCTAGTTTTAAGTTTTAACTGCCATACCCGTTCCGGGTCCATGAGATACGTTTTATGTTTTTAACATCTTGTAATTATTTACCATGGTGCAATAGAGAAATAAAGAAATAAGAACACTGTAAAAATAACCTCACCTCATAATGTAATTATATTAAAACCGGTTACTCTCGTAATTTAAGTCGATTAACGCTCGATATGTGCTAAAATGTCGTTACCGATAGACTAAAATTACCTGAGTAACACATTTAAAAATAATTTTAATATTTAACTAATTACAACCTCAACTCCTTTCTTTCTGCATCCTTTCAACTTTTTGCAACAAATACAGCCAAGAACTGTTTCACTCCGTACCGAGTAGTATCATCAGGAGCTTGCGTTAACGGTGACTGACCAGCGCAGACTGCGGGCCGAAGCCCTCCGCGCCACTATAAAAAACTAACTATATATAACTAGGTATAAATAGTAGTTTATGCAACAGTGATATAATAAGGGTTCTTAAAATTCAAGGGTCGAAGTTACAAAACGAGACGTAGTCGAGTTTTGTAAAAAAAGACCTGAGAATTTTAAGAACCAATTATGAGCTGTTGCATACATTACTTTTTCTATGACAGCTGCAGCAAAAAAAAAGAGTTATTATTAAAAAAAAAGAGTTATTATTTAAAAAAAATTGAGTTATTATTTAAAAAAAAAAGAGTTATTATTGTAAATGAAAACATACCTCTTTCAATCAAGATGATCGGAACTTGTATCTTTAAAAAAAATAAAGCAGTTGTATTATACTCATAAGATGACTGCTAGCAGTCATCTTATGAGCCTATAGACAAATCATTTCAAATGACATTGATTTAGATATCACTGTCAGTCATTTAATTGACACATTTAAGTGCTGGAGTAGAAAAAGGTTGATTTTCTTTCAGATGGTATCAGACTACACCCTTCCAGCGCGCACGGAATACGCGCGAGGCCTCGAGACGCACTTAAAAGAGAGTCTGACTTACCTCTGGGGCATGCGACAACCCACCGCGTCGCAAGTGAACGCCGTCAAGTTCTTCAGGCACCATCTGACGCAGCTGCCGCATAATGTGGACGAGTTTGACGTAAGTTTCATCTAGAAGACTCATCATCACAGGCCTTTGCGTCTATTGCAGACGATTTATGCATTGCTGTTTAGGCAACGGGTTTGGTGACTGTGGAGGCCGACGCGATCTCCCACATTTTTGGCAGAGATAGCATAGCATTTGGTTACCATACGTCCCGTATATACGGGACTGTCACCGTATTTAAATATCACGTCCCGTATTTTTACTGGTCCCGTTTTTGTCCCGTATATTAATTTCTCGTATTTTGTCGACCGGTCTGGCCTAGTGGGTAGTGACCCTGCCTATGAATAGTATGAAACCGATGGTCCCGGGTTCGAATCCTGGTAAGGGCAATTATTTGTATGGTGATACAGATATTTGTTCCTGAGTCATGGTTGTTTTCTATGTACCTATTTAAGCATTTATATATTATATATATCGTTGTCTGAGTACCCATAACACAAGCCTTCTTGAGCTTACCGTTGGGCTTAGTCAGTTTGTGTAAAAATGTCCTATAATATTTATTGATTTATTAATAGCGCTCTAGAATACCACTGTCCCTTATCAGTTCCGACTAATTATGGCAACCCTAGAGATAGCTCATGCCACCTGAGGTTCCAGTCCCAGTTTGCAATCTGCGACATCTTTTGCTATCTAAAACATAAAACCAGGCTTAGAAGACTAGGCCACTAAAAACTCATATCGTTGTACCTAAATTTGCCACGGCTCGCTAAGAAAAAAAAATGCACAGGCACCTGTTTTTATCTGAACTTGATCGGTGAAAGAAAACACAGTTAGAAATTTGGAATGATCCCAATTAAGGGGTCGTCCATTAATTACATCACACGAATTTCTAGTTATTTTGTCACACTTGGTCACATTTGGCACACCCCTCCCCCCTGGTGTGACGTCACATTTTTTCAACGAAATCGGCAAATCGAATTAGGGTGTAGGTAGGTGTACCTTTTATTAATATTTAAGCAAAATATTTTTTAAGATAAATATTAGTTATAACCCAAAACTGATTAGGAAATAAAATTAGACGAATAAAAATTAATATCATTCCAAAAACTTGTTATTAAACTGTACAGCGAATTAAATACATAAGTTAAAGTGACGTCACAAAATTTGTGACTCCCCCCTCCCCCCTGTCACAACATGTCACATTTTCTTGACCCCCTCTCCCCCTATACGTGTGATGTAATTAATGGATGACCCCCAAGCTTAGATTCTCCTCTGGGTTGGAAGGTCGCTTTCGTAACAACCGTATTAATGTATAGAAGGCGTAAGAAATGTATTCTAAATATAAATATGACTTGTTGTTGGCAGGCCAAGAAAATTCTACATGAAGAAATAGACCGATACATCCGCGAACAAATTGACATGGCGGGCGAGGCCATCAGCATCGCAGTACGCAATAAGATCTCGCACGGGGACAAGATACTCACCTACGGATGGTAAGGGCAGGGTCGCCATGTAAGGGTACCCAGAGGACAGTTGATAGAGGAGATTAATGTGTTTACTACTGAAGAATAATACATAATAGGTTACATAGGTCTTTATTATGTAACATCTCGCACGGAGACAAGATACTCACCTACGGATGGTAAGGGCAGGGTCGCCATGTAAGGGTACCCAGAGGACAGTTGATAGAGGAGATTAATGTGTTTACTGCTGAAGAATAATAGATAATAGGTTACATAGGTCTTTATTATGTAACATCTCGCACGGAGACAAGATACTCACCTACGGATGGTAAGGGCAGGGTCGCCATGTAAGGGTACCCAGAGGACAGTTGATAGAGGAGATTAATGTGTTTACTGCTGAAGAATAATAGATAATAGGTTATATAGGTCTTTATTATGTAACAAGATCTCGCACGGGGACAAGATACTCACCTACGGATGGTAAGGGCAGGGTCGCCATGTAAGGTGGAGAATGCACACATACACAATACATACTACAAATTATTGACACTGACAACTAAAAAGATTTCACTCAATCATATCGTTTCATAGTATAAGACTTCTTAATTGTGCTCCCTGCCGGTTGGGAAACGCTGCTCAGGACTATAAAATGGAGATAAAAATCATAAACACAATTTTTTTCTACATTATTACAATCTGCCAATTAAAAGCTATATTTTTTACTCCCAATATCTATTATTACAGCTTTTTTTTGTTCACTTTGAACGATGTTGTTTGTACTTAAATAAATATTGCGCTACCTATTTTTCTCACTACATTCTTCCATCCACAGTTCATCCCTAATAGAGCGCATCTTCCGCGAAGCGTGGATCGCTGGCGTCAAGTTCGAAGTCGTGGTTGTCGGCAACAGAATACACCCCCATGGCAGAGAGATGCTGCGAAGATTGGTCAAATATGGAGTACCTTGCACGTATCTGGATATCACTGCTGCCAGTTATATTATGCAGAAGGTAAGTTTAGTAACTAGCACGTTAAGTTTTAGGTAAAAGAATACACCCCCATGGCAGAGAGATGCTGCGAAGATTGGTGAAGTACGGCGTGCCTTGCGCGTATCTGGATATCACTGCTGCCAGTTATATTATGCAGAAGGTAAGGCAAATATTCTAGTAACTAGAATGTTAAGTTCGAGGTATAGAATACACCCCCATGGCAGAGAGATGCTTCGAAGATTGGTGAAGTATGGCGTGCCTTGCACGTATCTGGATATCACTGCTGCCAGTTATATCATGCAGAAGGTAAGTCAAATATTCTAGTAACTAGAATGTTAAGTTCGAGGTATAGAATACACCCCCATGGCAGAGAGATGCTGCGAAGATTGGTGAAGTACGGCGTGCCTTGCACGTATCTGGATATCACTGCTGCCAGTTATATTATGCAGAAGGTAAGTCAAATATTCTAGTAACTAGAATGTTAAGTTCGAGGTATAGAATACACCCCCATGGCAGAGAGATGCTGCGAAGATTGGTGAAGTATGGCGTGCCTTGCACGTATCTGGATATCACTGCTGCCAGTTATATCATGCAGAAGGTAAGTCAAATATTCTAGTAACTAGAATGTTAAGTTCGAGGTATAGAATACACCCCCATGGCAGAGAGATGCTGCGAAGATTGGTGAAGTACGGCGTGCCTTGCACGTATCTGGATATCACTGCTGCCAGTTATATTATGCAGAAGGTAAGTCAAATATTCTAGTAACTAGAATGTTAAGTTCGAGGTATAGAATACACCCCCATGGCAGAGAGATGCTGCGAAGATTGGTGAAGTATGGCGTGCCTTGCACGTATCTGGATATCACTGCTGCAAGTTATATCATGCAGAAGGTAAGTCAAATATTCTAGTAACTAGAATGTTAAGTTCGAGGTATAGAATACACCCCCATGGCAGAGAGATGCTGCGAAGATTGGTCTAGTATGGCGTGCCTTGCACGTATCTGGAATAATCTGGATATCACTACTGCCAGCTATATCATGCAGAAGGTAAGTCAAATATTCTAGTAACTAGAATGTTAAGTTCGAGGTATAGAATAAACCCCCATGGCAGATCACGGCGGCATAATTGAAATAGGATAGTTTTCAGCAGTTACTAAATTCGTTTTTAGGGTTCCGTAGGAGGTACCTAAAGGTAAGGTAAAAGGAAAAAAAACGGAACCCTTTAGGATTGTGCGTCTGTCTGTCCGCCTGTCACAGCCTATTTACTCCGGAACTACTGGACCAATTAAGTTGAAATTTGGTACACAAATATAAGTGTATGACCCAAAGACATGTTACGTAAATAAATCAATTTGAAATATAGGGGTCACTTTTGGGGGGTAAATGACAAAACGGAAAAAAAAGTTTTTAAACTGAATCATGTCATAGGTAGGTATATCAAATAAAAGGGCTCATTGTGGGGATTTCAAATATATATTTTTTATAATGCTGAAATAAATAGTTTAGAAGTTAATTAAGAAAATAGGCAAAAAATAGCCATTCCCCCCACCTTATCTCCGAAACGAATGGGTCCAAAATATTGAAAAAATTATGGAAAATAGTTCTTTACCTGTAGATGATGATGGGTTCATTGTAGGAGTCTCAAAACATGTTATATTTTATTATTTTAAGAAAAATAGGTAGATTACTACAATAAAACCTATAAGAAGGCAATGGTACAGTCGACGTCAAAGATATGTTTACACTTTTGAACCTTATGCCTTTGTAATAAGGCGAAAAATGTAAACACAACTTTTTCGTCGACTGTACCTAAAGTAACATTTAATTATCAATAAGTGTGCATGTGTGAATGAATTTCATCTGCAAAATAAGCAATTTGCTTCGTACTACATATAATCATACTAGACCGTTTATGTGCACCTTATGTCTTCACAATAAGGTTTATGAACTATCAGTTAACATTGTTTACGATGGTAGATATAGAGGCGCGCGGGCGGGTCGAGCAGGAGTATCAATGTCAGTGTCACAAAATCAGAGGGCCTACCGCGAACCACGTTGTACGTATTGCCTCTCTGTCGGACTTGTAAATTCGTACGTAAGTGTGACAGGGAGGCAACACGTCGATCGTGGTTCGCGGTAGGCCCTCAGTCGCCGCGCGTATCAGTCGCGCGGAATCTGGATGCGGGGCGATCTGAACGGCAAGCGCAGCCTGATGTCACTAATCTGGGGCCGATTGCATAACAACTTGTAACAATAATATTAGCGAAAGTCTCTTTCTAATCAAAGGAATGGAAAAGAGACTTTCGCTAATATTATTAGTTACAAGTTGTTATGCAATCGGCCCCTGGGTGCCTGCCGGGTGCGCATGCGGGGCGATCTGAATGGCGGGCGCAGCCCTACGTCACTAATCTTTAGCAGAGTTTTTCTTGTCACCTGACCATATTATGTTCTAATTGACGACCCAATTTTGAAGTTCAGATACCTATCTTCTGCTATCAACGAGTTGTTACTATTTTTTCTCAAAAATGGACGGCAAAGTCGACGTTGCCAGTTAAAAAATAGGTCGCGAAGTGCGTAGTTTATGGTCATTCAAAAAATTAAAAAGTTAAAAACATTGCAGTCTCGATTTCGGGACTGCAATGTTGCATACAAATTCCATTATTTAACGAGTTCCAAACTTTTTAAAACTTTAAATGGCCATATCAAATGAAGGCATAGGTCCATTAAACAGCCAAACAGATGATCAGCACTTATTATTATAATGTTGTTACCGCGACTATTTAGGTGTCTCAAATACGTTGGCGTATTTTCAGCAGAAAAATACACTTCTTTTTTTTTAAAGGCGGCAAGCAAATATTTTTAATAGTTTTACTTTTTTCTGTGAAAATTAGAACGTTGCTTCTGTAAAATATTTCTATTTCTTCCACCATTTTTGAGAAAAGCACTATATATGACTCGGCTGGAAGGCTACTTGCTGGCTTCGGATTCAATTAAACGGACTCCCAAGGTCGTCCGTTTAAAACGAATCCTCAGCCTGCAAGTAGCTACTTCCGAACCTCGACAATAATGTACTATTGTTTACAGATAAGCAAGGTCCTGTTCGGGGCGCAGGCGCTGCTGGCGGACGGGTCGGTGCGCGGCGCGCTGGGCACGGCGCAGCTGGCGCTGCTGGCGCGCGCGCGCAACGTGCCGGTGCTGGTGGCCGCCGAGACGCACAAGGTGTCCGCCCGCGTGCAGGCCGCGCCCGCCGACCACAACGAGCTGGGTAACTATCACGCCGCACGTACAGGGCACGGCGCTGCTGGCGCGCGCGCGCAACGTGCCGGTGCTGGTGGCCGCCGAGACGCACAAGGTGTCCGCCCGCGTGCAGGCCGCGCCCGCCGACCACAACGAGCTGGGTAACTATCACGCCGCACGTACAGGGCACGGCGCTGCTGGCGCGCGCGCGCAACGTGCCGGTGCTGGTGGCCGCCGAGACGCACAAGGTGTCCGCCCGCGTGCAGGCCGCGCCCGCCGACCACAACGAGCTGGGTAACTATTAAATACATATAACTGTTTTTTTTAAATTAAGAAATACGTGTTTTTTTTATGAAATAGGAAGCAAACGACGAGCAGATGACCCGCCTGATCGGAAGCAGTCATCGCCGCCCATGGACATAAGCAACATCAGAACAGCCACTTATGCGTTGCTGACCTTTTAAAACCCTAAATACCTGCTTCTTGAAGAACCCCATGTTATAGCGCAAGGGGAGCACCTCAGAAAGTAGCTCATTCCACAACTTGCACGTTCTGAGCAAAAACGAGCGAGATGCCCGGTTGTTCTTGGTTTGCCACGTGTCGAGGAAGTGAGGATGAGCTTTGTTTTTTTGGCGGGAGGTGCGGTGGTAAAGACGCGACGGTAGCACCAATTCAAAAAGTTCTTCAGAACATTCCCCATTGTACAGACGGTAGAACAGGCACAGAGAGCCGGCGTCTCTCCGAAAGCTAAAAAGTTCCAAACCGACTGTGAGATCGGAACGTGTGCCAAACCGACTGTGAGATCGAGACGTGTGGCATACGAAAACCCATAGCACTTAGCAGTGAATGCCGTCAAGTTCTTCAGGCACCATCTGACGCAACAGCCGCATGAGTGAGCCCCTATAAGAATAGAAAACGATCGGGGATGAAAATTTGACAGACACAAATAAAACACTACAAGTATACTTAAGATCCCTTCCGCTATAAATCCCTTAATTTTTCATCCATTTATTGTATTCTCTGTATTCTCTGTGTGTCATGTACTCATGTACCTACTTGTTTTGTGTAATAAAGTGTTTTACTACTACGATACCGCTGTTATTATCACTATAAGCGATAAGCCATGCAAATTGCCATTTATATAATTCCCTAGTTTTAATTAGGTACCTAATCATTAACCTACATCGTAAACTACTACAACTTACGATTAAAAGAAACACAAACACAACTCGGTATAGGTAACTCTCACTTAACAATTACTCAATTACCTAATTTAAAATTTTAACCATCCCAAATGATGTCAATTAATTCACACTTCACACTCACAAATAATAAAACTGTAAAAAAGGTAAAATTTTATTTTTAAATTCAGTAATTTACATTTAGATCGATTTAGTGCTGTGCTCTGTCGATGCATTTTAAATCCATTTTTTTTTCCAACAAATATATTTTTCCCAGGCGTTTCTGGTGCAAAGGCTATCCATAGCCATCCAGCGCGGCAATGCCGCGAGTATTATGGGCACTTTTGCACCGGAAGCATCTAGGAGCGGCAGCAATGTTTAGTTAGTAGTTAGTTTGTAAGTATGACCGTATCATAGAGAAAAAATACATAGAGTGCTCACTCCATACATCAGTTTTAGTACCAAAAAGACTATTAGCATCTAGCATCGAGTAGCGGAACTATCAGTACTGCTACTTGACAATAGATGTAGCACCGACCGGAAAGTCTTATGCTGTTGAGATAAGACTTTCCGGTCGGTGCTACATCTATTGTCAAGTAGCAGTACTGATAGTTCCGCTACTCGATGCTAGATGTAGACACTGAAATTAATAGTCTGAACTGATGTATGGAGTGAGCACTCTTTTCTTACTATATTTCTCTATGACCGTATGTATGTCTTTTCCCCAGGTGACCCCGACGACCTGATAGATAAGTCCGACCCCGACTCGCCCCTGAAGGACTGGCGCAACAGCCCGAACCTGACGCCGCTGAACCTCATGTATGACGTCACGCCGCCCAGCCTGGTCACCGCCGTGGTCACGGAGCTGGCCATCCTGCCTTGTACTAGCGCCCCTGTTGTGCTCAGGTTCAAGTTGTCCGAGTACGGTATAGTGGCCGAGTAACTTGGTCTTCTTAAACTTTAACACATTCATTGCCACCCAGACAAACAATACATTCGCGCCAGGCCAAAAATTTCTCGTTCACCTCAGCAGCTCGAACAAGGGTACTTTGCTATTTAAAAACAGTGAGCAAAATCGCATTTTGCTCACTGAGTGAGACAAAATGAGCAAAATGCGATTTTGCTCACTGTCTTTAAGTAGCAAAGTACCCTTGTTCGAGCTGCTGAGGTGAAAACTTAATTGTTGGTATATCTTAAGAAAACATGAATGAATAGGTAAGTGATGAAGAAGGAATACATTTTTCGGGTTCTCTAATATGTTCTCACTGCTGAGGTGAAAAGTTTTGTGAACTACACGAGATCAAAGTTATTTACATCTCGTGCGCTTTTGAGTCCCTACTACGCTCAAGATTCTAAATTAGTATAGAATCTTTCGCTTGCACGGGACTCAAAATAAGCACTCGAAGAAATATCAAACTTTGATCTCTTGTTGTACAAATAACTATATATAAAGTTGTAGTACCACGATCCTGACTATAGGGTTGTCCGGCCTGGGAACGAAATCATAAAATACCCGATAGTCGGATTTTCGGCACTGATTGTGTTAAGGCAAGGTCACCGGTTACAGCTTTAACGCACGGTCACGCGGTGTGTCGTCTCTCATAAGGATCTGTATATTACATCTACGCACAGCTAGTGCACACGCATCTGGTGTGCACAGGTCTTTAGTTTCAATAGAACTGAAAGTCACATGATTCATCAATACTACCAGTTCAGTTCTATAAAAGTAATGTTCTTGCGAAATTGAGTTTTACTTTAACAAGTCGATTTTAGTTTAAACACCTGTATAAGTAAATTGTAATTATAAAGTGAGTCGGTAAAACTTTTACATGTAGGTACTTACACTAAACTTGTAGTAATCTGGTTCGAAGGACCAAAAACAACTTGCTTGGGAAAATGCCAAACTAAATAGTCATAGTTAGCTGTAGGAGTGGTGCTGCTGATGATGATGATGAGAGCTTGTAGGGATAATGGGCAAAATAAGATGAAAATTTAATATTTTAGAAGCAACTCTGACATCTCTAGACGTAAGGAACATAATAGAATGATTTAGCTTACTAAATTGTTTCTAGTCCAATATTAGGCAGTATAAATTATACTCAATCTGTTGCAACAACTCTAAAAGGGACTATGTTTCTGTATGTAATATTTAACGAACTGTCATAGAATTTTTTATCGAGCGTGCTCTTGTCGCCGGCGGTACGAAGTTACATGAAGTTTTGTTTTGTCTTATTTATCAGACCGCGGCGGAATGAGCCTGATTTTGTATGTCTTATATATCTGTCTATGGTTAAAAGGTTAACATTGCTGGAATATTTGTTATAAATGTTTAAGAAATGAATGGTTTGCCACATAGATCTTTCGGTTTATTTATTCTAGAGGCATACTATACTTGGTCAACCAGATCTTGACAGTAGAAAAAGGCGGCAAATTTGAAAAATGTAGGCGCGAAGCGATAAAGTCCCATAGAAAAATTGAATTTCGCGCCTTTTTTTACTGACAAGGTTTAGTTGACCAGCTATAAGTTTATCTAAGCTTTTATATGGTTGTTAATACTCTATTTCCAAGTTCAAGTTACGCTCAAATGTGTAAGTTATTGAAATACTTAATGGTGTTAATTTTATTTTTTTGTTTAGCTTTGTTATTAAGTGTATGAATTCTGTCTCAATGTATACTTAGTTGCAGCTGTGTAACTGCATATTTTTCCTTAAAATGATCAGCCTGTGTATATAAATTTGTACCTAAGCAGACTAAATAAAACAATTATTATAAAAACATCTTTATTTAAATGTATTCTTCACACAATCACATAAAATGCAAGTGAACTAGATGCATTCAAATTATAAATTAGTTATACAAATAACTTGATATATTTCATAATTATTCTTTATGAGGGTGTTCAGACTTATGGATAGAGAAATCTAATCTTACATAAATAATTACACATAGGAATAACATGTAAAGGAACCCGACAACCAGCAGAGGTTCCTGCAACATGAGGAGACGAGGGAATGTGTACCGAAGTTGGAAATCTTGGATATGGTTCTCAACAACATTCTTCTTTGTGAAAGTAACTACCGGGCGACCCTTGGTGTCCAAATAAGTGTAGTGAAGAGTATCCGGCAGTCTAGTTACTGAGTATGGGATGTTCAGTTTAATGTTATTAGAACCTTCTGGCAAAATAATCTTTGTGACAACCTCATCAACCTGCATGTCATCAAAAATGTGGTCAATGACTCTCATTTTTAACAAATAGTCATTACCATACTGGTAGAGGTATTCATAGCTAGGCACATTGTATCCTAAAGTGTAGTGGCTCCTCCAACCACCAAACAGAGGGTATCTCGGTCTCAGATCCACTTCTACGGAATCTTTCTTGACCTTCATGTTAGAGGTAGAGATGTTGCCGTTGGTATCACGGTAGTAGACATCAGAGGCTGAAGCAGGGAGGAAGGTCTTGTAGGAGCGAACACTATTGGGGCCACTGTGGTGGTCCTGCTGGTAATCATAGCGTGAGAATGGTCCCTTCAATTGAGCTCCAGTGTGCTCAATCTCAATGACTTCCTCGACAGCAATGTTTCCCCAATGGGATACTTCGATGAGACGCTCCACGCGCCTCACAGTTAAGAAAGGAGAGTTGTTCTTGTAATGAATGCTCAACTCCTTGTCGCTGAACGCAGCAACATTGGCGTAAGGGCCGTAAATGATGTTGCCGTCCTGTTGCACGAAAGGCTTCACCTTTGTGAAAGACTCTACACTCTTTGTGTTTAATACAACAGAAGTTTTTTGTGATGCGACGGCGTAAGGCGAGTAGAAATGCAGATTACCGTGATACTTGACTAGTTGATCCTCAGCTTGCGTGATAGCGGTCGGATAAGGGAGGAGAGCCTTAGTGAGCACTGCTTCGCTGTTAATGACCGCGCTAGAGCCGGCGTTGATCGCCTCCTTGAGCTCGACACGCCAGAACTTTACGTTATCATAACCTTTCACTGTAGTCTCGATAACACGAAGATCTTTGCTATTGCTATCTTTGGCACCAACAAATGCAATATTATTCTTGGCCGAACCTTCTGAGGCGAGCAGGAATTGTTTCACCGGTGAAGAACCCGCATTCTCCAACGTTATTTTCGACGAAATTTTCACGAGTTGCGATGTGATGTCAATTGTTCTGTCTACATTCTTGATTTTTATGTCGTTGGTGATTGTATCCACTGTGGCGCTTCTACATTGGATGGTTACGTAGATCAAAAATATAAAGCAAAATTGTAATTTAGCCATCGCCGGTAACATCTTTCCCCACTGCCACTGACAATGTTTGACAATTCAGCGGAAGTACACGCCAGCACTTTAGAGGAAATACGTTGTAATATTTAGTGTTGCCATATAATAAATACAATCGATTATCATTAGTTAGAATCCAGAATCGATAGCTCGAAATAAAAACCGGAATTGACCAGAACAATGAACACACATCACTATAGTAATTTGACATATTGATTCATTCGTTCTTCGTTCAGTCATTCACCAGGACTCGTTCAATTTAATTAGTTGATTGAGATTTTCTCACTTGTTTGGACGTGAGCGATATTTTAAATGTTGTAGTACTAAATATTAACGCATTCGCTGGGATTCTTAGAAATTGTGAATGAAGACTTCTACACTGTGTTTTCATTGAACTTTCTACTACCACAATATTTATCTATCGCGTGTTATTTCTACCGGGACTCGGCAGGAAATTGAAACCCGTATCATAATAATGATGAGTTTATTCCTTCGCCTCACCCTACTTCTACTCGGTAAGTTAATGGGCCTTTCATCTATGAATATCTGCACACCGTAGTTTGGGTTAGTAGGTATACATTGTTAATATGACTTATGTTTTTTTCAGCATTGAATGTATTATTATCATGCGAGGCATATAGCACCTACGGCGGCTCCGAAAAATATGTTGGAGGTAAACCAGTAAAGAACCCCATGTTCGCGCAGGGCACGACTACCGGCGTCCCTGGACAGGCCGCGCGCCGTGCTGGCCTTGGCGTATCCGCCTGGGGCATCATTGTAATTATTTTAGGTGTGATACTCGGAGGAATGGGCTTCTATTACTTTTCTTTGTGCTACCCTATTTTGTGCAAAAAAGAGCGGAAATATGACATGATTCACATAGATACTGCATAATTTGAATGTATTTTAAATGGAATATCAATTCATATCATCATCAGCATTGATTGACACAAAATTAAAATTTTTACCTAGAAGATTGTATATGTATGTAATTATGTATAGTTACCAGGTTACATTTGTATCATGCATGTTTTTTTAAATGTGAGACTCATTAAATCATGGAAAAGACTGGTACTAAAAGTGATTCATAATGTAACTTGCAATATAAGTAATTATTACTAATAAAATTGCAAGAATAGGTCAATCTCTTGACTTCCTCAAGATTTTCCAAATAGCATTTAAGTCATCAAATAAATTGTGTTCATCCATAATGTATAACTTAGTATAGTTAGTTGAAAACCATATTTTGTAACGCAATTTATGCCATTTTTACATGGGTGCCATAAATATATTTCACTAAGGTATTTTAAATAGCATAAATACATTCTACTCCCTTACTTTATTTTAAATGCTATCCAAAGTTGGCATCCAAAAGTTTATCATCAGAAGTTATTTTAAAAATTTAGATTTTACTATATGAATAGAGAAAATACTGGTGTATTCTCATTTGTCCCCACCGGGCACAGATAGAAATAGATGCATCATATGAATCATTCCCATCTGTCCCCACCTCATGTATGGTGGCAGGGACAAATGGGAATACACCAAAAATCTAGTGATTTTCGACAGTTATCTGTTACACCTGTCATACTTTACCTTGTGCTAATTGGTTCATCCATCAGTATTATCTTGACTAATTGTTAGTTAAAGGAGTAAATTATCTGTAAACAAACTATACAAGACTGTATCTTCAACTTTTGTTGTATATTCTAGGTTAAGATGACTGTCTTATCTTTAGTGAAGTGCTCAAATAAATTATACTTTATACCACAGCTGCGTTTTTATCATGTTTGACTTTTTTATCTTTAGTTAGGTAAATAACTGGGTAAATATCATTTCATGACTATTTTTGACAGCATGAAAGAGTGTAGGACATTTTTCTCACAATATGTGAATTACCTACAATATGTTGGAACAGTAGTAAAAACTACCTGCTTGAAAAAAAAGCTAAGGAAAACAAACCAAAAAACCGGCATTGCAAGTTTCCTAAGATAACCATCAACCTCCAGAAAAGCTACTAAGTCTATTGTGGCGCTTGCGCCAGTGGCCTTGCACGGTTGACGGCCTCTGCTTAATGATTATGGTAATGGGCCATTGTTTTTGGCGGACATTGCTAGTAACGCTACTCTACCTTTAATATTAGTCACAATATTTTCCTAGTAAACATAGTACGGGATAACTAAAGCATATTGTATTAATATAAACTTTAATAAATGAGGAAAATTCATGTGTTTATGAAAAACTTGAATACTGTACATGTTTGTCCTAAATTACTGAATCATTACTTGCGTTATAGGTGCATTTATTTATTCAGGTTTAGTTAAAAGTATATATATGTTTTAATGAAATCAAACACCAACATGTATAATTGTAAATTTATTAGGAAAGAATTCATTTTGTATTTCATAAAATTATCTAAATTTTACTGTACCTACTGTTATGCTAACTATTAAAATTTTGTTACATTTATGGAAGAATATTACAAATTTTACAAAACAGTTTTCCTAAAGATATGAAAGTTACAATCAGTAACGGAAACAACTGCACTTAAGATAACTTTTTTGGAACATGAGCCATATGAAGTGAGTCATTACTGAAAATTGAGATAAGAGATAACAGGTACGTTCCTAAAAAATAAATTATATAACACTCATCACATTCACGCGTCGTCTCCCAATAAATGCACGATAGATTAACAAGTTGTGAGTCAAGTGTGATGTAGATAATGTGTATACATAATGAGTAAGTAAGGTAAACATCATAATGCTTATACCCAATAGTTGAAACCTTGCGGTCACCTCTATTGCTAATAAGTAATAAGTTTAAAGATGACACCATGCCACTTGGATGTCTACCTTACATGGATATTTTAAGGCAAAAACAATTTTAGATCAAGATCTTAAATTGTTATATATTTAAGTTATTAAAAATATATCGAAAACAGAATAGCAGAAATAGTCTGTACTTCATAAAATAAAATAAGCATCTATTCTGTATTGAAAAACGGCTTTTTAGTAAAATACCGTTTATTAGCTTTTAAATTCATTTTAGTTAGAGTCATCTAAGTAATTTTGCTATTACAAAAGATCAAGAAATTATTTTTACTATAAAAGTAAGTATGTAGTTTATATTATAATTTCCCTAGCAAAGTTAAATTTTTTTCTTCAATCCAAATTTAATGACATGAAATGATTGACACAACACAACACGTAATGCACATTCACCTCCCTTTCTTTAAATTCTAACCTCAAAATCACCGAATTCAGTTTTAATAAAAAAAAACTTTTAAATCATTTTAAGGTTATAAATTATTGCCAAAATGAACGCACTGACAGTCCTCGCACTGGGTTCGTCCAGCGTCTACAGCTCGTCCTTCTCAAGGTCAACGTCGGAGAGGTCGATATCTTCTTCTGGGGGCAGCTCACCGTCCTTGCCGTCCCAAGGGTCGCCCGACACGATCTTGGGCATCTCGGCGCCTCGCACGGGCGCAGTCTGACCGCGGCCGAATGACAGGTCTCTGTAATGGGAGATGCACTTTTATAGTTGTATCTGTTTAGGCGTATTTACCCTAGGGCTAAAAGGAGCCATGGGCAGAGCGGCACCAAATCTTAAAATACGCAACCATCTATGTATTCTGCTTGGTACAATTTCGTGGTTCGAATTTTACAGGTAAACGAGATGGCGCTGTACAGCTCCATCAGCATCATCAGCTGCGTGAGCAGCTGTATGTATAGCATCGTTCACAGACGTTTCTGCTTATTAAAAATTAAAATTAGTTTGGGTAGCACATTGTAACTGGTGAATTTTCAATATAACTTGGAACTCCGGTAGCCGTTTAAGAAGTATAACACTCTTACGGTAGATGTCGCTAGGGTCCCCTTGACCCATAATATGGTGGAAAGATTTGCTGGCTATGGATGAGGTCTTGGTGGCTCAGATGGCAAAGCGCTGGAATATCGATCCAGAGGCCGTGAGTTCAAGTCTCACCCAAGACAGTAATTTTTCCTTTTTTAAATTTATTCTAAGCTCCATACATTTTGCGGTAACTCTGATTGTCAAAAGTTGACAATCAGATTGCCATCTGTTTTGGATGTCAAAATACGACACGTTTTTCCTTAGACTTTACCTCTCTATTACAATTTACAATCAAAAATTACATTAAAATCAACTATAGGTACCTACTCTTAAAACTAAACACTACTACTAAATATTAATCTAAACTAACAAGTAACCTACCCACCAAACTCGCCCCGCGCCCCTCCAGACGCAAAGGAGCCCATCACGCTCGCCGCGTTGCCACGCTGAACCGCGATGGACAACCTTTGCATGAGGAACGACCCGGAACGAGGATCATGACCAATTTACAATCAATTATCTTTGGTAGATGTTAGCGATTTTCAAAATTGAATTCGAAGTTACTCCAAAGCACCTTACATCTCAGTATAGTATTGTAAATAAATAAATAAATATTAGGGGATATCTTACACAGATCAACCTAGCCCCAAACTAAGCAAAGCTTGTACTATGGGTGCTAGGCGACGATATACATACTTATATAGATAAATACATACTTATATACATAGGAAACACCCATGACTCAGGAACAAATATTTGTGTTCGTCACACAAATAAATGCCCTTACCGGGATTCGAACCCAGGACCATCGGCTTCACTACCCACTATAGTTCGTTTTTTTTGCATTAGAAAGAACTTGAAAGAAGGTAAGCGATTTTGACATGTCTTTTAATTGAAAAACACTTTTTAAAAATCAATAACTATTACTTATGAAAGCAGAAGATTATAATAGTAGTTTATGCAACAGTGATATAATAAGGGTTCTTAAAATTCAAGGGTCGAAGTTACAAAACGAGACGTAGTCGAGTTTTGTAAAAAAAGACCCGAGAATTTTAAGAACCAATTATGAGCTGTTGCATACATTACTTTTTCTATGACAGCTGCAGCAAAAAAAAAAAAAAAAAAAAAAAAGAGAGATTATTAAAAAAAAGTTATTTTTTAAAAAAAATTGAGTTATTATTTAAAAAAAAAGAGTTATTATTTAAAAAAAAAAAGAGTTATTATTGTAAATGAAAACATACCTCTTTCAATCAAGATGATCGGAACTTGTATCTTTAAAAAAAATAAAGCAGTTGTATTATACTCATAAGATGACTGCTAGCAGTCATCTTATGAGCCTATAGACAAAGCATTCAAATGACATTGCTTTAGATATCACTGTCAGTCATTTAATTGACACATTTAAGTGCTGGAGTAGAAAAAAGATCGTATTAGATTCATAATTGTTACATATTTACCGTAACTTTTTTTAAAAATGTGTTTTTCAGTTAAAAGACACATCAAGATTGTTTACCAAATTTCTAATGCTAAAAAAAACGAAGTATAGGCCGGACCGGTCGTCAAAAGTGTGTAAGTGTAACTCGAATGGAAACCTAACCGAAAGTTGAAAGGTTTGCGTGAGCAACAAGAGCGTATCTCCCTTCCACTGCTCCGGCTTCAGTCATTTAGAGGCAGTTTTCGCTATGCTGCGTCTAAATGCTGGAACAATTTGCCGCCACCAGTAGCTAACAGTAAGTCCCTGGCGGTTTTCAAACTACGTTGCAAGGCTTATTTACTGGACCTCCAAAAGGAATTAACGTACACTTTTGGTTGAGTGACCTTTAGATATTTAATTTTAATTAAGTTAGCACTTTTTTATCCACTGCGCATTGTTCGGTTTTGCTATCCTGTCCTATGTGTAATAGTGTAAATGTTTCTACTGTCCTTAGCTAGACATAAATACGGCGGTGGCAGAATAACAGCGTCCGTTGCTGGAAGTCTTTAGGGCCGCTGTGCCCCGTAGTCTTTGGGCACAGACATTAGCTGAGCCACCTTCCATTTCAATTAGTTTGTAAGCATAATTGTGTACTTTTATTATGTACCTATGTTCAAACTCTTTGAATAAACGTCTTTTATTATTATTATTCTCTTTATTTATTTTTGGTCTTAAGTTAGGTTATTTTATAATATGGATATAAAAATAAAATTCAAAAACACTTACAAAAACAATACAAAATACTTATAAACATATTATAAAAAACCTAACCTAGGGTGCCGCCAGCAGCGGGGCAAGGCCCAAGCTGCCGGTGGTCAGGGCCGCAGAGAGAGGAACCGGCGGACTATCCGCGCCGTGTCCAAGATCACCGCCTTCTGCATCTGACCCTTGATCCAACCACCTAGCGAGAGTCTCTCAAGATGTTGGTCGAGACTCTTCGCTATTAGACCGTTCACTGAAACGACTATCGGGACAATGATCGTCGAATCAACATCCCACATGGCGGTTATCTCGTGAGCCAAGTCTAGGTACTTGCTGGACTTGTCCTTCTCGGCTTTCACGAGATTCTCATCATGGGGGATGGTGATGTCAACGAGCACGGCCCGGCGTTGCGATCGATCTATTATTATTATTATTATTTAAGTGTTACCTGAGGAACTCGTTGATGCCTGTCTCGGAGAAGGATCCCCGGAGGGTGGAGAACTTGAGTTTCTTGGCGTTGACGACCGCCATGGCGGGGTAGCCGAACCCGCCCAGCTCCAGCGCTTCCTCCAGAGCGGTCTGCGCCCCGGCCTCAGACCACACCCAGCTGGAATGCCCTTACCGGGATTCGAACCCATGACCATCGGCTTCAGAGGCAGGGCCACTACCCACTAGGCCGGACCGGTCGTCAAAAGTGTGTAAGTGTTACCTGAGGAACTCGTTGATGCCTGTCTCGGAGAAGGATCCCCGCAGGGTGGAGAACTTGAGTTTCTTGGCGTTGACGACCGCCATGGCGGGGTAGCCGAACCCGCCCAGCTCCAGCGCTTCCTCCAGAGCGGTCTGCGCCCCGGCCTCTGACCACACCCAGCTGGAATGCAACACAAGATGTTTCGTTAAATAAACAGGTTAATACATTTTAATTTAATTCTTATAAGACAGTAATTTTTCCACTTTAAAATTTATATAATAAATTTTAATTTTCTGGTAGTAAAAAAGGGCTATATTTAGCAGTGGGTGGATACTGTATGAATAGATAAGTAATTTCCCGGTTTTTGTACTAAAGAAGGCATGTAGCACAATTTTTTTTTTAATTATTTCTTAATGAGCGATGATTTTGGGTGTTTGACTGAAAATGTAATTTAACCATATTTTTAATTGACATTTCACTCTTTAATTAAAATGCAATGTAAGTATTGTAAGGTAAGAGTCCTTTTTGCGGGCCGTATTGACCTCCCACATCCGGCCCGCAAGCCGTAGTTTGGAAACCCTGTTGAAATAAATCGACTCTCTGCCACGTCTCTCTTAATTTTTGCAGTATGGCGAGTTAGCCCTGCACTTAAAAATGTAGGAAAGCTTCTACATATTCGTTTTAGTCAAAAAACAGGAATTTTAACACATTCAGTCCCGAAAGCATGCCTATCGGTTATTTTATGATTTCGTTCCCAGGCCGGACGACCCGATCGATAGTCGGGATCGTGGTACTACAGCTTTATATGACGAATTTTTTGTGGCCTGGCGCGGATGTCTTGTGTGGGTGGGTGGCAATGAATGTGTTAAACAAATAGTGATAAAAATAGTTCAACTCACCCCCACATCTTGCTCTTATATTTGTCGCCCAGTTTCTTGAGAATGGCCAGGTAGTCGTGGCGGCACGCCGCGTTGCAGTCGAGAATGTGCGGCAGCACTGAGACTACGCACAGCGGCTTCTCGGAGCACGCCTTCATCGTCTCTGAGGACACGATCTAGAAATAATATGGTACATTCATTATTAGGTGTTAGACAATCCAACCTCTAGACATAGCCATAGAGAAAAAAATACATAGAGTGCTCACTCCATACATCAGTTCAGACTATTAATTTCAGTGTCTACATCTAGCATCGAGTAGCGGAACTATCAGTACTGCTACTTGACAATAGATGTAGCACCGACCGGAAAGTCTTATCTCAACAGCATAAGACTTTCCGGTCGGTGGCTACATCTATTGTCAAGTAGCAGTACTGATAGTTCCGCTACTCGATGCTAGATGCTAATAGTCTTTTTGGTACTAAAACTGATGTATGGAGTGAGCACTCTATGTATTTTTTTCTCTATGACATAGCATAGTCGCGCTACCCCCTCTGCCACACATACGGTAGCGTTACTCCATCTTCGAGTCAATCCCGTGCCGTGATTGGTCCGTGTCTTTGAACGGACCAATCACGGCACGGGATTCGCTCACCTCGTCCCCCCGCACCCCCGTATTTTTGGCAGCATCGGTTTCATGAAAGAATTGGCCTAAGCTCAGTGTAGAGGTTGGATTGTCAGTGGTTAAAGCCTTCGGGTCAGTCAGATGCATGAATCTAGTATTAAACTGGATTGGGCATGAGTGATAACTGGGGATAACTGACAGAACGGAATAGACTTATGTATCTTTCAGTAGGAGTAGCAGCGAAAGCGCTATTATTGTTTGTCCTTGTCACAGTCTCACTTTTTTTTTTATTCCCCACCGTAATTAGTATGGATGATGATGCATTGCGTATGTTTTGTCCCCCACAGAGGCACGCGTAGACCACTTCTATAGGATGCTACCACTGCCATAGAGAAAAAAATACATAGAGTGCTCACTCCATACATCAGTTTTAGTACCATAAAGACTATTAGCATCGAGTAGCGGAACTATCAGTACTACTACTTGACAATAGATGTAGCACCGACCGGAAAGTCTTATGCTGTTGAGATAAGACTTTCCGGTCGGTGCTACATCTATTGTCAAGTAGCAGTACTGATAGTTCCGCTACTCGATGCTAGATGTAGACATTGAAATTAATAGTCTGAACTGATGTATGGAGTGAGCACTCTTGTCTTACTATATTTCTCTATGCCACTGCTACCTTCTATGGTCAGATGTGATATCGGGTCAGCAATGCAAATCCAAATTGTACTTTTTATTTAAATTTAAACTTTAAGGCAGTGTCGTGTACTGGCTGAATTTTGGATCTCTGAGACTTTAGGGCTGGGGTCACCAATTGGTTTCTTTAGGGGTCCGGTTTTTAAAATAATATATTATAAGATTTAATGTTTTAAAAAGATGTGTCCCGCCGAATTTTTCGACGGTCCCATATTGGGATGGCCTCCTCCAATTTAGGAGGGATTTAAATCTTCTCGGGTCAGAGGTGTAGGGTTAGAGCCGGCGTAGCTTTATTTGACGTTTATAAGCGCATTGTAATATGCCGAATTCAAAAATAAACTATTTTTATATTTAATAGTATACCTATTGCGAGTTAACCTTCTCGACGCCGTGTCAAACACAAAAGCTGTCACACTGACGCCACGTCACCGAAGTGTCAAAACTGAAATTGAACTTTATGCATATGCACGTAGGTCTATGTTGCTCTGTGATATGTGACCGATTAATCGGTCTTTGGCGTTGAACCTACGGTGCGGATATATCGGTCATTCGCGTCCAAAAGGTTAAAGCAACACCAATGACAACGGTCAAACAACGATCTCGCGCCCCTGGGCAAGACAGGAGTCTTTTTTCCGCGTGCTTTGGCCCGCGGGCCGTAGTTTGTAGACCCCTGATCTATAGTAATAATTATCATGTTGTTTCCTCAGTTAAACCAGAGTTCAAATCACATTGGATTTTACACACGCCACCTTTACACATGGCCCTGATAAGTTTTACGACGTTTCACAAGCTAAACAAATCGCTCTTGTAACAATTTCAAACTTCAGTTGCATACGGGTCGTAATATTGGCGTGTGCAGTAAACATTTTAAAACATTTGCAATTTTCTAAGCCATAGAAGTAGATCTAACGTGGGTAGTCAACAGTGTCGCTCACTTTGCTAAGCTCAGTTATCCCACTATAGAGGGCGCCACATTTAAAAGTCTCAAATAAAATAATAATATGATGTTTTCATGAACATTGTGGTAGTCTCCGGATCCCTGGGAATCCATGAGCCTATTTTAAGGACTCCGATAAAAAAACAGCAACAGGCAAGCGGCAAGTCTTGTTAAAGTAATAATGTAAGAACAGTTGTTCAGTAATTATTAACACCTACTTGACTTTTGTAACTGGGAACATAATGGTAAGCTAAACTCTAATATTTGATATTTGTCAGTTCCTGTAGTACAGTAAACTGCAGAGATAACTGACCTCTTGCAAACAAGTTTCTATGCAGGGGGTCAGTCATCTCTGCAACTTACTGCACTACCTGGAGTGAGAACATTTTCTGCAAGTTTCTCAAGAGGTGATGATGTCACTGTTGGTGCGGCCACCGTTGCACCACAGACACACTACTTGCTAAGAACATCTTGGTAAGCTAAGCCCGGACTTCCAATCTTCCCGATTACCTGGAAGATTGGAAGTCTAGGGGAGGCCTTTGCCCAGCGGTGGGACACTTTACAGGCTTGTTAAAAAAATCCTGACTTAAACCTGACTTGTACCTGTAGTACTTCAGGGGCGGGGACATTCTCAGCTAGCTTCTCAAGAGCCCAGGTGACGATGTCGCTGCTGGTGCGGCCACCGTTGTAGTCCTCCACAGAGTCGCTGGTTTTCTTGCCCGAGGGGAGCATCTTGATGGTGGGGTAGCCCTGGACTTGGCCACGGCCTAGTTTACAAACTGTTTGACATTTTGAATACCTGTAGGACTTCAGGAGCGGGGACATTCTCAGCTAGCTTCTCAAGAGCCCAGGTGACGATGTCGCTGCTGGTGCGGCCACCGTTGTAGTCCTCCACGGAGTCGCTAGTCTTCTTGCCCGAGGGGAGCATCTTGATGGTGGGGTAGCCCTGGACTTGGCCACGGCCTAGTTTACAAACTGTTTGACATTTTGAATACCTGTAGTACTTCAGGGGCGGGTACATTCTCAGCTAACTTCTCAAGAGCCCAGGTGACGATGTCGCTGCTGGTGCGGCCACCGTTGTAGTCCTCTACGGAGTCGCTGGTCTTTTTGCCCGAGGGAAACATTTTGATGGTGGGGTAGCCCTGGACCTGGTAGCGGCCCGCCATGGACTGGTGAACGGTAGCGTCGAGCGCGCCGAGTTTCACCTGGAAATGTGAATAGTTGGTTAGTTTTAGTTTACATATTTCAGTATGTAAACTGGTACATAACCAGCCCTAGTAGCACGGTCGCATTTTTATCGTTTATCACCATGCCTGTCACGTTCTAACAAGTATGTAAGTGCGAAAGTGACGGGCATAGTGATAGCCGATAAAAATGGAACCGTGCTGAGCCCGCAGATTATATTGTCACATCATACTATCAGTTTAATATCTGGGTTGAAAAAAACTGCAAGCTGGTGGTGATAGCTAATAATACAAACTTATTCAAATCTAGTACAAGCAGCAGAAGTTGCTAAGCGGGCGAGGTGTTCAAAATTACCTTGACACGCTCTTATTTTCTTAATAATAAAGTCGCGTCAAGATCATTATGAACACCTCGCCCACTTAGTAACTTCTGCTGCTGACTGTACATAGCAGCAAGTAGGTATAATTTTGATAAGACTTCCCCAATATTATATTGTTAAATAAATAAAGGCAAAAGAAGGGTACAGTCACCTGCAATACTCGTAATAATTATGTTACTCTTCGAAGGCCGCAAAAATATGTGACACGCTCTTATGGCTCTACAAATAATATGTATCGTGTCAGATATTTTTGCGGCAGACATTGGAATAGAAATGAAAGATTCCAAGGAATGAGATTGAGACTGCTTACTGCTTGTAATTGGGAAATATGACGCCATTATCGACCACTCTTGTTTAACAAAGTGAGGACGTCTCGAGTTACATTTCCCATAATAGAGACAGCCGGCATTGTCGGCATTCGAGTTTCTTCAGAGCTGTAAACGGACATCTTTTCTGAATTTTAAATATTGAAATACGTTTTTTTAAATGGTCCTGTAGGTCATCCTAAGTATCGGTGGTCAAATAGAGTGGAGGCAGCAGTGAAAGCTGGCGTGAACCCGCGCAGGACCGGGTAAAAGTTACCTAAAAGTTCGAGGTTCTTGCAGTGGCCGCACCAGTGGCCTATTTTATAAAGCTACAAGTTACAATTTGAAGTCTCGTTCTAACACATAGGGTTAGAAAGAGACTTCCGCATTGAATTGTAACTTGTAGCTTTATAAAATAGGCAGCAGCTTGAACTTTCTGTCTGTGAGCGAGACAGCGACATGCACGCACATAGCGTCCTACTCACACAGTAAGTTAAGAAGGTTCGTTATCTTGCCCTTGAGCTCCGTGGCGGCCTTAGCCCAGTGTGGTTCCAGGTTCTTGCAGTGGCTTGCTGTCCAGCACCAGCTCCTTGAACTTTCTGTCTGTGCGAGAGACAGCGCCATGCACGTATATAGCGTCCTACTCGCACAGTAAGTTAAGACGGTTCATTACCTCGCCCTTGAGATCCGTGGCGGCCTTAGCCCAGCGTGGTTCCAGGTTCTTGCAGTGGCTTGCTGTCCAGCACCAGCTCCTTGAAGTTTCTGTCTGCGAGAGAGACAGCGATATGCACGTATATAGCGTCCTACTCGCACAGTAAGTTAAGAGGGTTCGTTACCTTGCCCTTGAGCTCCGTGGCGGCCTTAGCCCAGTGTGGTTCCAGGTTCTTGCAGTGGCCGCACCAGGGCGCGTAGAACTCCACCAGCCACAGGTCCTCGCTGTCCAGCACCAGCTCCTTGAACCTGTCTGTGAGCGAGACAGCGACATGCACGTATATAGCGTCCTACTCGCACAGTAAGTTAAGACGGTTCGTTACCTTGCCCTTGAGCTCCGTGGCGGCCTTAGCCCAGCGTGGTTCCAGGTTCTTGCAGTGGCTTGCTGTCCAGCACCAGCTCCTTGAACCTGTCTGTGAGCGAGACAGCGACATGCACGTATATAGCGTCCTACTCGCACAGTAAGTTAAGACGGTTTGTTACCTTGCCCTTGAGCTCCGTGGCGGCCTTAGCCCAGCGTGGTTCAAGGTTCTTGCAGTGGCTTGTGGTCCAGCACCAGCTCCTTGAAGTTTCTCTCTGCGAGAGAGACAGCGACATGCACGTATATAGCGTCCTACTCGCACAGTAAGTTAAGACAGTTCGTTACCTTGCCCTTGAGCTCCGTGGCGGCCTTAGCCCAGTGTGGTTCCAGGTTCTTGCAGTGGCCGCACCAGGGCGCGTAGAACTCCACCAGCCACAGGTCCTCGCTGTCCAGCACCAGCTCCTTGAAGTTGCTGTCCGTGAGCGTGATAACGTCAGACTGAAACAAGAGATAAAAGTTAGAGAGAGAGGAAACATTCTTGGTTTAGATCAGGGCTTCTCAAAGTGGGATACTCGAATTCCTAACAGTATAAGGCCCAAAATACACTTGTAAGTTTTACTTCCGTAAGTACACAGCTACTACAGAATGAGAAATGAATATCGTTATCTCATTCTAACAAAGAGCTTTGTCCCTATCTACGTAAGTAAAACTTACAAGTGTACCTATATCGGCCCTAAGAATTCACCAGTCGACATATTTTCATAATATCTGTTCAGTATCAATTGGGTAATTTTTTTCAGGTACAGTCAGCAGACACATCAAATAAATAACGGTATATTAAAAAAACTACGACTGTACAACTGTATTTTGAAGAGAATATGAGGAGTTTTAGTTTCATAATATTAATATTATCCGTATAGTCACAATGTATTGTTTTTTACTAATAAATGCATACGCTAGTCCGTTACTAATAAAAATAAATAAAAAAACATTACCCCAATTATTATATCCCTATCCTATTAGAAGTTATTGGCAGCAGAAGTTACTATTCGGTCAAGGTGTTCAAAATGACGAGGGGCGTTCAAAATATTCTCGGTATTGATATCTTACGACCTCTTCTAAAATTTCTTTCGTTACTGGCCGCTAAGGTTTATTCATTGACATTTAAAAAAAGTATAATTCGAACCGAGATAGTCTTTTGTTTTTCTGCAATTGCTGAACAAACATGAACATCATGTGCGAATTGACAATGTTAACTAAATTAGAACATCGATGCGTGATAAAATTCTTGACAAAACAGGGTAAAAATAAAAAAACCATAAAAGAGGAAATGGATTGTGTTTACCGTGAGTCTGCTCCTTCTTTATCTACCATTCAAAAGTGGTCAAGCGAGTTTAAACGCGGAAGGGAGAGTATTGAAGATGACCCTAGACCTGGCCGGCCTGTAGTAGCTACTTCACAAGAAAATATTGATAAAGTGGAAAAACTTATATTGGAAGATGGTCGAGTGAAGGTAAAATCTATAGCACAAGTAACCAATCTCTCTATTGGTACCGTACATAATATTATACATGACCATCTTAATATGTCAAAAGTAAGTGCAAGATGGGTTCCGCGAATGCTGACTCGGCTTCAAAAAGACATGCGTGTAGCTTGTTGTTCCGATTTTATTGACCTGTGCGGTGAAAATCCTGATGAGGTGCTGCAAAGAATAGTTACTGGAGATGAAACCTGGGTTCATCATTATGACCCAGAGAGTAAACAAGAGTCCATGCAGTGGCACATTAAGGTTTCAGCTCATCCCAAGAAGTTCAAGGTCATCCCTTCAGCTGGCAAGGTCATGGCCACGATATTTTGGGATTGTGAAGGAGTATTACTAATCGATTATAAAGAAAAAGGTGTAAATATCACAGGACAGTACTACGCTAACATTCTACGTCAATTAAAGGATGTAATTAGAGAAAAGAGGCGAGGAAAGTTAACCAAAGGTATGGTATGGTAGGCTGCTTCTGCATGACAACGCCCCCGTCCATACTGCTCATATTGCCAAGGCAGCTATTGTTGAATGTGGGTTTAAAACTGTTACTCACCCACCGTATAGTCCGGACTTAGCCCCCAGCGACTTCTTTTTGCTCCCCGATCTTAAAAAGGATCTGCGTGGAAATAAATTTTCTGACGATGAAGCATTGAAGGCGGCAGTGGAGGAGCATTTTTACACGAAAGATAAAAAATATTTTTACGAGGGATTAAAAAAAAAATTGATCGATCTTTTAAGTGTATGAACATAGGGGGGGAGTATATTGAAAAATAAAAATATCAAACTTTTCGTACTTGTTTGTTTTCATTCTCATACCGAGAATATTTTGAACACCCCTCGTAGTTCATTTCGTTCAACACAATTTTGTCGTTTAAAAAAAAATAAGACCATGTGTAGGTCATTCTGAACACCAACTTAGCTACTTCTGCTGTTGACTGTACTTAAAGCAACATAACCGACAAAGCGTCTACATCTTTCCATCCATCCGACTCTTGGTAAAAGGTGATCAGAGTTAACTTTCCATAAGTATGAAACAGAGTCATAGTCATACCGAGGTTCTTGCCGACCCATATTGGGATACCCTCCTCCGATTGAGGGGGGATTTAAATCTTCTCGAGGCAGAGGTGTGTAGGTTTAGAGCTGGTGTAGATTTATATGAAGTTCATAATCGCATTGTAAGATGCCTACTTGAATAATAATAATAATATAGGCAATATTTGTTAATGTTAATGACCTTTATTAGAACAGATAAAAAGCTCTCAAATCGCTGAGTTGGCCATCTGCCTAATCCATGTAAGGATTGTATCAGCTCAGCTTACGTGTTATTGAGCTATGGCGTCTAAAAGTGAGAGCGTCCGTGGGCGTAAGAGTAGACATCGTGGGCGATATCGGATAAATATGTGGGCCAATACGTGGATAGCTAGCTTCCATTGAGGTAAAATAAGATTCTAGAATATAGTTTGTAAACTGTATCTACTGTGCTACGCATTCTTACATTATTATATTTATTATGAACTGACTGAATGAAGAATCTCTCTTATAACGGCGGTCGATATATTTCTAACAACTTTTATGTAAATAATTATGGTAAATATGATGTTGAATAAATGTATGTATTTAATATTTTTCAAATCCCTCGTTTTTCATATTAGTTGTAATGTAAATCACTATGTTAGTTGGAGATATATATATGTCTGAATGATAATTTTTACTAAATGCATGTTTGAAAGTTGAACGGACCGGGAAACGAACCAAGTACCATTGACATATAGGGCACTGGGCACGTAAAGATTTATACCAAGGAGTCGATCAGTTGGCAACAGTATCGACACGACTGTTGATTGTAGAAATATCTTCGATTTCGACTAGTTTTTACTTTCAATTGAAACAGTAAATTTATGTCACGGTATGCCCATATTTAATAAAAACGTAATCGTTACGAAAACAATCCGAAAAATGTCCCTATTAATATAATAGCCGCTTATCTGCCGGTTAATTTATAAAAACAAGATAAGATAAATGTCATCGCTCCACCACACTGGCACACTATCTAGGAGTCAACGGAAGCTATGTTTAAAATTGTTCTTGAACATTATGTAGCTCTAAGGGCTCATTTAGACGATGCGAGTTTCATTACATTGCGGGTTTTGATCGGTCGATTGAATTGGACGTAACCAACAGTCCGCGATGTAACTAAAATCGCATGCGAGTTCGCGCGCCGTCTAATCAGCCCTAAATCTCCATTAGGTATTATTAGCTAGAACGCACTTATTTGATCATCAAAATACATGATGAAGCTTGCAATTTTCCTATACTTTCCATAAAAATGCCACGTAACTGAAGAATTACTGTTATAAATACCTATTTAAGTATGTCTTGGAAATGCTATATTATTATGAAACTGAGTAATAAAATTTTTAAAAACAATTTTTACCTATTTTATTTCCATTTCCCTACTCATTGAATTACAGTTCAAAAAGGAAAACCGTGGGTTGGTGGCCTGAGTTCAATATGTATAAAATATTTATTATGTGAAGTTTTGGCTATTTTTTATTATATGAAAATATGGGGGCAATTGGGATTGGCACTTTCACTACATCATATTTTCGCTTCCTCTGACGCCGTGTTTGAACTGTAGCTAAGGTTTAATTTACCCAGTTTATCTTTTGTTTGTGCAGAATTTTCTTTGTTGAAATAGTTTTGGTTCTCTGCTTCAAATGCTTGACTAGTTTTCTGTTCCCGACTTCTCTCCGTAAACCTACTGTTTTCCGATGATTAGGCACATTCAGTCTCTTGACGTTCTTAAAACTGTTTCTTGAAATACGTGGTTGCCGCTCATTGGCCGAATCAAAGTTAGTAAAAAGACGTAGGTTGTCCAACTTCAACTTTTTAACGGGACCTGGTACTTGATTGTTTGATTTACGAACTATATTTTTACGAGACTGTTGTAGTTTCTTTGAGGCATTTTGTATTTGGTCATCTGCACGGAATAGTTGTTCATGTAGCTTGTCCATATTAAGCTTATTATGAATAACAGCTTGTGGTGTGGAAGGTTGGTTAAGCAATTTCTTAACTGGAGGTGAATGGAATGATAAAAGTGGCTTCTGAACTCGAGGTTTCAACTTGGTATTTGCTTGCTGCTTGGAAGATTTATTTTTCGATTTTCGCACTGGTGGTTGTTTCGGTGGTTTCGGTACTTGAGTTTTGCGGAACGATAAAAGTGGCCTTTGAACTACAGGTTTGTGATTCTTAGGTTGTGTTACGTTATGTTCCTTGAGTTTTGCAATAGTGCGCTGTATCTTTTTCCATGGAATATTGTGCCCATAAAGTTGACGCTAGTGTGATTGAGGAATAGTATTAGGAATAAAACAAATGTGTATTTTGAGTTTTGAGACTATTTTAAAACTATGTGCAGTGAAACTAAGCTGTGTTGTAAATAAATTATTTCTTAATAGAAAAATAAAATGACAAGTAAAATAGTAGTATCTTGGCATCAAACCATTAAGAATGGTTTCATTTATTTAAACCAAGTAGATTGTGATGCCAATATCATTATCAAATCACTAGCTAGATTACATTTTAAATAGACATTTAAGCACAAACCATTTTTAAAATTGCATACATTTAGGCTCGCATATCGCCGCTATACTTACTCGACCTCGTATCTGCAACACTCATTTGATGAAAAAAACACCCGTATTCCGAATGAAAGAAAAGCAACATTTACATCAAATGATTGTTGCAGATATGAGGTTGAGTAAGTATAGCGACGATATGAAGACAATCCTAGGTTTACCTAACACAACATATCTAGGACTTGTGAAAGGGCTTCATTAGAAATACCCGCCCTACCTATTGAATTTCTCAACATCATTGACCGTACCTTATCTCCGGAGCCTCCCGACTTCTTGCCCAAATTGTCATACGCTCGTTCCTTAGCCGCCTTGATACCCGCATCAACGAATGCATCGGCAGTCCTCTGGCCCTGGTATGGAGTGTGCTTGGAGCCGGTGAAGATCTTGATTGTGGGGAAACCAGTGACTCCATATTTGCTTGATAGGCTCTTGTGCTGGTCTGCATCTACTGCACCCACTTTTATGATGCCCTGAGAATAAATATTTCTTATATCAATATAAATTATTAGGATGTGAATAGGTATGTTAGGACACCTAGTCAAGCTAAGAGATTTATAATATACATATTCTATTCTATTCTATACTCGGTATGGAGCAGCTGTGACGTAAAATGGTTTTATTTAGTCACTTTTGGGAAGTTTAGCACATTCATTTACGTAGAAATGGAACATTTACGTAATAAAAGTACGGTAATTTTTTTACCTATTACTTTTTAAATGAAGCCCATCTTAGAGACTCGAATGAACTGTCATAGGGACCATCATTCGACGCGAGAGGAATAAATATGAGGAATATACAGATAGCTGACTTTTTATGTCGGTCTCTATGGGGTCTCAAGTTACGTAGATAACTTTACACGATATAAAGCTATAATACAAATAGCATTTAGTTATTATATATTATATAGCATATTGTTTTACCTTTAGTGCTTTAGCAGCTTTCTTATATTCTGGTACGAGGTTTTTACAATGTCCGCACCACGGGGCGTAAAACTCTACGATCCATACTTCTTCGGAATTTGTGACTAGACGGTCGAAATTACTGGGCGTTAGCTCCACCACATCAGAGGACGAGTCGTACAGGGCCTGAGACCCCGCCACGCAGAGCAATACCCCTGAAAATAACAGTAAAATCAGAAACACCGACTATGTTATCAAAATCTTACACACCGTGAACTCAATTTCACCCCGCATTAAGATATTATGAAAACATACCCAAGTATAATGTATGCAACATTTTCACTAATTTAACGCTACTTTAACTTATGAGCTAACGAAACACTGGCTTTGTTCTGCAATTTTTACAAGTTTGAGAGAGTCATCGGCGAGACAACGGTTGAAATAAATACACGTCAATTCTTCGCGAGTGTCAAGGCACCGGAGATCCCGGAGATTGTCAATGGATTTCGTGGTCGCGCGTGATTGGTACATATTGGTTAGGGCGCCAATAACTAAAATTTTAAAATCAATTTATAATTTGTTATTGAATCAAGGATTTTTTTTTGTTAAAATTAATAAAAATTCTAACCAGTAGCGCCTTTATGATTTTTTACTTTTTTTTGCCTTATAGCTGCTAGAAAAAGATTAATTCGCTATGCTCGTTTTAATACTTCTACAGCGCGATTTTAAAATCGCGTAGCAAAATTTAAAATCGTGGTGCGCGCTTGGCCTAATAACCACTTATATCCTGTGCCTGTATTATTTTCTCGGCTGCTGAATTAAATGTAAAAAATAAAGTTTTCTTTTACTCAAAAAGAAAATCTAGACGAAGTTTACAATGCAGGTATACTTGGTCAAGCAGATCTTGTCAGTAGAAAAAGGCGGCAAATTTGAAAAATGTAGGCGCGAAGGAATGTCGTCTCATAGAAAATTTAAATTTCGCGCCTTTTTTTACTGACAAGATTTGCTTGAGCAGTTATATGTTTGTCCCTGGACTGTCTCATTTCAAACATGGACAGAGATAATCATACTGTCTTTGTCTTACGCTAGTACTAGCACCCTAAAGAAAAGGATGAGTAGTTTTCCTGGTTCTTACTGGCTGACAAATTGGTTTGACCAACTATATTTTTTCACAATATTTTTCACGCAGTCATAAACAATGTCATTGGTTTTTATTTGTTGGCGTTGGCACAACCGATCTTTTATTAAATTTGCATGTTTTGAATAAATTTTGCGTGGAACGGAACTTTTATACGCAGTCATTTTCATGTGAAGACAATACGTTTTCTGCGTTGTTTCGAAGAGAATTTCTCAGTAATATGTGAATTAATCACTAAAATATGTTAAAATTCAGTCAACATATTGTGAAATTACAATGTTAAGGCGGTATATTCGTTTGTTATCATATAAAGGTAAATTCTTATAAATAAAGGTTATGTTTGCATTGTTTTGATCCAATTTTGATTGGGTTGAAAATGTAGGACATAGACAAAACTGTCTGTTGAGACAGTGTTGAGTCTGTTCTGTGGAGTCATTGGCAAGAAACCATGACTGACGGGCTAAAGGCGGGCAAATTAGGCGGGAAACGGGCCTAGTCTAGTACAGTACTAGTAGTAGCGTCTGGTTAAGTGAATCATCTGTTTGTTATATACTTTACAGCTCCAGTTCAAAGACGCTATTACAAAATGAGTACTGCCAATACAAAACCCTTCACGGTGTTAGTGGAAGGTAATATTGGTAGTGGCAAAACGACATTTCTGGAACATTTTCGCCAGTTTGAAGATATAACGCTTTTGACCGAGCCAGTGGAGGAATGGCGCAATCTTCGAGGATGGAACCTATTGGTAAGTAGTTTTAAGATTTCGTTATCAATAAAACTCACTAATAAAATTACGTAGGTGCAATCATCTGAGTCTGCAATACTTGACCTCGAATGTAATCTACCTAACATAAACAAATGAGGCCATGAAAAATTTACCTAAAAATACTTGAAGCATTTTTCCACATAATTGTTATTGTTTTATTTTATTTAGTCGTATGGCAGTTATGTACATTGAGGGCAATCAGAGTGTAGCCTTGAGGTTGCGAAGCCAAGCAACCAAGTCAGGTGTCACGGTGTTCAGGTCCTCAGCAGGCCCAGGGTATGAGTGGAGTGGGCAGCGTTGGAAGATATGTTTTTGTTTTGAGAATATTTTAAGAACTTTTTTAATTATTATTTCAAGGATCTGATGTACAAAGACCCCACAAAATGGGCAATGACTTTCCAAGCCTATGTGTCCCTAACCATGTTGGACATGCACCGGAGGCCTACAGCGACCCCAGTGAAGCTCATGGAGCGGTCACTGTACAGTGCAAGGTACTGCTTTGTTGAGCACATGCACAGAAGTGGCATTCTGCACCCGGCACAGTTCTCCGTGCTGGATGAGTGGTTCAGGTTTATTCATACGGAGATCCCTATTCAAGCTGATCTAATCGGTAAGTGGCTAATATTTTTGTGTAATTTTCTATAATATTATAACTTAAGGGGTAAAATTAATAATGTCTCAGATCAGATATGGCTATTCTTTGTTTGAAAGTAATTGATAAGACTATGACTATGCTCACTCTGGACAAACAACTTGGCAGTAAGAATGCATCCCTATAAAGCTCCATACTTGGTGTAGCACTTAGAATGGTCCTACTCTAATTTTACCATTAAATTTAACACATTTTTGCTTTGAAGACAAACAAAAAAAGATAGTGGTTAAGTGGTTTCAACATAAATGCTCAATATATTTTATAGAGTCTGTGCAGAAAGAGAAGAGTCGTGGAATGTATGGGGCCTAATACATTCCACGACTCTTCTCTTTCCGCACAGACTCTATTTATTATTTTTAAAGCAGGCAGGCAGAATCATCAAAAAAGTTTTCAGTTCAGTTTTCAATGTTCTTTATGATTTGTATCTTTCTATTTATCCCTAAAATTAATTTTCCAGTCTACCTCAAAACAAACCCAGTGATTGCCCACGAGAGGATAAAGCAGCGAGCTCGCTCCGAGGAGCAGTGTGTCCCGCTGTCATATCTAGAAGAGCTCCACACCCTGCATGAAGACTGGCTCGTCAACAGGACTCATGCTGAGTGCCCTGCCCCTGTAAGTGTAAACAATTTATTTCTGTATAGATTATATTTTTGGCTTTTTTCCGGAGGCAGGTAGAAATCACTGCTAGGATCGTATCATGTAGCATTTATTTTTTTAATGCGTATTTATCCTCCTGAGACCCAGAAACAGTTGTTTTTTTTAACCATTTGTTACACCTAAAAGTTCCCTTGGTCAGTTAAGAGATAATCTTTTATATGCATAGATATAGTCTGTTAACAAGTCTGTACAAGTTGAATTCAAGTGGATTGTTATCAAAATATCAATATTATGTGCAGTGTTTTTATTACCTATTGATATCTGAATCATCATGACATTGTCAATGACTCAAATAACCAGCTCTAGTGCACATATAAGCTGAAAAAAAAACACATAAAGGATAACTTGAAAGTCTTCAATTGGATAGAGAACCCTCTACAAATTTAATAAAATTTAGAACTGAATTTAAATTCGTTTGCTGATATCTGTGGAAACTTGGAAAGTGATAGTAGAGAATCAAATGTTAAGTTAAAGTGAGCATTTTTTAACCCATATTTTGTGCTTTTTAATTGATAGGTTATAATGATAATCTTATGAACAATTTAATAATTAGTTTGTGATGGCAATTTCAACAGAATTTTATTAACAATTGTATAAAACTCTTTCAGGTCCTGGTAATAGATGCAGACTTAGACTTATCTCAAATAACTGAGGAATACAAGAGATCCGAACACCAAATATTGAGGAAGGCCGTGGATGTGGTGATGCGGTCTCCGAACAAGCTCAGCCCTAAAAAACCTATCACTAGCTCGCCTATCAAGATTGTTCCACAAATTAGACTGTAACACAGACTTAACCTTGCTAAGGTTGCTTTAATTTTTATAATTTAGATTTTAATTGTGTGTTCTTGGTTTTACCTAAGTTCTTTGGTAAAAAATAGTTATATCTATTTAAGGCACTGACTCCCTGTTGCGGCTAATTTCAAATTTGAGGAAGATTCCAAAAGGTTTCTTCAATTTAAACATTCTTTATAAAATTGTGTTTGTAGATATTAAGAGCATTGCAGCATTTAAGCCTCTTTAAGCAGTTTAATAATATTCCTTGCATTGACATGAAATAGACTGCTGAAGCAGCATCATATGACATATTTCACCCACATTAGTTACCAATTAAATATTGCCTTTGTATATCTCAATTGAATAAACTTTTGAATGACCTGCCTAGTGTGACCTCCAGTTTCTAAGTATTATTACTAGACTGTAAGTAATAATATATATTTTAGTAACATTGTGACTATGTACATTGATTGTACATAATACTATTGATTTATGTGTAAGGTATAAAATTCCTTTACTTACATATTGCATTTAATATGTTCATTTAACTTTGTGAACGGCTGTAAAGATAGTACTTTATGACTGAAGCAAATGAGTATTTGCATAGAAATTTGTTTGTAGAATTGAAAAGAATCACAAAAAATAGTCTGCAAATAGCATAATTGAGTTTTGCCAAATATGCAGTTTATATTTATGTAATTTATAAACAAATAAATTTCTACTGATAATTTAATAAGCATGATTGATTTCTCCTAAACAATATGGGGCCGTGCGCGTTGGAGGGTCTGCCATCTTGTGGCCTAAATCGGAATCATGAACTATCCATTGACGCTTCACGCCAAAGTAGGTGCTGCCCTCTACAGTTCACGTACGTTTTTATGTGCATTAGGTTCGGTTCTGCCACCTTATGTTCTACATTGGAAGCTTATTATGTGCCAAGTTGCTGGTGGGGGAAATACGTGAAAATATGAACTTTCTGGGCCGACATCATTATTTTATAAATAATAATAATGTGAACCTATAAACGTCCCACTGCTGGGCACAGGCCTCCTCTCATGCGCGAGAGGGCTTGGGCTATAGTCCCCACGCTAGCCCAATGCGGATTGGGGACTTCACATACACCTTTGAATTTCATACTGCCATTATTTTATACAATTTATACTGCCAAAAATGAGCAATGTCTCACACACACCAGGGCGGTGGCGGCGCCACAGTCATGCCATGCACGGAGCGAATACAAAGGAGAAGCAGCCTGAGGGCCTACAGCCATATAATTATTATACTACTCTGGCCTACAGAGAACTATATATTACAATACTCTGCAGAGAACAGAGAATGGTTTGCTATGTGCCTCTCAATATGCTCGAATATGATAGAGAGGCGAATATCGAATTTCCCATTTTCGCGCTAGGTCCTCTGCAAGATCTGGTTGACCAAGTATAACTTCGAAAATTGGCATTTTAATGTCCGCACCCGCTGATTTGATCGGGGAATGAAATTGGCGTTTGCGTCCGCACGGCGGCCAGATTCGATCGGACAATTTCATCAGATTGGCAAAAATTGTCTCGTCTCGACTCCACCTACGGCGAAGTGAAACCATGAATCTAGTATTTACTGGGTGAACTGGATCTGGCATGAGGGGTGGGGGAAATGACCGAACGGGATAGTCTTATGTATCTTTCAGTAGGAGTAGCAGAGAAAGCGCTATTGTTTGTCCTGTCCGTGTCACAGTTTCACATTTTTTTTTATTCCCACCGTAAATTTTGTATGTATTATGGTGGGCAACAAATAAATTCGACCATTCATAGTGTCGCATTGCCTATGTTTTGTCCCTTACGGAGGCACGCGTATACCACTTCTATAGGATCCTACCTTCTATAGTTGGTCAAACCAATTTGTCAGTAAATAAGAACAAAGAAAACTATACTCATCCTTTTCTTTTGGGTGCTAGTACTAGTGTGATACTATTTTTTTAAACGGGTAACACTAACATTAATGTCAAAATTTGTGAGAAAAATATTTTTCTTTTTTTTAATTTCTCAACTTTATCATCCAATCCACACTAAGTAAAAAAATAATAGGTCCTTTGTTATTGGCCAAAATGTCTTGTTTCAAATGACATTTACAAGGGAAATACTTTCTTGTGTTTACTGAATGATTGCTGCCGAATGATATTTAGGTCAATAACAATCTTAAATTAATAAATTAAATTAGTTAATTCTAGTCTATACAACTTATTCCTTAAAATGTATTTATTGTAGTTGAATTGTAATGACTTCTTGTTGCGGCAATGAGTTCGTTACTAACGCGGCACTAAGCGAAGTGCTGTCCGCTAACTACAATCTAGTTGCAAATGTATTAGAATTTGAAGTAATTTCGTGGGTTATTCTTATTAGTATTATCGTTATTGGTATATCAATATCTGTGGTGATTCGAAGGTCCGTTTAGTGTTCACGATAAAGACCTATTAGACAATAATAATGAAAGTAAAAGTGTTGTAATGTAACCACTCGACAAAGAAGTTCCCGTGAGCTGTACACGTTAAAGGTAAGTTAATCTTTTCTTACATTGATGTTATAATCTTTAGCTTGTCAACAGTAATAGTTGCTAAGCGGGAGAGGTGTTCAAAATGATCTTGTCGCGTCTTTATTGTTAAGAGAATAAGAGCGCGTCGAGGTAATTTTGAACACCTCGCCCGCATAGGAATTTCTGCTGCTGAGTGTACTGTTTGTATCACAACAGTCCACTTATTACAACATAAACATGTCATTTTAAATGTACACTTTCATGTTTAAAGTTAATTGAAAGCTAATATTTTGAAAATGTTTAAATGCGCATTCTGAACAACAAAAAACCCCAAACAATCCTATCTTAATGTAATAACTAAACACCAGCAATAGTAATAAATCATATGACATATCTCCTAATTACTTTAACTTTTTGGTTGTAAAGCTTATCTTTTCTGAGCGAGCTTTAGGTACATGTGTTTTTAATGGATACTGGAAGTAGACAATTATTGTTGGCTGGCTAAATGGTAGATAATATTCAGCAATTTGAAGATAACTTTAAATAACAGAAACAAACACTGAGTAGGAGTTTGCGTGTATGTTGCCGAGTTTATGAAAAATATAATTTTGTCTCTAGCAAGTTGACATAGGTCTATGTTTTTGCGGTACTGTAAAAAAAAATTGATTGTGTTTTATAGAGCTATTTAGTAGAATTAAGGGATAAATTGGGTTCTGATTAGGAAATACAGAATCATAATGCTTATAAGAATCTTATTGGTCTATTCTTTTTGAGTCTTTGGAGCATGACTCTAGTACTCGAGTTCTACGATAAAAAATGTCCTAAGTATTGAAGGGTCATTCCTGAAATACTTTGTTTATCGAAGTCAGTAAAGTTGTCCTTAACCCTTCAGTGATAGCGGGCCACTTGACAAAGTTCCTTATTTGCCACGGATCACAAACTGTTTACAAGTTATAATTCTATGACAAATAAAGAATGTCACAGGGTTGTTTTTCTTTTGATGGCCTCCTAGCCTAGTGAGTGTAGTCAATAGTGAGTGCCTATGAATCAGGTGGTCCCGGGTTTGAATCTTGGCAAGGGCATTTACTAACTTACTGCACATTTCTAAAAGGTTTTCCTGTCATTTATGGGTAAAGATGGGTAAAGATGGATGTCACGATCCTCAGTATTTCAGTATTGAGGGACTGTCTGAAGAAGATGGGTAAAGAATGATTGTGTATTTAAAAAAAAATTTTAGACCCAGTAGTTTCGGAGATAAAGGGGGGGGGGGGGAATGGTCGGACAGACAGACAGACAGACGCACGAGTGATCCTATAAGGGTTACATTTTTTCCTTTTGAGGTATGGAACCCTAAAAATTAAGTATAGAAAGGACTCAAGTTCCAAAGACTACAGTCAAGTCTGAGGACTCCAAAGGCTCAAGTAGGCCTTATAAACTCATTGTGCAGTTGAATATTTATAAATTTGATTTTGATATTGATTGTATTATCTTGTAATATGTATTGTGGATCCTCTTAAATCATTGGTGCTAATACTGCTAATGTAGCTCAGTTGCGTGTATATTCGTCCTTTTTTCTTCTATAGACCTTGGGCCCGTTTCTCAAAAGCTTGTAACTTGTGTACCAAGTGGAAGTCCCTCTAACAAAAGCTGTCAAAAAAAGTGACATCCGCTTGTATTACAAGTTACAAGCTTTTGAGAAACGGGCCCCTTATCTACTTATAGAAAATTGACGTAAACTCATCTCACATGAGTAGGTTCGTCAGTGTGTTTTGCCGCTTCCACCCAATGGCTTCTTGTAAAACTGCTGTTGTTTGAAAAACAGGACGTTCTTTTTACTAAAATGGTTGGGTATGGAAGCAGTAACCTTTCTTACATTTCCCACGATTTTCCGCATCTTAGCTACAGTTACCGATCAGAATTAAGACCGTTGATCGCGACTTTTACTTTTCGCGCATTTCTCACCCGGGGAAACCCTGACATTACAGGCCCGGTTGTGTCCAAACTGGCTCATATCTCGCTACAGGCCTGCCACAGATCTGTTAACTCATTGATTATATTATCCGTGCTAGACTGGTTGTTACAACGAAAGTGAGCGCGGCCGGGTGAGCGGCTCTAGTTTGCTGCGTATTACCTCACTTCTCGCCCACTTTTTCACTTTCCTACGGGCAGAAAGCGTGAAGTGTGAACCTGTCCTCGCCTTTTTATTGACACTTGCTTCTTAATTAATTATTTTTACCGTCTTAGGTACTTGGGATGCGGGCCCTTTGATTCGGAAAGAGCTATCAAATTTCTAAATTAACTTCAGTTCCGTTGGTAATCTGCAGATCCTATTAATAACTGTGTAGTCTAGGACAATCAGCAGTAGATACTAGTGGTCGTGGATAATTTTAGATGTACCTACCGAGCGTTTCTTTTATTTTTTGCCACTTTTGTGTTATTTCTAGTCAGGATCACGAGCCCTTTTCATCCTTACAGGAGAAAAAAGTGTCCTGAAATTTCTATACATTTTTCAAACTTTCGTTTTTTGCTACCGCCATACAAAGTGTATGGGGAAATGGTAACACAATAGGAAAAAAAACTCTGGAATATTTTTTTATCCCATTAGGATCGATAGAGCTCGTGATTCTGAGTAGAAATAACACAAAAGTGGCAAAAAAGGTCACATATATAAAAATGACAAAAAATAAAAGAAACTCTCTATACCCATAATACAGTCCGAAGCCTGTATTTAACCCAGTTGAAAAACCGTAACCATCTAGGATTTGGCTTAACCGAAGTTTTGAAGGTATCGATCGAACCATATCCCTAACATTGGCCCTCTACGAACGTCACCGATAATCGCATGCGATTTGCGATTCAATGCGGCATTTAATCGATTGATTGCATTCGTTGCTCCTACTTAGCCGGCAATCATCTAAAATCGTGTTGGCACTGGCAAAGGCCTTATATTTGGCTGATACCTAAACGCGAGAGACTTCGTTCGGTCGGGTACAATGAAAAAACTTGCCAGTGAAATTTTACTAACCCCACAAACTTTATTAATCTTAAAACTTATATGTTTATAATATAAAGGGGCCCACTGATGATTACTCCCTCGGACGATATCGGTTTGTCAGTTGTTCAGAACTATCACCTTTTGCGTTTAACTAACAGGCCGATGTTTTTGTTGTTGCTTATTCTGTTTTTTTATAATTTTACATTTTTGATAATTAAACGTGATTTATAGGCTTAAAAAAAAAACATTTGAAGAACATGTGTAACTAATCGTCCGGCGGACTGATCATCAGTGGGCCGTGGGGCCCCTTAAGTCTTTTATAAATTTTATAAAGTTATTCATAAGTGCTTGTTGCTAGGCCTGCATGAATAAAGTATATTTTGACTTTGATTTTGAAATGTTCGGGCACATTTCTTCCTACTCACGTGAGGCTCCAATTACCGCAAATTATGAATACGTAAGTATCACTGATATTTTTAAGAATGAGCCGAGTACATGCATTAACCCGGTAACCCAATACAGGATTTACTTTCTAAAACCTCTTCTATAGGCTACCGATTATTTCCGATATATTTAATTCTGTTTCTGTTGCTAGAGCTCGGCCATTCAATTTGCAACTTGGACTTTTTTTGAAATACTAGCTACTAGCTTCTGCCCGCGACTTCATCTGCGTAGAATGATGATGATAAAACTGTCCTTCCTCGGGCCTTTTATTATCTCCATACCAAATCTCATCTAATTCGGTTTGGCGGTTAAAGCATGAAGAGGTAACAGACAGTTAACATTTATAATTTATGATATTAATAGTGATTTTCACCTCTTTTTGACTAGGTTCAAATGAGCTTCTAAGTCCACTGATTTGATTAGAGTTAATATACGTACTTACATATATTTTTTGCTCTAGCGGGGTACCTATAACTACATGACTTTATTCAGGTACCTATCTCTTGAAAGTTGCAGTATAGTATTGATTTACACTTTACCCGATCTTTCAATTACCACTATTCCAGTGCCCCTTATAAAATAAATAGCAGAATTATGGCAGAGTAACAAAAAACACTTCTTTCAATCAGCATCAATATGACTGATTGAATAGACGCAACAACTTTGCCAAAAGGGTGATCAGTTCGTCATTTACCATTAGTATAATGTCAATCCATATCAATATTTTCAATTAGACAGCCTGATTGGTTGCACTATTTTAGGATTGTGCGCCGAACGGAAAATGCTAAACATTTAGCAGAAGTGGGATGTTCATTAAATTTTAAATTCCTGTTTACGGATTATAAATCTCCTTATCAGATGTAACGTTTTCGTTAGGCGTTTTCTACAGCTTAATTAATGTGCTGTCTGTGCCAAAAATTTCGTAAAGCAATAGTTTAATTCGGCCGATTTTTATTTTGTTGTGTTTTTAGGGTTCCGTACCTCAAAAGGAAAAAACGGAACCCTAATAGGATCACTCGTGCGTCTGTCTGTCTGTCTGTCCGTCCGTCTGTCACAGCCTATTTTCTCCGAAACTACTGGACCAATTAAGTTGAAATTTGGCACACATATGTAAGTTTATGACCCAAAGATGGACGTGTAACGTAAACAAATGAATTTTAAATATGAAGGCCATTTTTGGGGGGTAAATGAAAAAATTAAAAAATAAAGTTTTTCAAACTATATCGTGTTACAAATCAAATGAAAGAGCTCATTGTAAGAATCTCAAATATTTTTTTAATAATTTTAGGATTAATAGTGTCGCAGTTATTCAAGAAAATAGGCAAAAAATGACCATTCCCCCCTTATCTCCGAAACTACTGGGTCTAAAATTTTGAAAAAAATACACAAAATAGTTCTTTACCTATAGACGACCGGAAAACCTATCAGAAATGTGCAGTCAAGCGTGCTTGAAACGCGAGTCCGACTCGCACTTGGCCGGTTTTTTTAGATACATTTGCATTAAATTTGGTTGACTTGGCTGCTCATTCTGGGCGACACTTGTCCCGAAAAAATTGTATGTAATTTTCAGTTGAGTTACGTTACGACAATAGCATAAGTATCTACTTTTTTGTAACTTGGTGAAAGATTTTTTAGGACATACGGTGAAATTGCGCTTATGTTGCGCTTATCTGACGATAAAAACTACAACTAAGTACATAAATAAAAGCGGCCAAGTGCAAGTCGGACTCGCCCATGAAGGGTTCCGTAAAAAAAAAACTACTTACTAGATTTCGTTCAAACCAATTTTCGGTGGAAGTTTGCATGGTAATGTACATCATATATTTTTTTAGTTTTATCATTCTCTTATTTTAGAAGTTACAGGGGGGGGGACACACATTTTACCACTTTGGAAGTGTCTCTCGCGCAAACTATTCAGTTTAGAAAAAAATTATATTAGAAACCTCTATATCATTTTTGAAGACCTATCCATAGATACCCCACACGTATGGGTTTGATGAAAAAAAAAAATTTTGAGGTTCAGTTCTAAGTATGGGGAACCCCCAAAAATTATTGATTTTTTTTCTATTTTTGTATAAAAATCTTAATGCGGTTCACAGAATACATCTACTTACCAAGTTTCAACAGTATAGTTCTTATAGTTTCGGAGAAAAGTGGCTGTGACATACGGACGGACAGACAGACGAACAGACAGACAGACAGACATGACGAATCAATAAGGGTTCCGTTTTTTGCCATTTGGCTACGGAACCCTAAAAATCGACTCAATTGCCAGGTATGTTTCTACTAGTAGGTAGGTATATAAAATTCAGAATTTTATCTCAATTACCAATCACTGATTTTTGTCGCCACAATCGTTTACAGTTAGATGTAAATAAAAGTCAAAGATAAAGACCCGACGAATCCGATTCGATCTCCAGTATCTCCACGTTGCCAGCTTGCCGGGCCGCCATCTAGGGTTGCCAGATGGTCGGGATTTGGCGGGATTCTCCCGATTTTTAGCATGTGTTCCCGATTCCCGACCAACTGCAAATTGTCCCGAAAAACAGGTTCACGTTATAAAACAATGATTTCAAGTTCCGAACTGTCGTCGAGCGAGCGCGCGGGGCATGCGTGGCGAGAGATTGTGCGGTGAGGGAGCGATGGTTTTTTTTCCCGACTTAAGTCCCAAAATCCCGAAAAATTTATATTTTTTCCCGATAATAGCGCCTTTCAATCTGGCAACCCTACCGCCATCGCCGTTGCGGTGCGAGAGAATCGATCGGCGACCGAACGACCCTCGCGACACGACCGCGGCGCACGTTGCCGCCCCGCGCGCCAGTCTGTTCTAAACGCTCTCCGTGTAACCTCAAAATGTTCACCGAAAAACAAGATTTAAAGCTCATTGGCTTAGTCAAAGACAATACAGTGCTCTACGACCACAATAACCCCCAGTACATGGACTTTAATGCAAGAGAAGTCGTCTGGCAGAAGATAGGCGATGAACTCAAGCGACCCGGTGAGTTTACGATTTGAGTTGAATTCGTTTACAATTTACGACGCAACGCTTACGCTCGTATTTTTTTTATAGCGGCCGCGTGTAAGCAAAGGTGGATCAACATCAGAGACATTAATCGGCGTATATTAAGGAAAAGAATAAGCAGCTCCGGTAAGCGAGTGAAGCTGTATAAGTACGAAGGGGACCTTGATTTCATGAGGCCATTTTACAGGGATATTTTGATACAGAACGGCGAGTTTCCGTGGGATGAAAAGAACCAAAGGGACTGCGATGTGGAGGACGACCCAGACATCCCTGATCATAATACAGATGATTCCAATGACGAAAAGCCAATAAAGGCGAGAGGTAAGAAGTCTGGTATTAAGAAAAAGAGAAAGAAGAAGAAATACGAGGAGGTTGAGGTAGAGAATCCCTCAGCAAGTATTGGGGAGCCGAGTACGGCGGGGCTCTCGGAGTTTGACGCCTGTGACCCGGTGGACTCTTTCCTTCTGAGCATTGGAGCCACATTGAAGACCTTTTCTCCATACCACCTGAACGTGGCGAAGAGTAAAATATTCGCTATTGTCCAGGAACATGATTTGCAACAGATTGTGCAGAAGAAAAGTGATATGAACGATAAAACTCCTTTAAATATGATCTAAGTTTTGAATAAGTTCACTACAGACAGACTTAGTTGAACTAAAGTCTGTGGATTAATGAAGATGTGATGAGATTTGCCATAGTGATTTAATTTTAAACTAGTGATGTACCGACTATTGATTTAGCCGACTAGCCGACTAATCGGTGCTCGGATGGCCGATTAATCGGCCGACTAGTCGGCTAGTCGGCCAGATCATTAGTTTGGTATAAATTCGGTTCAAATGCACTAAAAAAACAATCGTTTTAGCCTTTCGTCGCGCTATTTATCATATAGTAACGCTAATAAACAATTAAATAAAAAAATCCTAAGGTTATATTTCATACGGCGACCGCACATACGGACATAAAAAAGCGATCACAAGGTCAATAATTTCGAATAAAAGTTTTCGTAAGCACCCTAAATAAAAATTTGGGTAAAATAGGTAAAAAGCTTATGAAAATATGTGCTGTTTATGACCTTTTGCCCTGTTTTTCTGTCACTTATAAAGTGCCGACTAATCGGCAATTTTTGCCGACTAGTCGCCGACTAATCGCCGACTACAAACGAGGCCGAATAGTCGGCTTTCCCGACTAGTCGCCGACTAGTCGGTACATCCCTATTTTAAACAGATATGGACATTATGCACTACTGTACAGTGTCTTATTATAACCAGTCCTAGTAGTGTGACACCTGCCATTGTTTAAGAATATTAACAATGGATAATCGTATAGATATAAACCGTACAATATAATTTTCTTCCAATTACCAATATAAATGTTAACCACTAAGTACATTGATTTTTAATTAAAATTTATTCCTAATTTGAGTATGGCGTAAATGAGGCTGTTTCTTTGCACTATATCAATAAAAACTTTTTACAAAAAAAATAAAACGACTTCAAAAACGATGAAATAAAATATTATCCTTTTTGAAGTTTATGCGTTACGAACTGATTTGTTTGAAGTCGGTGCCAAGCCAAGTAGTAACAATACCAGTCAAAAATGAGATTTATAGCCATAAAGCTGAATATTTTATATTATTTTCCAAATTTATATGGGACCAACTTCGGGGTATACCCTTTCCAATAAAAAAATAATTATCAAAATCGAACTACTCTGTAAAAAGTTATGCGTGGTCATACATAAAAAAAATATATATATATTTATATACGCATCGACTTGAGAACCTCCTCCGTTTTTTCGTCGGTTAAAAGAAAGCTCGTGCTTTTTGCATTCTGAATATATTTATGAGTAATTGTGGTAAACTCCGGGTTGGACATGATATTCCCAAAAATGGCAAATCAAACGATATAATTAGAGGTTGCGGTACACATTGTAGATTACCGATACAGAACCCTATTGGCCCGACTTCTATTTTTTTTTGTCGTTTTTTTTTTCGCCAAATTTGTTGAAAATTTGTTAAGTTTGTAGATCTGCTCATTCTCGCTCGCTCGTTCTGGGCGATTTGGGATGTAAAATGCATGTAATTTTCCTTTGAGTTACAAAAAATCCGTACAATTACGTAACTGTAACTCAGACAAAGATTTGGACATACTGTGAAATTACGCATTTCCTCTACATACCGGGAAACATGTTATCGGCTACGACGTAGCGCTACGAATGTATTGTGTTAACCTAATACAAATATACCTAATGAACTGAGCTGAAAATTCCTAGAACTTTTCCAACTTTTTGAAAATTTTCCGCAACTTGCTCGTACTGACCATAATCATTTCTTACCATCCGGCGTAGTTAAACGGTAGAGTCGATAGACCTAGACTAGAGTAGATAGCAACAGATAAGACCTTGCCTGTCGATCAATCAAGCCCTACTTTGTCCCATCAGATGCAAATACTGTTTTTATTCAACACCCATATAGCGACACTGATTGGCCGATAACAGAACTGTTTTATATTCCACATTAATATTAACCGGGCGAGCCTGCGTCAGCAAATCTTACTAACATGTTATGTGATATCATTTTGACTTTCATGAGGTTTTGATATTCGGTATAAATTTTGGTCGTTTACATGATTCTGAATTTTGAGTTGCCAATGAGCGCAATCGGTATACATATAGCTATAGCTACGTACAGTCAAGTGTAAAAATATGGGCGCATACAACTTACTAAAAAATATTTATTTATTTGAAAAAATGTTTACATGACCTAACAGACAGATCCAATGCGCCATGAAACTTAACATTAACATATACCAAGCAGGTACATATAACTACTAGCTGTTGCCCGCGACTTCGTACGCGTGGATTTGTATATTGGCGGTTATAAATTCTACATTAGCTTAGAACATTATGCAGCAAAAGATAGCAGTAGGGACGGTTAATCATTTGTTAATTATTATACAACGCATGAGATTTGTCTTTCACAACCTGGCTACAAAGTTTCGAGTCCCTAACTGAATAAAATTGTTCTCGATAATCTCGATATAATCTCTCTCAACCCCCAGAAGATTTTCAAGTCCACTATTTAATAAAACCTACTACCTAACTACCTATTTACGAAGTTTGAAGTTCCTAGCTTTAAATAAAATTTGAACCCTCTACCAAATCTCAACCCCTGTTTAAACTTTTAGGGGATGAATTTTTAAAAACGCTGAAATTACTTTTCTTGTATTGTAATAATATGCCTTTATACAACGATTCAAGTCCCGCACTCGAATAAATATTTGGGTTCCATACAAATTTTCGACCCCCTTCACCACCTTGGGGGATGAATTATCAAAGACTCTGAAATTAGTTTTCTTTTCTCTTAATAAAATACCTTTTTACGAAGCTTCAAGTTCCTAGCTTTAAATAAAATTATAACCTATACAATCTTTCAACCCCTTTTTAACCCTGTTAGGGGATGAATTTTCAAAAACGCTGAAATTACTTTTCCTGTCTTATAATAATATCCCCATATACAAAGTTTAAAGTCACACACTCACAAAAATATTTGATCTCCATACAAACTTTCAACCCCTTTTTCACCACCTTGGGGGATGAATTTTCGAAAACGCTGAAATTAGTTTTCTTGTTTTTTAATATAATACATTTTTACAAAGTTTCAAATTCCTAGCTTAAACTAAAACTTGAACCCCATACAACCTTTCATCCCCTTTTTAACCCCCTTAGGGGTTGAATTTTTCAAAATCGCTTCTTATCTCTTGTACACTTTATAAATGCAACCTAGTGTGCAAATTTCAACTTTCTAGCTTTTGTAGTTTCGGCTCTGCGTTGATGAATCAGTCAGTCAGTCAGTCAGTCAGGACACTTGCATTTATATATATAGATTACGAATAACAATCAGGTACAAACAAACAATTACAAATAACACAATTACAAATCACTATAGTCCCTTATCACATCCACAATTACACCTTAAGAGCCAACAGGAGTGGTCATTTCTCCATACAAACGTACTCGACTGTTTCCTCCGTGGGTTTTGAAGCTAGAGCAATGTTTTTTTTCAACACAGTTTAATATTGTCAATATCTGTGTCGGACCGTTTTGATTTTTTTGATATTTTTGTTTTTTAAGGCGCTAGAGCCCTTCAAAAATGGCCAAAATGGCCTAATTGACTATGCCGCATTGCATAGACTAGGAATCCTCTAGACGGAGTTTAGAGCAATTATTTCATGAAATCGATGCTGCCAAAAATACGGGGGTGCGGGGGGACGAGGTGAGCGAATCCCGTGCCGTGATTGGTCCGTTCAAAGACACGGACCAATCACGGCACGGGATTGAATCGAAGATGGAGTAAAACTACCGTATAAGTGAGAGAGTAACGCTACCCTTACTATGCTCAGTCTAGAGGATGTCTTGTCTGTGGCCGCAATGAGAGGCGTGGTATTCAAAACTGATATCAATTAGCCAAAAAAGCAAAACGGTCCGACACAGATAATTTCATAATCATTTAGATTTCCAAATTTGGATACGATTGGTTAAGTTTTGGAGGAGGAAACAGTCGAGTACGAAACCTCGATTTTTGAGATTTTTACGCAGGATTTTTCGCCTTGTCCTTATCGCACTAGTTTTAGGAGCCGCTTCCGTTAGCGAGACGGGTATATTTACCTAAAATATTTAAATTTCAGCTCCTGTTTCGTTTTAACGGATGTAGGCCTAGCATCCATCACCTCACAGAATCTCAGGCATTCATTTCTCACAGACACCCAACGCCACGCAAACAGGTCGCACTCGGGTGCTGATGCCAGGAGTGCATTCAACTGTGCGAGGGCACGGAGCAGCGGAGAGTCCAGTCGTGACACGGTGCGTCCCGTTGGCAAACCCAACAGATCGCGTCGCCGCGGTCTGAGGGCTATCCTGGGGATGTCTGGCACATTGTAGTCGCACAAGTCGACTCACCAATTCTTGACAGTCCGAATCACCGCGCAGGGTCCCACACGCCAACGTCAATAAGCTAAGGTTACGTCTCACCTCCAAAGAGTTGTAACCTAAGGTGCCAAGGAGATACTTTGTCGGATAAAAAAACGGGTAATATCCAAACATTTTTTGTATAAAAACCTTAAAAAGGGTTTTGTACCTTTTCAAGAAGCAAACTGTAGGTAGATTCGTAGGGATGCCAAACGATCGATGATGTCTCAAGCTTGCTTCTTACAAGTGCATTATAGACAAGCCTGATAGCAACAGGATCGTTAAACTGACGAAGGTTACGTGTTGGTTACGTGTAACGAAGCCCAGTCTTCGAAAGCAGTTGGCAGCAAGCGTCGAGATATGCTCATGAAAAGTGAGCCGCGTATCGAAGACCACACCCAGATCTTTAATAGTAAACACGCGGTTTATAGGCTCGGACCCCAGCATGTATTGTGCATGCAACGGCATATGAGCACGGCTAAAAGTGCAGACGCAACACTTAGCCGGGTTGAACAGCAGCTTGTTTTCGGTGCTCCAGAGAAAAACCGAGTCGATGTCCCTTTGTAACGACCTAACGACTCACAGTCAGCACTTTGCTCCACTCCATACACCAACTTAAGGTCATCTGCATATAGAAGACACTGAGCCGATTGAAGGACCGAACTGAGGTCGTTTATCATGATGCCGAACAAGAAAGGACCGAGGAAAGGAGGAGGAGGAAGGAATATGTCCAATAGTTCTTAATTCGCCGACATAAGAGCTATGGGGAATATTTTTGAGTGCACTCATATTTTTACACTTGACTGTAAAGTAGTCCACGTGTATCCTATTTGTATAAATTGTATAGGCAGATAAAGTCATCTACATACATTTATATACAATGAGATACAGAGCTAGTAAATCATTCTTTCCCATCGTAAGTAGGTATTTCACGGAAACGGTCGCATTTTTTGTCATGCCACTTCCTTGTTAAGTTTAGTGAATTTTGTATGGTAAGGTAAAGAAGCCGTCGACTATCCTCTTAATTGATTATTTTTCTATATGCCAGTATTTCTAGTACAAAGCCAAAGGCAACAAATTATGTAGTAAGGTGCAAAATTGTATACATAATTACATATCTTTGACGTCGACTGTACAGTTCTCTAACTACCTTCTATAATTTTATTACTTATACATTACGGCATTTAGTGAATCACGTTAATTATGTTTTATTAATTATCTTTATTACAATAAATATGTAATTAAAGCGATAAATCCTAAAAAAAGGTATTTGAATGCGATGCGATACAATTCTGTCTAAAGTTACAAGTTGTAACTTTAGACAGAATTGTATCGCATCGCATTAAAATACCTTTTTTTATTCTATTGTGTATATTGTTGTAACTTACAACAATATACATAATAGATATATGAAAGAAGACTGATGCTAAATATAAATATGTGCTGAGTAACGTACGAGTATGTAAACTTATTCGAAATCAATACCGCCGAGCCCACGCTGTCTTAAATTGTTCTATTTTTAGGTTGGTTCTAGGGCAATGGGTCTTTAAACATAGCATTAACTATTCTTCCATAATACGTTATTGATATTGTTAAAAGTATTCTGCTTTTATATTAATTCAGCTTTTTGACTTTTTTCAGCACATGTACTATCTAAGTCTAACCCCTTCATAGTATTCATACCACGGCCACTTTAATCCCAAACATATTTGATTTCGGAGTATTTACCTGCGGACTGTTTTTAGGGTTCCGTACCCAAAGAGTAAAAACGGGACCCTATTACTAAGACTCCGCTGTCCGTCCGTCCGTCTGTCACCAGTCTGTATCTCACGAACCGTGATAGCTAGACAATTGAAATTTTCACAGATGATGTATTTCTGTTGCCGCTATAACAACAAATACTAAAAACAGAATAAAATAAAGATTTAAGTGGGGCTCCCATACAACAAACGTGATTTTTAACCGAAGTTAAGCAACGTCGGGCGCGGTCAGTACTTGGATGGGTGACCGTTTTTTGCTTGTTTTGCTCTATTTTTTGTTGATGGTGCGGAACCCTCCGTGCGCGAGTCCGACTCGCACTTGGCCGGTTTTTTAGCTTCGCTCTACCTGTACGTTACATATACGGCAGCCAGATGTTGAGAGGTGAATATATAGGTCATACCATAGAGAAAAAAATACATAGAGTGCTCACTCCATACATCAGTTTTAGTACCAAAAAGACTATTAGCATCTAGCATCGAGTACTGATAGTTCCGCTACTCGATGCTAGATGTTGACACTGAAATTAATAGTCTGAACTGATGTATGGAGTGAGCACTCTTGTCTTACTATATTTCTCTATGGTCATACTGAAATTACTGAACAACTTTTGTTATGGGGCCGATCACGAAATTGCTCTCCCACCCATAGAAGACATCGACATCTGATCAGCCAAAATTTATAACAGCTATTTTTTTTCGCGATATCAAGGTTATCTGCATCGTTGTTGCTGCCCGAAATTTTGACATTTGCGGTAGTAATTCAGTCGGCAGTAATGTTGGCTGTCGCGCTGCAATTCTGCAGCAGTATTGCTGCTGGTGCAGGCTGAATCCTAACGTCACTTTTATTTAGATATATATTATACATTGCATGCACACGTGTGCAACATTAACCACTCAAAGTAGTCCTAACCTAATACAAAGTTGCAGTTGGTAGACGTTAACGATTGATACCTTAGATTTTGCTCTAAAAACGCCAATGCTTGAAGTGGATATATGGCAAAGGAATGCATACACTCGCCCATAGATAGTTTGTGTTGCAGCTGATTTCAAAGTTAATTGGAACCCCACTTTGCGATAGGATGATGGCGAGTCAACTTTATCTGTAGCCCAAGACAATTAGTCTAGTTTTTACTGCAGCCAGAACTGTAAGAAGCAAAAGGAATGCTTGCCAAACTACGAATGTACGTCTCAAACGAACCGGCATCTATGTGATCTTTGTAGAAGAATAGTTGTTAGGGACCTCGAGGTTCAGCTTTATTTGGTTTATCTGCTTTCATGAAACGATGGATTCTGTAGAACACGATTGCGAGTGCGAATCGAATCGGTCACATACTCGTACACTTTAAAAAACAGACACAAAGCAAGAAATACGTATGTTTTGCTTCTTTACAAGGATAGATTTATACATATTTATACGAGACAGCAAAAGCCCGAGAAAAAAGCGGTTTTCTATGCGCCTCGCCAGAAATATCCAGCCTAATACCCGCCATGACCATAATTCTGCCCGAGCCGTGTCATAAATACGTTTGATTATATTTCATTCTATACCGTTTGAAGTCGGATAACGTAGCCAATAAAAGGAATATTAAAATCGACTTGTTGCGTGTGCATTGGAATTATGATTTACGGTCTGACATAAAGCTTTGAGAGGAATGTTGTTTGGAAAATTTTGAGCAACATTTTTATCAATGTTTCCCTCGTATTTACGTTTACTTCATGATTACAATGTAATGCTAAATTAGGTCAGTTGTTGAAAACTTGATACAGTTATCGGGGAGTAATTGCAAGTGTTGCAACATGTCTTAGAGTTAGTCGTTATCATCATATGTTGTGCGACAGATCGCAGCGCTGACGTAAGTGACGGGCCAAGTTTTCGGGGCCCCCACCAGAGTTTGTTTACAAGAGCGACGCCGCGCGTCGGCACTCCGCCGCCGGCGCTCGGCCTCCTCGCGTCGTGACAACCGAACCAGACTCGATATACCGGCTCACAGTGAATACAATAACCTTACTATTACAAACTGAGATCGAGAGCTGATAGAAAACTATTCTTACTCTAAATACTTAAGAAGAAACATAATTGAGTTTCAAGTGTGTGCGTAATCTGTATTTTCATCAGACTTCGCCTAAAGGTGAGTTTTCAGGATACCTTTTATTTACTAATATGAACATCATACGTATCTAATAGAAACGCCGGTACGCTTATGTACATTATCGATAAAGTAATTGACCCGACATTGATATTTCGACGATTTTACAAGTGCTCGTAATAAGGCACTTGGTATAAGTGAGGCTGTTAATTTTCATGCCACTTGCGTTCCTTTTCGAAACTAAACCGGTTGGGATGAGATGTGTTTTAAAGCTGGTGTAATAAAACGTCCGTATCGGCGGCTCGATCAGACATAGGATCCCTTTTACTCAACAGCCCAAATTCTAATGAGATAATGTGCCAATAGCAATTTTATCTTCCGTTCAAACTTCAAATGAACCTAATTTTGCCTTGCGTTGCGACATTCATATCAATGTGTCAATACCGTACCCCATTTATTCACAAAACGGTCTGCAGAACTGTGATAGTGATAAGTGCGTTGATCTATACGAGTAGAGCACTGAGTATTTTCCTAGAGCAAATATTTGAGATATAAACTTGGTAAACTCTTTTATCAGGATGCGCGGACAATTATTTGCTTTTGATGTTGAAATGCACTCAAACAAAGATATTGGATTTCATTTATATTTGCGGCCCATTGTCTTAAATATGGAGACGAATGCAATGTATAAATTGCAGCATTGGGCTTAAGGTTTCTGTTATGTTTGCTCTATATTTATTTTTTATCTTCTTATCGATATCATTTACTTAGATAACGATAACGTTTTTGTATATGTCAAATTCAATGTCAAGCGGTATATAGGTTAGTAGGTACATAATAAAATTTTGGCCTGCATTTTCACGGTTTACTGTTCTTGGAAATTAGTTTGTAATTAAGTAATTTATTCCTATTTTTTTTACTCAACGTAATTAATATGTATGTCGGACTGTCGGTCTATTGTTTGTCATCATTGGTATTATTGTGCAATTATTACGTCTCTATTTCTCGATGATATTCTTGTTTTATCGTCTCTCAAGCATATAGTTCAAGTTTTTAAGTATCTTCCAGTTGCAATGGAAGAAACACTGATAGAAAAGGCACTTAATGAATGATTAATATAAATACATAGTTTATTTCCATTAGGTTATGAATATTTAAAATAATACCTTGAATTAGCATTACGAAATTTACGACAAACTTTATTTGTACTGTGTACTGGAAGTAAGGGGTAAACAATTTATATTACAGTACATATGGTGCTACTTAACCGCACTAGTGCGATAATTAGCACATTACGTAACTATGTCGAAAATTTCAAGGACTATATGAACTGTAAAACGTTGTACGATACTTGTGTAAATAGGTAATTTCCTATTTTTCGCACTTATATTGTAATGTAGGTACTATTCTGTATTCTTCTAATCTAAATCAAAACAGTCCTTCTATTCGGTGTAACGCAGGGTGTATACCTAAGCCTACAACTATTTATTCCTCGTGAAGCCTCCCTCTCCCGGTCGACCTCTAGACGTTCGACCTCAACGTTCGGCTTCCTTTAGCAATTTGCTGGGCCCGGAATTTCCATTATTTCCTTAAATTTTTCACGTCTAGGGAGTCATAATAATGTTACACATAAAATGAAATTGGTCCTGTTTAGGTGCCTTACCAATATACACATTTGTCTCTCTTTGTGAAATTGTTTGAACACTATTATGCAGCATAGAGCGTAGCACGTCTGTCGATGTCTAGATTTACTGAGATCGTCATAGGTATTATTTATTGTAATATGAGGAAATTACCAACAGGTGTATTCAAATTGTTGTCGACAGTAAGACATGTAGGTAATCTCATTCCCTAATGAGTTATGTTATGAGTTTAGAAGAATGAAATTACTAAAAAATATTCTAATGAAGAACCACACGCCGATAAGGTTATTTTGTAACTATAAAACATAATATTAGTTATCAATTAAAACACGAGTTGTTAGTCTTTGCTACAGATAACTGCTGCTTGAGACGCTATCGGTCAGTGAACCGGCACTCGGAGTTATCTCTCAGTCTCAGTTAATTACTTGTTCCGTGGGAATGAATTATTAAACCGCAGATCTTTAATTAATAGGCGTACTTGAACTTTTGCTGTATGTGTTTGCATAGCTAGTTAAGCTAGTACCTACCTATGTACATAATGCTGGAATGTGGTTATTTTAATGATATTAACTCATCAGTAGCATGCAGTTGTGGCTCATTTATTTGTCGATCTGTGCGTAATGCGTTTGAGATTCAAAAGAAAAATTATTATAATTGTGTGCACCTTGTAATTTATCTGCTCTGTCTTAAATTTTGTCATACCAAGATTAGATTTCTTTATTATCAAATTGTACCGACCGACTGATTTTAGTTTACTTTGTGCAACAATAAAGTTTTAAAATTGAATAGGTACCGCAAAGAACTAATATTCTTGTTCCTATATTTTATAACTAAACGGTGTTACATTTTATGAATATGATGTGTCATGTCAGACTAATGGTCGTAATAATGTCGTGTCAGTGCAGTGTCGGCTCTTGCCTTAAATTCTAATTGGACTTTCACGGTCACGGCCGCGACACGGACGATGACAATCGCTTCTCCAGGTAGTTTTTACTTCGATCATCGCTATTGTAGATAGATATTTTTAATCGAATACGGCAATTGGATGATTTTAGCAGTCTATGTATTTTTCTAAGTAGTTACATTTAGGTTAGGCTACATTTATAACTTCCAAAATGGAGGCTCTTCGTCAAGAAAAAATCTGTTGGTATACTTGGTATTGAATTGACACTATTGGTGCTATTGGTAGTTACTTAATGAGGTGGGTTGAAGTTTTATACTTTTTAATTGTTAAAGGCAATGGGTCTGACTTAACCCACATTATTGCTGATATACTTACTTCGATGTCGGTCGTTTTATTTTTAGCGGACAGCGGGTTTCTGAACCGATATGAAAGTAATTAGAGAAGCCATGTTCTTCTTGCATTGTAACCAGTTTGCTTCGGTCGCTGACTGTACAGTGTACACGATGGATGCTCTTTTACTGTTATTTGTTTTGCTTCGTGCGGATTTGTTACATTTGATAAAATATTTTTCCTGAATTCTACATAATTACTTATATTTTGTACATGTTCGAAGTTAAATTAACTTTTAATTATTTTGGGGTATCATTATTTTGCTTTATTCATTTATTTTGATATCCAACGCTATATTGAAACATGATTTAATAGTTATATTCGTTGTAAACAATTCCTAAGAATGTACAATACATATATGTTTGTTCAAAATACTTACATTACTTGCTTTTAAACATAAGAAAAACACAAAGAACGAAGTATAACTTTACAACCTTTTGTTAAAGCTGCGGTATTAATTAATTTGTGTAAGTGCTTTCAGAGCGCAAGTAAAAGTTAACTTTCGGCATCACGAATGAAAGTAATCTCTTAAGCAAGTTACTACTTCGTATTAGTTTCGCTCTCGGTTGCTTTGCTTCCATTTAACTTGTAATATTATTTGGTGACTGAATGGACTGTATTTACTGTCCCCAATGACGAATATAAACTTTCCGCAACGTGCACATCTGTTCAGTCGTCATCAGATATATCGTAACGGCCAAGGAGTGCACAATTATCTGAACAAAGCCTCTTTATCAAGACATTAAAGCGTATGTTCAGATAATTTTGAGCACAAAGGCCGCTCCGATAAATCTGATAGCGACTGCACCCAACCATGGTTCATGTCGCAGAATTTAGAAGTAGGTAGGTATCCAAAAACGACCATCGTCAATTTTCCTGAATATATCTTTAAATTGATGTCGTTACATTGTATTGTATATAAACTTATTTCTCGCTAGACACGCAATTGATTTATTTTAATATACTACCAGTTGGCATTTAGTGTTGATTAGGTACTTATACTATGTAACTGAGTTGTTGAATTCAAATTGTCAGCAACATTGATATCGTTAATTAATTCCTTGCCTGTCGTTTAGCTACGAATTTAAATACCGTGATTTTATGGATAGACTCGTTTTAGCGCGGTTAAATGCTGTCCTGGCCATTATGGCCTGGTAAGAAAATACAAGTTTGCGATTTCCCTTTCCTCTCGATCATAATCGTTATTAACCTCTGTAGCTCCGATTGTGCGAAAAAAGCGAAATTGAACCAAATGTGTTTGCACTTTGCGTACGAGAGAGAAAGTTATGTTATACGCAGCGTTTGCGCCTGACAGATTTACGTGATGATGACGCGCTCGTTGCGAAAACATGCGCAAAAAGTGCAGCAACAGGGAGCCATCGATATTCGACACTGTACGCGATTATCGAAACATTGAGTAACAGTGTTAACTCACGCATGTTTCCCGCTGCGGTGGCCGATGTCGAACACGCCTGTAATTCTAGTGGTATTATTACAACGTAAGTTTCAATTTCATCCACGATTGGATATTGGTTTGAACATCTTTTGATTGACAAACCTTAACTTGGTTTTTGTTTGATCTTGCCTTTGCATCTTCCTCTCTTCCCTAGAGATTAATGAGCTGTAGCATAATCTGCTTACTGCCTCAAAATACATGCAGGTCAAATCGAAAAGTAGGCTTTGCCATTAATTTCTGTATCAGTTACGTCTTCAGCTAATTTATCAGGTACGCAACCATCAATCATCGTAGCGACTAATTTTAAAGCTTTGAGTGTGAGATAATTTTCTTTCGTCGAAGGCCAGTTGGAAGGCGTTGTGTTATATACATAGGCCATGGCCTTGATCTTGGCGTTGACGATCCACTGCCAAAGCCAAAAGCTCGCGCTGAAATTGAAAGAGAAATTGGTGTCATCGCAGAATTCGCCCAGCGCCGAGCGCTGGACCGTGCGCCCGAAGTAAAAGTGTTCCAAAAATGTACGCGAAATTACATTGCGTTTTCGCCTTAACCAGGTTATGGATGTGGGTCGAGTAACAGCTATCGTTAGAGTTGATACTTTTTTGTTCTGACATCCGGCTTTGTCAAGCGGAGTTCAGGGTCACTGAAATTCGATTTCTGAGCGCTACCATCAGTACGTTTGTCGCGTGTAACTCTTGAGATTCTTGTATTTAGGTTATCTCTCTCTTGAAGATGGTATCTTTTTTAGTATTTTACAAACAAGCCGTTTATTTTTCTTCATTACTTTTATCTTATTTTTATAATTGTTTATCGGGCACTAAATTATATTGGTATGTATGACTCGTGTAAGCTAACTCGATAGCTTTGCCATTGACCCTGCCAGTGAAATGTCTGCTCGGGGACTCGTCGACCCCCGATAACCCTGCCGTCGTGGTAATGGAAAGTATATGAAATTCTGTAACTATAAGAGATAACCTGTGACTATAAGAGAGTTAACACAATTATTTATATTTATTAATAAAAAGATCTCCTTGACTTTAAAGCTAGTAAATGACAAATTGGTCATTATATGATAAGTATTGTTCATTTCATATTTAGAACAGAACCGTTATGTAGCTCCACTCTTAGAACAATGTCCTTGACACTAAAGATGTTGGCTATATAACTAGGTTGTAGGAAATTACGGTTACGGAGAAATTAAACAGTACCGCGGCCGACTTGATACAATCGACATTGAATCAATGTTCATAATAGAAGGGCCTATCGTGTCCTTTCCATATCTATCACGTTTTAGTTCTACTTTTTGTTTTGCGATACTGCTCTTGTTTTCTTTTGCTTTTATTTCCACACGTTTGTTTCAAAAGTAGTCTTATGGTATAGTTATATAGGTAACAGCATTGTTATTAGTATGAAACTTGTTGAGAACAATACACCCTGCAGGGTCAGAAACACATGAATGCCATTATTTATTATAATTAATTCATTAGCACAGCGCGTACATTTCGAAAGTTAAAGGATAAGCTCGAAAGATTTATAATGTAAATTTCTCTTCGTCATTTCGGAAATTGCAAACTGGTTTTTTTTTATTTATTTTGTCGTTATACGCCACACTGTGTCGTATGTTTATGATTTTGACTCATTAAGGCTAAAGAAAGTTTGCTACCACAACAGCATGAACTTATTGGTAATTAATGCATCAAATTAAAGGATGTCTCACTAGACCCATTCCCGCAGCAGCTTTACATGCTCGGTCCTCCGCCTGTCTCTTTTCCCTTGATTGACCCCGCCGGCTTCATTTCACTCTCTCTTTTGTTTCGTTTCCAAGTCAGACACCGACTTCAGCGCTGCGCATGGCTAATTTATCTTCGATTCTATCTGGTGAACTTGTTTCTTTCTACATATCTTATACAAACTTCTTTTTAGGGTTCCGTAGCCAAATGGCAAAAAACGGAATCCTTATAGATTCGTCATGTCTGTCTGTCTGTCTGTCCGTCTGTCCGTCCGTATGTCACAGCCACTTTTCTCCGAAACTATAAGAACTACACTGTTGAAACTTGGTAAGTAGATGTATTCTGTGAACCGCATTAAGATGTTCACACAAAAATAGAAAAAAAAAACAATTAAATTTTTGGGGTTCTCCATACTTAGAACTGAAACTCAAAAAATTTTTTTTCATCAAACCCATACGTGTGGGGTATCTATGGATAGGTCTTCAAAAATGATGATTCTAAACTAAATAGTTTGCGCGAGAGACACTTCTAAAGTGGTAAAATGTGTCCCCCCCCCCCTGTAACTTCTAAAATAAGAGAATGATAAAACTAAAAAAAATATATGATGTACATTATCATGTAAACTTCCACCGAAAATTGGTTTGAACGAGATCTAGTGAGTAGTTTTTTTTAATACGTCATAAATCGCCTAAATACGGAACCCTTCATGGGCGAGTCCGACTCGCACTTGGCCGCTTTTATTTCTTTATTGGTGTCTCTCTAAGTCTCTACTCAAATGCTAAAACAAAGTATCACATTAATTGTGTTTCAATTTATAAGTAGTGAATTAGTTGATTGGTTCGTCTAATTGGCGTGTCGGCAATTTTGTTAGTGCACGGAGGACGTTGTCTGGGCCATTATTTTTTAAAGGCTTGGCGTATTTCGACTGTCGCCTAAATCTACAGTATACATTGCAGTGTCGCGTGGCTTTTTACTCGGATTTGTTCGGCCGCGTGCTGCGTGGCAAGATAGCTCAAAATATCAAGTGCTTTTAAAATTGTACACTTGTAAAAATTATCAACCAGAAGTTTCAGTTTTCTTTCGAGTTGAAAGCCTTCTATTTGGGTTTCATTCTGTTTGTTGTTTTGTTGCGAGTGCGTCGGACGGAAGTGGCCGGTAAGTTGTTTGCGAAGGACGGGACCTTATTTGTGGAGCTTATTGCACCGAGTGCAGGCTGAGTTGCACACTCATGGTGACTTGTAAAACATTAAACATTCATTTTTATATTTTACCGCTTTCGACCATATTTACATAACATATTTACTACAACCCAAAGACTTTGTCAAGTGTGGAAATTATAAACATATATTATATCATGTCTCCCTTTTCATTTTCATATTTTTAAAATTTTATCGATTTCGCCTTGATTTTTAAGAGTAGGTACTCGCGTTTATCGTTTGCTTGTGAACCAAATTCCCATTAAAATTGTCGCAATAGAAACCGGGTTAAGCCTTTTCGAAGTCTGTTCTATTAACATATTAAGCAGTTTTAATGATCATTGCAATACAAGCTATTTAAGCATTTATTAGATCCTTTAAATATCAGACACATGTTTACTTCACCTACAACCTGTTGCAAACTGGTATCCATTATATGAGAATTATGTCGAAAACTCAACTATCTTAATTTTATGTTTCCTGTTTGACGATTGAATTAATGTGTTTGTGCTGTGATTCTAATTTTCCTTGTGTGTGTAAATCAGTATTCATTGTTTTTACATTTCTGGTTCGCCGCCTATTTATTCAAGTCTCTTATATTATTCTTCGGTAATTTCAAAGTCAGACTGATCTACTTTTTTTTCTGTTTAAACACATGAATAAACTGACGTTACCGATTTAGCTTTGACGTTAACGTTAGTGCTTTGTATACTTGTTTGTACATTCTACAAGTACATAAGGTGCGATTTATGTAAACAAAATGAGTAAGAAAGAAAAATAGCGGTTTGCCGCCTCTTAAGTGTTGATGTCAACGAGAATCTACAAACAATCAGATTAAGATCAAGAACATCACACCTATATCTTTATATAAGATGAAATTTAAATTGTGCTTTTGACGAGTTTTATTGAACTTCCAATAAAGTATGTTACTTTTCTCGCTTGACGTCATACATTTGCAAAATAAAATGCACCAAATTTAATTTAATTTAATGTCTACTTCACATGCCGCTGCTAAATATGGCGGAGGCCCTAATGGGATCAGTACTGCCGAAAATCACGTGTGTCGTCATCCAAGGACAACACAAAAAAATTAGTCTTACAATGTTGGCACTATAATTTTTGCAAGAAAACCGTTTGGCATGTGTAACGCACACATGCCAAACGCAAACTCAAACAATTGTATTAGGACAGAAGTTACGTAGATAAGATACCACACAATAATACTGTGTGTTGTGTGTTGTAGCAGTTTCTTTTTGATGCTTCTACGTTACATACGTTTGATGTGTTACAGAACAATGTGTCATAAAACACGTTTAATGTTTAAATCTTTTGTCTTGCAAAATTTGGCAAGGCATCCCTTTTAAAAAGATTACAAAATGTATCCAACAAACAACACGAACTCTTTATATGCAAAACAGTTATATCAAATTGGCAGATGCCTGCTGTGGTGAAATTTTACCTGTCACGGTCTAATATATTATGCTGAATTATATTAGTAATGTTGACATTTGTCCCTCATGTGCTCAATCCGTTACGTACTGTATTAATTGTTAAAATATGATCACATCTTGGTTACGATTAAATTATCTTCAGAATATCGTTGTCCAGATAGACCACGATCACGCAACATTTAACTCAGCTGTATATTTCTTGTTCGTTACACCTCTGCATTCCTCTTCTAATATATTTTTGTTGTTTAGCCTCCACTACTTGGCGGTCTTGACTTTTTTCATCATTATCACCTTAATACTTACAGTAAACGTTTCAGAATCGAGTTTACCTTCAAGTTCATGACGTTTCATCATTGCTATCTCGTTAAACGGTTACAGGGTGTTCTCCATTTACACGTTCCACTTCGTCCAATAAGCAGAGGTTACTGATGTCAAATTGGTGGTACTAGAGTACCTACTGATTCGTTGACAGCGACCTTGGCCGACGCGAGTTTTCAAACCGTGTCTATATATTAGACTATATTTTTGTGACGTAAGTGTGTAGAACTGGCGCCGGTCTGCCTGGAGACAGGTTTTGTGAATTGTAGCGCGGAAATTCAGGAAAAGCCTTTTCTGTTTTAACATTGTTGTAATGATTGCTATTATGGTAAAGTTTCGGTTGAAGGTTTAAATAGAAAATATCTTTTTATTTGCTTTATGGCGCATAACTTAAGTAAAGAATTCTAGAAGTTCCATTTTTACCGAAGCACTGATATACGTGTGAAAGGATATTTGTGTGTTGTTTTTAGAGCATAAATATGTAGCATTCATTGACAAACCATACATGCACACTATGCACAGCATACCATACAGGCCACAACTGACTGACATCGAGGGTTCAAATCCATTTCGGGCCAGATTATTCACTCGATAGTTGTTGGATCACAAATAAGCAACATCTAAATGTTGTAACACTCAGCGGCTTATTATGCCTGGCGGATTGTATCCTAGTTACACCTATTATTATTCTAGACTCTCGACCTGCGCCTGCGGCTTTGGCACGGCTCGACGCATGAGATCAACAATGTCAAGGATCTATTGCGCAATTCCACCGGACATCACCCTACTATGAATAGAAAAATCTATACCTACTTGACCATTAATATTCATGTTTATAATCGAAGGTGACCATGTACATTTGGAAATACCATAACACTTTTTGTTTCAATGATCTTATCCGTCCTTTGAATAATTTAAAATTATCCACTTCGTATGGTTTGACTACGTTTATAGTTAATTATAATTGTACAAGTAAAAGTTAGTATGTAATCATCAAAGTTAAGACAATGCCGCCATTGTTACCACTTTTTAAATTACAGGTTTGCCATATTTAATGACCATTTGCAGTTATAAAGTATTTGTCGCAATTAATATCTGATACATCGATAAGTAATCGATACGTTAGATTAAAAGAAATAAATGTATGTAACAATAAATAACGTAAGACTTCCTAAATTGAAGCAAGGTAACTTTCAGAAAGGCCCACGTTCTTGTCACTGATTATCAGTCCGCCGGACGACATCAGCCTGTCAATTCAATCTTTGGGTAATATGGCTCCATCGATACTGTCGATGATTTCGCCAACGTTGAAGTGGATCCCACGTGGGATCGAATTAATATTATTTGTAATAAATAAACTTCTGCCAGTGTACGGTATATAAAACTATAAAATTATGGCCTCTAGGGCTCTAGCCAGCCACGGTTAGAGGTAGAAATACCAAATGCTCGTAGAGCACGACGTTGTTCGGTTGTATTATGAGCTCTTGTAAGGCGATAGCTGGACTTTACAAGGGCCACGTGGGGCTACCGGGGCGATTAAACTCGTATCAAGATTAATTCTTCATTATCCGCACACTTCCATATTAGTTTACTGTATAATAAGCTATCAGTATTACACTTTAAACAACATTAATGGGCAAAAACAAAGAAATTAATCACGACCCGATGTTACCAAGATGGCGGTCGACAAGAAGCCTCCATCAGCCTGTCAGTTAGAACAAAAAGTTGACAGTTCCGAACAACTGACCAGCTGATGCTGATATCGTCCGGCGGCGGACTGATAATCAGTGGGCCCCTTTAGGAGTAGGAGAAAGGCAAGAGCAGTAATTTAATGCTAGGGTTAAAAGAAGCTCAAGCTCATATTACAATGTCCTTACATTTGCAGTCGTCAATATTAAAGACGTTTAATTTTCCCGGGAACAGCAGTAAGTCTCGCGCGCTCGCATCTCGCGCCGCGGGGTCCCGTTGCCAATGTTTTATGCAGACACACCTCGGAAGATTTGTTTGACACCACCGCCTTTTTGCCTGAATTATTGCTGTTAATCAGACTTTTGTTTTAATTTTGTGTTTACTGCGGTTCATTATGGATTTGTTTTATCGGCCGTCATTTATTTTGGAACTTCTTTAGCTTTGCTGTTTGCTTTATTGTCTCTGTATTTAGTAGGTGTGTATTTTAATCTTGGGATTGTTTTTGTTTCCAAGGCATATTCGGCAGAGTTTTCCTTGTGCTTTTCTGGTTTGTGTTTCGAAATAAGTGCTTGATATGGATATTGAAGTAGGAATTTTTATTTAATTGAACAATTCACATGACCATGGCGTTGTTAAGGATCACAGTTCGTTCAGTCGTCAGTATAATTGACGTATATTTTACAATCAGACTTCTGCGATCTCCTGCATATTTACGTCTGTGTCAACAAATTTAATTACTATTCAAATCTGTGTAATCTGGCTAGGGTTTTGCATAAATGCCTGTTTTATCAATTAGGATAAATCATTTGTACTTGGTTCCCAGCTGCTGTTGAAATTAATCTTCGCAATAAGTTTAATTTGATTTGCAAATATACTTACTGAAGGTATTTAGATGCCAGGTGTCCGTTGCAAACACACCTCTACTGGATTCAATAATTAACCAATTGAATGATAAATTTTCAATTTCTGGACAAAATATATATTGATTTTCTTCCAGGCTTGGAACAGTTTACTTAGAGTAATTTAATTTTCTTGATCCTTGCTTGGAAAGTATCAAGTTTTTCTGCCCTTTTGGCCGAACCACAACCGATTCATTATCCAGATGTACATCCCACTCGGCATTGTATTGCACCTTATTGCATTTATTCCGATAATTATGCATTCGTTCACCGCAGCACGTACTCTATGCCTACTGTTTTGCCGGTTCTGTACGCACTCAAAAATAGGCCTTAAGGTTTTTCAAGTTTGAGTAATTTAAATGGTATTTACGCAGAAGAATGATCGATAATGGCGTATACGCCTGTGGCGTTAAGAGCCCTTTCAGCTGTTGCTACGTATGTGGTCAATTAACATGACTGGATCTACTCCCGCGCACTGGAATCTGCAGCCTGCGAGCCGTTTTAAATGCTAATCGATTCTTAATTAAAACATCGTATCGATACATGCGATACTAACAATATTCAAATCGATAATAATCTGTGTTTATTGTCGACTCATAAGGCTAAGTACATAGAGTAAGTTGGCAGTAGCTTATAGCTTATCTGTGAACATTTGCAAGGCAGGAGCTTTGTTCCGCTTAAAGAAAATTCATTTCATGAGCTGGTGTGATCCGTGTTATATACCTAAGCTTCGATTTTCTGTTGTATTATACTATGAATATATTATGAAAACCAAAATATTCTGAAGATAGATAAAAATCTTTATTCTTCTCATAATTACAGAACTACTTAATGTTTCTTTACAAAAATAAGCAGTATCTGATTACTGAAGAACGTATGTTTGCTGTCTGACCCTCTTCTGCCGTTAAAACAGCTGGCGAAATGGTTCAAATATATATAAACCGCCAGATTATCTCACGGTTCACAGTTACATAACCTGTGACGTAAAGCAAGCGATTATCTATTTACTAAAGGACCTGTTCTAGAATCCGGTCCTAGGCACTCGTAGCGCTGGCGGTACACGGCGAAAATCAGTAAAATGCTGCTAATGGTGTTAAAGCTATGAAAATCGGTACGATAGCTTTAGGACATTTGAATCATTTTGACCCGAAGCACCAACAAATAAAAAAAAACCGGCCAAGTGCGAGTCGGACTCGCGCACGGAGGGTTCCGCACCATCAACAAAAAATAGAGCGAAACAAGCAAAAAAACAAGCAAAAAAAATGGTCACCCATCCAAGTACTGACCCCGCCCGACGTTGCTTAACTTCGGTCAAAAATCACGTTTGTTGTATGGGAGCCCCACTTAAATCTTTATTTTATTCTGTTTTTAGTATTTGTTGTTATAGCGGCAACAGAAGTACATCATCTGTGAAAATTTCAACTGTCTAGCTATCACGGTTCGTGAGATGCAGCCTGGTGACAGACGGACGGACGGACGGGCGGACGGACGGACGGACGGGCGGACGGACGGACGGACGGACGGACGGACGGACGGACGGACAGCGGAGTCTTAGTAATAGGGTCCCGTTTTTACCCTTTGGGGACGGAACCCTAAAAACGAGAGGAGTTATGACGTCATCTTTTTTTTGTATGGAATTTAAAAAAAAATGTTTAGAAACCTACCGTGTGGGGTATTAAACGAAAGGGCTTTCTAAGCCAATTCTAAAAATATATCACATCATTACATTTCAGTAAATTTTTTTCAATTATAATAAAAATTATTTTCAAAAGGTACCTAGTTTGGGCTTCTCCAGATACAATACCGTTCAATATTTTTTTTATAAAACATACCTCAAATTACCTTTAACACCATTTGCAGCGTTTTTTCGTGAACCGCCAGCGCTATCGATGCCCAGACTGTATAGCCATTCAGCTGAGGGCTAACTATTAGTGATTGTTTAGCATATTTATATTTCTAATTAGCTAGTAGTTTATGACTTAAATTCTGTTATATCTGTCTGAACTGATCAATTTCTTTATGTAATCCTACTTCTGTATTCTTCATTGTCAATTTACGCTTATTAGCCTTAGCGTATGCATATATATATATATATATATATGTCGGCGACGGATGGTCCCGATGGCGGTGGGCGCGTGGGGGTAGTACCTAGATGTATTACTTCACAGCCAAAATAGTAGGTATGCTACCTACGCATGAAATAAACATTCGGACTCATTAACCATACTAGTGCCTACTATTATTTGAGTACTAAATAATAAAAATAACTAATCACTATTCCAAAATTATTTGAATCAAAATAAAAGATCACGTGAAACCGTTCAAATCTTTATTTTACAAAAGTAAGCTTCTAATGGCACATAAGAAATCAAAATAACACTTGGAATAAAACACTTAGCTAAACGGTTAAACAACGTGAGAATCTATAAGCTTTCAGAATAATCCTTCAGGTGTAAGCCTTCAGGAACGTAGCGAATTAGGCACGAGCTTGGCTAACGTCCGATCTCTAGCGCGGTCCGATCAAGAAGAAAGAAGCCAGTTCCAGCTAGATATGAGCGCCGCGCCGGCGCGCCGCCGCCGCCGACAAAATTTTCGCGCCGCCGCCGCCGACGCTGCGCTATCGGCGTGGCATCGGCGTGACCTTGGTAGTTACTACTACTTTCGGAATCAGATAATATATTTTTAATCGAGTTTAGATCATTAACGGCGCCACTTCGAATAGTTTATAGGCATTCAAAAGGTATTTTAGGCCCATATAATTAAAAAATATCGAAGGCAAATGCAAACTTATATATCTAGTAACCGCGCTACTAGTCTTGGGAAAACGAAATTATTTAATATCAATTTTAACATCAATATGCTTGTAATAAACATACTGATTTCCTTCCATTTTTATTGTGGAACGTTCCACATTACAATTTATAGATTGTATATATAAACTAGACATATGTCAATCACAATGAAAAAATTAACTGTGATCAACTCTGGCTAACGTGAGACTCGAACCCACATCTTTGGATTACCGATCCCAATGCATTACTAATTTTGCCAGCTAACCATCCGTCATTTACCGCGAATTTAACCATTGCAAGCATGGTTAAACGTCTTTAAAAGGTATTAAATGGGGTTAATTTTGAGATATTAAGCATTTCCACGTCCAAATGTCCGTCCGTTGGCTTCGCACGGAAGGGCGTCGAAATCGGGTCTCAATTAAACTTGGCCACTGTTCAAATTTCAAGCTTTGCTCTCTCGGAGCTCAATCTTTGGCCTTGCATGGCTCGCATGGAATTAAGCCGCTATCTGAACCTGCAAGTTTTTGGCCCTGTTTGGAGCTCAACTTTCGGCCTGTTTTAAAACGCTTGAGCATTGGTCCTTATCCGATCTTAGCTCCATTGTAGCTCGGCCTTTGGCGTCGCACGAATGCGCCCGCAGAAAAGCTCCAGATCTTTAACACTATGGCTTCAGTCTTTATCGGCCTGCGCCCTCGCTCTGCTCTCTTGCAGCTCGGCCTCGCACAGAAGCGCGCCGCAATCGGCGCTCCAGGCGTTCGGCCGTCAGGCAAGCTTACACTTGGCGTTCGATTCTTAGCTGTATGCTTACCTGCAGCTCATCCTCTGGCCTCGCATTGGGAGGCGTCGAAATCAAGTCTTCGGTGTTACATGGAGCTCGGCGTTAGGCCTCACTTTTTAACATAAATCGGTTTTGTTGAATCGATATTGGTTAATGACGGAGCTCGATTTTCTTTGGACTGCTTGTCGACAGTCGACGTTTCCCTGATACAGTCAATCCACAATTTTTAACTTAGCACAAAAGATCGCTAAGATCTTCCGACCAGAGCCTCGTCAAGATTAAGACCGCCTCCGCATCCACAGTTTATACGATATCAATTATTTTTTTACCATTATTCACTAAATTATCCTTGAAAATAAAAAATGCATTTATTTCATAACTTTCTTACAGCAAAAACATGTTTTTTCGGTAAAATGTTGGTTTGAATTCTATTTTCATTAATCGAAGGTGTTTCAAGGCCACGCCGCCGATTCGCCGCCGCCGCCGACCAATTTTGACCGGCGCGCCGCCGCCGGCTATATGCCTATCGGCGCTCATATCTAGTTCCAGCGGCGGAGCCAACCGCTCCCGCCTCCAATTCAAGTTGGTAAACCTGCCTGACCAGTCTACCAACATAACGACAAAAATGCCTGCTCGTGCCTACGTTCACTCAAGATACTACGTCATCTTGACGTTCCAAAGCCTTCTACCTGTCATTTTAGTTCAACAATACGCCAAACATTGCTAATCGATTTTATACAGGCGTCTAACTATGAACTGTAATGCTGCAATACGTCTTTCTGGTGTCTCGCTCCGACACGGCCGTCCTGCGCTACACACGTCCTCGTGTGTGGGTGTATGCATTTGATACTGAAACAAAACATACAGCACAGTATCTCATCGCTCGGTCATTCCTGACCAACAATTTGGTTCTCACCCAAATTACTATTAAAATCAAACTTTGTTATCAATCAAACCAGAAAAAATAATTGTTCAAAATTACTTTAACAATCCTCAATTCTCAAGTCAAAAATAGTCCATCGAGCAACGACTAAATAAAAATAATCATCAGTAATCATCGCCGCTATCTAACGGATACACTCCAATAATCATCGCCTCCATCTGGCGGATATTCTCAAATTTATGTGAAAACAGAACAATCCCAAACATCAAAAACACAAATCACAACAGCTCTAATTCATTGCTCGACAGTATCACTACTATTGTCGTCAATATCAATTTACGGGGAAATTATCTGGCATTAAAAAAAAAAGGTCATATGTGATCTAAATTTTTGTAAGACATCTTAAAATAACTAACATTCTGAATTGATAGTTCCAATTTTACTCATATGAACACAGTACATAAACGGGAATTCATTTTTAACAAAACAACACCAGTCCTTCGGTGCATTGCCAGTCCTTTGGCAGATACCAGACCCTCGTCAGAAGTAACCATCTCAGCCGCGTAAGTGCTACTCCTCGCAAAGAGCATTCTGCACATAAAAAGCAGACCACGTGCACCTCTTACATGCTCCGGCACTTCTGATGCGGTCACTAAAAAAAATACCCAGTCCATCGGGCATACTTTCAGTCCATCGAAAGCAAAACAGTATTGCCCAGTCCATCGGGCGTGCCTTCAGTCCATCGAAAGCATGACAGTATTGCCCAGTCCATCGGGCGTGCCTTCAGTCTATCGAAAGCAAAACAGTAGTGCCCAGTCCATCGGGCGTAATTTCAGTCCTACGAAAGTACAAGCTTTCAGTCCGTCGAAAGCAAAACAATGTTAACAGTGAATTCCAAAAAAAGAAAATAAAAACAGGTCTTTAAATCATGTTACTCAGAACCATTGGTACTATCAGCGTCAACTGATCAACTGAAACTGAACATTACTGATCAAAATCACTAAAGATAGCTTTCTTCCTTAGCTTTAACAACAGAAACTAGCTCAAGACTTCTATGCAGAAGTAAAACATCTCAAAATAATCCCAACGAAATGGGAACTGCTCACCAGCTTAATAAAGTATGATGCACGCGACCAAGTCAAAGGTGGTGGTGGTGAGGTCCAACCCAAGCACGGAGGCCGATCCATTCCGCCCGCCGCTGCCGCCGCTGCGGCAGACTGCAAGAGACACGATGCGGCTCAACACAGCCGGCTGCCACTGAAATCATCATTTACACGGTATCAGGTTTATCATGTATGCAGGCTAAACTCAAAATGTTTATGAAATGCAAGGTGGCAGACACAAAAAACATGTTTCAATGTATACGGGACTTCAAAAATCTCAGAATAAAATTTAAACTTCAATGAGTGCGTTTTATTTCATTCTATGAACACACAAACACGTGTTCCAAAAATAAGTAACACGGTATATGGGCCAATACGAAAAGTGACAGCTTATTAGTTACGTTCGACTGTTATGCTTCGCCATTACACTCAAAATAAAATTCACTAATAAACAATTAGAACGAAACCTGTCCTTTTATTTCCAAATCTCCAGTACAGAAGATAATGCACAGCTGCTTCTGTGTCACGGGCGTAATGGTGTCTGCAAGTTCGCTCGGCTTTGGCTGCAGGACACTGTAACATTAATTTTCATATGCGTAGCTCATGTTTCCATAGTATACACGATTTGTGATCTATCACGGCATTACGAGCAATAATTTGTCGCAATTTTATTAATTACTAAACATTACAGGGTAAAGATTACATAATGCTTGCATTGGCAAATCAGCAGGATCAATTTCTAACGGTGCATTGTATTTTTATGAAAAAAAAATATTTTTTGAGGTTAGATGCACAAGTGAGCGATGAAATAATATCACGTCGCGACAGCCAATATTTGATTTTAATTAACAATATGGATTTCACATCAAAATAACTTAAGATCACTTAGATTTCAACGGATTTTAAAAATTAATTGTATTTTCAAATCAATTATTGAGGGTAGATTCACAAGTGAGCGATGAAATAATATCACGTCGTGATAGCTAATACTTGGTTTTAATTAACAGTATGGATTTCAAATCAAAATAACTCGAGATCGCCTCGATCTCAATGGATTACAAAAATTAATTGTAAAGAAACGCGGCGATACCAGAGATGACGTCACGTAACGACCGCTATGCTCGACTGCCTCAATCATAATTCACAATTTCACAATAATTCTCACCAAATAACAATGAATTACACTCACCATTCAATCAAGGTTAGACACGTGAGCTTACCATTACAAAGTGTCCAGATTATGGAATGTAGGTCACCAGAAATACACCACGCTCCCAGGTGGCTGTGTAAGCAATACATGAAACTCCGCATCTATCCCACTTGCTGATGTCGGCGACGGATGGTCCCGATGGCGGTGGGCGCGTGGGGGTAGTACCTAGATGTATTACTTCACAGCCAAAATAGTAGGTATGCTACCTACGCATGAAATAAACATTCGGACTCATTAACCATACTAGTGCCTACTATTATTTGAGTACTAAATAATAAAAATAACTAATCACTATTCCAAAATTATTTGAATCAAAATAAAAGATCACGTGAAACCGTTCAAATCTTTATTTTACAAAAGTAAGCTTCTAATGGCACATAAGAAATCAAAATAACACTTGGAATAAAACACTTAGCTAAACGGTTAAACAACGTGAGAATCTATAAGCTTTCAGAATAATCCTTCAGGTGTAAGCCTTCAGGAACGTAGCGAATTAGGCACGAGCTTGGCTAACGTCCGATCTCTAGCGCGGTCCGATCAAGAAGAAAGAAGCCAGTTCCAGCGGCGGAGCCAACCGCTCCCGCCTCCAATTCAAGTTTGTAAACCTGCCTGACCAGTCTACCAACATAACGACAAAAATGCCTGCTCGTGCCTACGTTCACTCAAGATACTACGTCATCTTGACGTTCCAAAGCCTTCTACCTGTCATTTTAGTTCAACAATACGCCAAACATTGCTAATCGATTTTATACAGGCGTCTAACTATGAACTGTAATGCTGCAATACGTCTTTCTGGTGTCTCGCTCCGACATATATATATGCAACGGGTTGGGTTGGGTGCGATAATTAGGTAAGTATCTTTCTGAGGATCATTGTTTAATTAATACCACAGCTTCAAGAATTGTTTAGGCATAAATAAAAACAAACTTCACATAAATCAAGTTTAGAAATTTTAATGGTCCTCTCGGTCAAAACATTAAGTTTTAGAGCTGGCAAAAGATTGCTGATATCAAACGATGAGATAAGCATCACACCACCAGAGCAGACCAGACCAACTGGGCCGGGGACCCTCTAGTTACAGGACACCAGATAAGGAGAGAAGGAGAGATAAGAGAGCCATATGATATGCCATATCATACTTCAATATACATTGTATACTGTAATGGAGCAATTCGAAATACCTCAATAATAATATATAATTCCTTGGTTATAATTTATAATAGCCAATTGTAGTTAAACATGTCAAAGTTCCCTTCCTTTCCATGAATTAGTTATCGATCTAGCTATTATATCGCCATGACCTTCAACTACTGTTTTCGTTTGAATTCGACTTTGTCATAAGGAGTAAGGACTAGTTAGGTCATATACATTAAGTGTTACGTCAACATCATTTAATTCATTTCAAAGCTCCACGCGGGTAAATAGTCAACATTCACTTGTGATTAAATAACTTTTTCTACTCCAGCACTTAAATGTGTCAATTAAATGACTGACAGTGATATCTAAAGCAATGTCATTTGAATGCTTTGTCTATAGGCTCATAAGATGACTGCTAGCAGTCATCTTATGAGTATAATACAACTGCTTTATTTTTTTTAAAGATACAAGTTCCGATCATCTTGATTGAAAGAGGTATGTTTTCATTTACAATAATAACTCTTTTTTTTTTTAAATAATAACTCAATTTTTTTTAAATAATAACTCTTTTTTTTAATAATAACTCTTTTTTTTTTTAATAATAACTCTTTTTTTTTAATAATAACTTTTTTTTTTAATAATAACTTTTTTTTTTTTTTTTGCTGCAGCTGTCATAGAAAAAGTAATGTATGCAACAGCTCATAATTGGTTCTTAAAATTCTCGGGTCTTTTTTTACAAAACTCGACTACGTCTCGTTTTGTAACTTCGACCCTTGAATTTTAAGAACCCTTATTATATCACTGTTGCATAAACTACTATTAACATCATATATATATATATATACATCTATGTTTAATGACACTGTTGCATCTTATTACATTTAATAGCTTTGCTGTTTACTTTTTCAATGCTAAAGTTATCTTTATTAGTTTTATTACCTACGGATTTAAATTATGAGTTTGTTTTGTCCAGCTATATTTATCTTAACATAGGTAGGTACCTAAATAATGATAATAGAAATGAACCTATGTAATCTGTACAGCGAGCTGCAAAATTGCATGGCCAAGCACTTGTACCTACATTGCAACAGGTAAATGTACATAAATAATTGCCAATGACCGTCGTAATTAAGCTTGAATCTGGATCGTAATGTTCAAAAATAGAACAAAACATCTTTTCATCATACGTTTAAACAACATATATCACGTACTTCAAAACTATACGATGTTACATCTCTTTCTGTACCATAAATAGAACACGAGGACCAAATTACCGTACACAGAACACAGAAAATTGTACCTACATTGCAACAGGTAAATGTACATAAATAATTGCCAATGACCGTCGTAATTAAGCTTGAATCTGGATCGTAATGTTCAAAAATAGAACAAAACATCTTTTCATCATACGTTTAAACAACATATATCACGTACTTCAAAACTATACGATGTTACATCTCTTTCTGTACCATAAATAGAACACGAGGACCAAATTAGAAGGATCATACCCCAACCCCTTAAAGGTTAGTAAGATCTCTCCACTCTTTAAAGGCAAAGGGAAAAGAGAGAATATCGATGGGTACAGGCCAGTCTCCATTATACCCTGCGTCGCTAAAGTGTTGGAAAACGGGTTATGCTCTCGGCTAACAGCGTTCCTCGATGCAACAAACGCATTGTCCGATCGACAATACGCATACAGATCGGGACGCTGTACGACCGACTTAGCGCGCGAGGCTGTGCGAAAAGTCTTCGACGCTTTGGAGAGGAAACAGCAGGTTGCAATGCTATGCTGTGACCTTTCCAAAGCGTTTGACGTGGCAGATCACGGCGTCATTGCCGCAAAACTACTACACTATGGTATATGTGGCAATGCGCACGGCCTCCTCACTGACATTCTCCGAGGCAGATCTCAAGTCGTGGTAGGGGACGGCGGTAAAGTCAAGTCAGACCCGTTGGCTACATCCATGGGTGTGGCCCAGGGCTCGTCAGTGTCTAATATTATTTTTTCATTGTTACTGAACGATCTTCCCGAAGCGATAACAGCCGCCGACATTTTAATGTACGCGGATGATGTCGCGGGCATTATATCAGCACCAAATATAGACAGCTTGGAGACACGCCTCAACGATGCTGCGGACCAGCTGTCTAAGTGGTTTAAGTCGAACGGTTTGGCGCTTAACCTTTCCAAAACGCACTTCTTGCTCTTTCACGTTGGAGGTCGGACACCAAGGCCACTCCAGATCCAGGCTAACGGCGTCAAAGTAGAGCAGGTTGACTTCACCACTTTCTTAGGGTTTCAAGTAGACCGTAAGTTGACCTGGATGAACCACATCGACAAGTTGTGTGGTAAACTAGGTGGTGCATGCTTTGCCCTTCGCCGCCTGTCGCGGGTCGTACCACGGCATGTCGTACGAAGTTGCTATTTTGCGACAATACATTCGGTGCTGCAGTATGGCGCGGAGATATGGGGGCGCGCCGCGGATTGGCAGCGCGTTTTCCGTCTACAAAAAAGAGCCGTGCGGTGTGTGGCACGGGTAAGCCAGGATACCTCCGCGAAAGCGTATTTTAAAGAACTGGGTATATTGACTCTGCCGTCAATAGTGATTCAACAAGTCGCTATTTACGTGTATACCAACCTGACGCAATATAAAAAACGCGCCGACTCAGCCCTCACGCTACGGAACCCGAATCAACTTATCCCGGTAAAACGTAGACTTGCAAGGTCCAATAAGCTGACCCACATAATGGGTCCAACTGTTTACAATAAGTTGCCGGAGACAGTCACCTCGTCACCATCGCTGCAATATTTTAAAGCTAGACTGAAGGCTTGGCTTCTCGAACACACATTCTACACCTATGACGAATTTTTGAATGTTGAGCATTAGTTAAGTTACCCGAATATGTTTTTATTATTATTGTTATTGATTTTTACGAATGTACACTTATACTTATTTCGAATAATTATACAATCTATTATAAAAAAAAAATGACATGTAATATTATAAATATTGTGAATAAATAATATGAATATGAATATGAATATGAATTACCGTACACAGAACACAGAAAACCTTGGATATAACGAGAATGGTAAAAAAGATGTCTGCCTATTTTAGGCGTGTCGTCTGAGGATTATGCTTTAGGAAACTGATCTTTATGATTTAGGAGAGTAGCTGATTAACGCATTAACACTGATGGAATAAGTCGAGCGTGTACTTTTATCGCCGTTTTGTTCAAGCACGAATTGCCAAATCAATTTAATTGTCCATGGTGAAATTTATGTGATGATACTACATGAATAGCGCATAAAAGTTTATTCTTTGTTAGAAAGAGACAAAATTTAACAGAGGTTTGTAAGAGGTTGCTAAGTTTTATGATTAAGGGGGTTAGACTCTCTACGACACCTTGACACCCAATCCTACATCTTTTATAGACATGACGGATGCTTCCTAACGCTTACTTTGGTGCCTTGATCTAGTTTTCTTTTACAATTTTAATGTGACCATCATTTCCTTTGAATGTGACCATCTCCTATTTGGAACGCTCTCGTGCTTAAGGTCTGTGTGCCCGAATGACAATACCTTCACTAGTTACGCCAAGTAGTCGACATTGGCTCGTGTTTACTATGGCTCTTACTCTTCTACTTCTACTATTTTTAGGCGGTTTATTTCTTTTATCCCTTAATGGCGGATCTGAATGCTTTTAATATAATTTTAGCTCCAAATTTTTTTTTCTAGTCAGTTAAAGTCTCGACTTTAGCGTCTTAGCTTAGTTTCAGGAGTGCAGATGTCCAAGCTGGGGAAAATTTGCTTAAAGTCAAACATCTGGAAAATTTCATGACTATTTACATTTGAAATTTTCCGTTTGCAGAAAGTTTCAGTCTCTACACAATTTCATTGTAAAAATTTCGCAATTTTGTAACCTTTCCAGCGGCACATCATATTCAGGAGTAGATATGAGCGCCGCGCCGGCGCGCCGCCGCCGCCGACAAAATTTTCGCGCCGCCGCCGCCGACGCTGCGCTATCGGCGTGGCATCGGCGTGACCTTGGTAGTTACTACTACTTTCGGAATCAGATAATATATTTTTAATCGAGTTTAGATCATTAACGGCGCCACTTCGAATAGTTTATAGGCATTCAAAAGGTATTTTAGGCCCATATAATTAAAAAATATCGAAGGCAAATGCAAACTTATATATCTAGTAACCGCGCTACTAGTCTTGGGAAAACGAAATTATTTAATATCAATTTTAACATCAATATGCTTGTAATAAACATACTGATTTCCTTCCATTTTTATTGTGGAACGTTCCACATTACAATTTATAGATTGTATATATAAACTAGACATATGTCAATCACAATGAAAAAATTAACTGTGATCAACTCTGGCTAACGTGAGACTCGAACCCACATCTTTGGATTACCGATCCCAATGCATTACTAATTTTGCCAGCTAACCATCCGTCATTTACCGCGAATTTAACCATTGCAAGCATGGTTAAACGTCTTTAAAAGGTATTAAATGGGGTTAATTTTGAGATATTAAGCATTTCCACGTCCAAATGTCCGTCCGTTGGCTTCGCACGGAAGGGCGTCGAAATCGGGTCTCAATTAAACTTGGCCACTGTTCAAATTTCAAGCTTTGCTCTCTCGGAGCTCAATCTTTGGCCTTGCATGGCTCGCATGGAATTAAGCCGCTATCTGAACCTGCAAGTTTTTGGCCCTGTTTGGAGCTCAACTTTCGGCCTGTTTTAAAACGCTTGAGCATTGGTCCTTATCCGATCTTAGCTCCATTGTAGCTCGGCCTTTGGCGTCGCACGAATGCGCCCGCAGAAAAGCTCCAGATCTTTAACACTATGGCTTCAGTCTTTATCGGCCTGCGCCCTCGCTCTGCTCTCTTGCAGCTCGGCCTCGCACAGAAGCGCGCCGCAATCGGCGCTCCAGGCGTTCGGCCGTCAGGCAAGCTTACACTTGGCGTTCGATTCTTAGCTGTATGCTTACCTGCAGCTCATCCTCTGGCCTCGCATTGGGAGGCGTCGAAATCAAGTCTTCGGTGTTACATGGAGCTCGGCGTTAGGCCTCACTTTTTAACATAAATCGGTTTTGTTGAATCGATATTGGTTAATGACGGAGCTCGATTTTCTTTGGACTGCTTGTCGACAGTCGACGTTTCCCTGATACAGTCAATCCACAATTTTTAACTTAGCACAAAAGATCGCTAAGATCTTCCGACCAGAGCCTCGTCAAGATTAAGACCGCCTCCGCATCCACAGTTTATACGATATCAATTATTTTTTTACCATTATTCACTAAATTATCCTTGAAAATAAAAAATGCATTTATTTCATAACTTTCTTACAGCAAAAACATGTTTTTTCGGTAAAATGTTGGTTTGAATTCTATTTTCATTAATCGAAGGTGTTTCAAGGCCACGCCGCCGATTCGCCGCCGCCGCCGACCAATTTTGACCGGCGCGCCGCCGCCGGCTATATGCCTATCGGCGCTCATATCTATTCAGGAGTAGTTCTAATATTTTTCCCGTTCTTTCAAAAACCTTTCATCCCGACGATTCCGAGTGCTCGCTCCTCCCGAATGGTGCCTCTAGCTGCAGCTAGTTTAGTGTTATCAAAGAGATGGCGCGGCAGGCGTTTGCCCACTCGCCTTGACCGCGCACTATGTCCTCTCACTCACACACAAGCTTCGAGATGACTTAGCAAGTTTGCACCTGGAGCTTGCCGCCTAAATGTTCCTTACTAACTGTATTCTATTCTTGTAATACGTCTGGAAATTCTAAGAAGGAGATTTCAAGCCTGATAACTTGATATTTGCTAGGAAACGGAGCGTTTATCATATTATAAAAGGATTTTGGTATGTAGGTATTATAGGTAAACATGACCAGCTATTTTACAAGCTTTTACTTAACTTGTCACGGGTCAAATCTTGCAAGTTAAATTTGGTCCACTTTCCGGTTTCCGATGAAGCTGAAAATTTGCATTACTTACGTAGTCGAGTGACAATGCAATATTATGGTCACAACAACGAACCTTATTGTGTTTGGGGTTTTAAGAATGGTCTCGATGAGTATTAGTTGTCTGTCGAAAGAAAAGTACAGTCCGCGCTAAAAGCATGTATCAAAAATGAATTTTTTGCCATAACTTATTTATTTTGGGTATTGGATATACAAACCCGTTCAAAATGTAGCTTAAAATTATATGTCCGTAACATTGTAACAGTCGTCATAATAAAATGTCATCCATCACAGCTCTGGTTGCTTTTTCCTGGAGTTGCCTTGATGTTTTTACTCATCTCTCGATCTCAAATATGTCTACCGATGTATGTCGCGTTTTAATATGAATTACAAAGTGTATGTATGAGTCCTTAAAGCTACCGAAAACACTAATATATAACATTATATCCCATTTATTTATACAGAGTGAGGCCTTAATCGGGATATATTTAAGTATATGTGAATTATGCGAGATGATCTTTGAATCTAGGAATTAAAATTGTAAGTACTAAACTTATTGTAATAATAATGTTAAGCTCCAGCAGGCGTTCTACATGACATTAAAGCTCTCCAAAGGGCTCTTAAGTCTCTTAAGTCTATATCCCCTCGCAAGCCTATTAAATAAAAAACCGGGATTTATAGGCGTGAAATCCAAAATGTTAGGGAATATAAAAAAATTCCATATGTGATATGCTATTTTATAATTTTGGTTTTCTCATATTGATAAGCTTGACATTCTTATAATTTATATAAGCCGGTCAAACAACTTTGTCAGTAGAAAAACGCGCGAAATTAAAATTTTCTATGGGGCGTTTACCATTCGCATTTATTAAATTTGCCGCTTTTGTCGACTGACGGGAATGGCTTGACCGACTAACATTTTTTGTTTTTAACATTCCCTGCATCTTAAACTATCAGACTTGCTAATTCTGACCCGATCGATTCGCACACCGTGCGTATATTATGTGCGCATATTATGTATGTATGTATGTTTGACTTTTCGAGAGGTTTGACATGGGTTGACATTGATTTAAGTGGTCCTTTTTGGCAATTCCAAACTTTTGCAAGACCAGTCCTTTCAGACATTCGTTTTATTCATTTATACATGCTTATTTGAATATCTTTTTTTTATAGGTGTTCGAAAACAGTTTATTCAATTTATTCCGCTGGCGTAACGTGTCTATATAAAATTTATTGGGAGTGAATCGGTCAAGATTAAATAAACCGTCTTATTGTAGTTGTGTTAGTGGTCATGGACCATCGAAGACAGGTCTACTGACCAGTCGCGCACCTTATCCCGTCGAATTAAAGTCTACTTTCGTAAAATTTTGGTTACTTAGAATAGACTGGCTTTCATACATCGGTTGCAACATAGACGTGAGATCAATTTGCTGTGATGAGATCAAGATTGATTACGGCGAGGCTCGTATTATGTGCTCAGTTTTACTTTCTGACCGGTAAAATGAAAAGTTATAATCCCATAAATTTGGTAGACAAGGCAAGGCTAGATAAGTGTAGGTAGGTAGGATACAGAGCAAAAGTAATAAATCAAAATATTTTTGTGGAGTGTCGTGGTTTTGCTTCAAAGCCGCTTTTATGATTTTGGCAGAATATCAAACGTATTTTTCGCCAAAATAGATATTTGTTTTGAGAACAAATTCGGCTTATTTTAATGTCCATTACGAGATTGAATTCATTGGATGCCTAATACTTGCTCTAGGCTGTGGCTATTCTTTAAGTTATAGAAAGTTTAATAAACATGTGTCAAATGTCGCGACTTGGCGGCAAACCCGATAAATAGTGTCCTTGTCGAGATCGTGTCGCACAGGTCATCCATGATAAATGTCTAGGCGCGGTGGTAGCAACAACCTGCCGCGCTAGTCCACGTCCCGTTATCACAGCAGCGATAGCGCGCGATAATCCGCCATTGCACAACTTTTGTATCTCGGCGTGCAGTTACCATTGCGCTTCATTAAGTATCGCTCGTAAAAACGCGCACGCCACAGTATACATATAGATCGGTTTTTCTGTTTTTAGAGCTCTTAGACTCGGCTCAGTGCTTAACCCGAAGTCGCCGGTGGTCATCGGCCTGGTGAGTTTCGCAAGTCCTGTTATCTGTATGACTCGTTTCACATTAATATTCCACAGGAGCCGTTAATGCGAACCTAGCCAGCTCTACGATCGCTCGCCGTCAATGAAATTGTAAATTACAGCGACAGTTAATTCAGCTAGAACATCCGTAACTTGACCCGATACGTGACGCACCGGACAAACAAAAAAACGCCCATGTTTCTAATTCTACGTGTTAATTGTAAACCGATACGGGTTTAAAAAACTGAGGGACAAAGACATTCCGTAGACGAGACGAGAGGGAATCTTCGGAGGGCGGCGCGCAGACGGCTTTCATCGTATGTAAATACGTGTCCCGCAAAAAACGTATGGACGACCAATAAAAACCCCGTGTGGGGAGCAGGGCCGGGCGTTGCGCGGGCGCACTCGCAGCCGCACTCTGCAGTTGCATTCGGCCGCGCCGACGCGCGCACGCAGCCTCCACCCTCGCCCTCACTATGCGCATGCCCGCACCACCCACGATCCTAGTTTTTGCAGTATTCCGTTAACCACTAGAACTTCGCGTGCGATCCGTTTCCGCTCCGCCGATCGCGTAGATTAAGGGTTGTGGACCGCTCAATTGTGCCAGTCGCTCTTGAGCTGTGATTATGAAGTGAGTTAGCTCAACAAATTGGAGATAAGCGTGTTGCACTTAACCTACCTTAAGTATGTGCTCGTTTTGATATGTGCTTCTTTTGTCGCAGGGCGAACGCGGTCGCTCCAGTACCAGCGGGCGGGGAGGCGAGCCCCGCGGGTCCGCCGGCCGAGGACGCCATGAGGGGAGTCGAAGGGACACCAGAGGAACAGGAAAAATTAGCGACAGGAAACAACAATGGCTCCCTGGACTGCAAACTGCCGCCCCAGCAGGCAGTCCCTCGCTCCGCCTTCCATTCCACACGAGTCTTCATGCTGGTTTTCCTCTCCGGTTGGGTGCTGCAGGGGATGTTCCTCACCTATTTCGTGAGCGTGACGACAACAGTTGAGAAACTTTTTAAGATAGAGTCTAGGACGACCGGGACGTTGCTGGCGGCGACGGAGATCGGTCAGATATGTACGGCGTTGTTTTTGACGTACCTGGCGGGGCGAGGGCACCGGCCGCGATGGATCGCGTGCATGATGCTGGTGCTGGCCGTGGGGGTGATCGGCTGCGTGCTGCCCCACTTGAAATACGGGACGGAGTTGTTGGATGTTCACTTAGATTCCCACAGAGGCGGGGCAGCTCCGATCTGTTCCAACGGGACGGCGAACAACAGCTCGTGTGACGCCGCGCACGTGCAGAGCACCGCGAACCGCGCGTCGATGACGGCGGTGGTGATCCCGTGGCTGTTCGTGTGCCTGCTGGTCGTGGGCGTGGGGCAGACGGGCATCGCTACGTTGGGGATCCCCTATGTCGACGACAACGTTGGCAGCCGACAGTCGCCACTCTACATGGGTAAGTGTTTATTTTGATACTTGAAATAAGTGACTTGAAGAGATAGATGGCGACTTGACTAAATGTTGGAATCCTCAAATAATGTGACCTCTTTTTACCACTAGCCCTCCCAACTGGTATATCTTAAAATTTTCAAAGGGCTTCTAATGTTCGAATTTAAACTGTTGTGAGATATACTAACATTGAATAATTTTACGGTTTAGACTCACTTGTTTTAAGTCGCGCGACATGTTTCGGAGAGCCTAGGTCTCCTTTCTCAAGCAAACAGTGCGAGCAAACAAGTGAGTCTAAACCGTAAAATTATTCAAGGCTTCTAATGTCTTGGCCTCCTAAATATCATGTGTACTTAACATCACCTTCACTAATTTTGAGATCTTCTACGCTCGCAAGATTATATATGGTATATAATCATTAAATATGGTAACATTTCGTCTTTATTCTTCGTTGTGACGGAGTGGTCGTTCTCATCATTTCAGTGATTGGTGGAGAGCTTCACAACAATCACAATCCACCGCCATTCTTCCTAAATATACTTTGACTTTCTAATATTACTTGTATAGAATTACCTACGTATTTAATTTGTCTTAAATATATAAAGAAAACTCTCATATCTACACAATATAAAACAAAGAAAAACAATGTTATGCCCGTTGAAAATGCTTAGTGGCGCCGGTTCGAAGAAAAATTCAAACCTAATTATACATAATCATAATGCCTTGTTATATCGTGCAGCAGACGTTTAAAAAAGTCGTAAAACAAACAACTCATCATGCCCATGAGAAATATAATTATACCTAAAGTAAGCCAATGACGCCTCCGAATTTCCATAATATGGCTGGCGCAATAAATAAAATCAATTCGCCCGCACCGCGATCGTTAAGATAGCGTCATAATGAATTGTTAACTGCAATTGAGATCCATTGGCGCTCGCACGAAAGCTCAGTGCGTTGCACTCGATGCAGGAATCGATTAAGATCGTTTCAATCGATTGTTACCGATGAAAATCGCATAAAGGTGCATAAATCAGGCGCGCGCCGCCCACGCCGCCCGCCCTCCGAGTTGCGTAGGTAATTAACCGGTGCGTGAAATGCGGCTTGTTGCCATTGTATAAAGAGTGGAAACCTACAACTTGTATATAAGTTATAAAATACTAGTGCGTGTACAAAAGGTGAATCTTACTGCAGGTGGATTTAGATTATTTTAGATCTTATTTGTAAACTGTCTAATTTGTCGTAGACATTCGGCGACTGCTAATGCCGATGCCGGCAATACACTAACGCTGTACGCAGTTTGGTTCCCGCTGATTAGGAAAAATGCAAAAATATTGTTTTGGCTATGGAGAGTGAATTAAGCTATAGAATCTTGCTAGTAAAATGACTTTTCCATTAGAAACAAAACCTAAGGTTCGTTTTTGCAAACTTATGGTTTGTTGAAAAGATCAGTTTCGTGATAGCTGTTGCTGTAAAGTATTTTTATTAAATCACAAAACTATTTATAAGACTCTTAAATATACCTATTCTAAACGTCCCTGTTCTCAAATCCATTGTTTGGATAATACTCTAGTACGAGAGAGTATATTGTTTTAATATCTTGTCCCTCTTATTTTTTGTTGGAAACACGAGTAAATGCGACTGCTTATAGACATCAGATAAAGGATAGTTACAAAAAAACTAATATATTTTGCTATGCTACATCTTTTTGTTAACGATTCGTTTGCAGATCTTATTACAATGTAATAAGATATACCATAGGTTAGTTTAGTATGCTGTTGTACATTTGTTGTGTCTGCGCAGAAACTGTGGCGCACGCGAGCTAGTGTAAGCCGATACGACTTGCACTATACAGCAGTAAAACAACTTTTTACATTCGAATTACGGGGGTCAAATGTCAAAATTTTACTGAACAGGAGTCTGAAAGCTAAATAGAAATCTGAAAGTTTTAGCGCTAACAGAATCTTTCACCCTAAAACGTATAATATAATGTCTGTCTTCAATCATTTTTGGGGTCTTCAAAACGAAGCTCGTCGCGATATTCGGGATCTTGGTCGATTTTATGTTGTATTCTGACAATGTATTCAAAAAGACTTTCTCAATCCTATTTTTCACACCAAAACTGGTCATTTTCTAACTCGACAAAAATGTCCGAATGGTCTCACATTTACTCCTTATTAATTCAACTCCAGGGTCGGTAATAAGTAGTTATTAAATGTTGGTGAAATAGTATGGTTACCGCACGAGAACTGTAATTTGTCCCAGCCAAAGAGACGCAGGTAGTTTTATGATAGATGCTGCTCTCTAGGAAGCTTTAGTCCAATTATGTCTTCTAATAGAAATAAAATAATTTATTGTTGCGTCAGATTTAAATCACTTAGCTTCTATTCTCTTTTCTTGTAGGCATATCTATGAAGTCAAGCCTATTCCCCTTAAATCGTTTCTTGTCATTCGTCCGACGTTTGACGTCTTTAGATACTTGGCCATTTATTAGAGTGCTTTCCCCCTATTTTGCGTCTGTGCTTCTTCGTTTGTATCTTTTTTTTTTCTGCTGAAAAAAGGATCATTGTGCAGAATTTACTGGTTGTACTTCTTCTCAAAATATTTCGGACCCCTGTAGTAAACCCGCAAACGTTCAAAACGGTACAAATTCCATACAAATTGTATGAAACTTAAAACCGTTTTTCACCAGCCACAGTTTATTTATAATACAAAATGCATGCGCTTGTACGAGCGTCCGACTCGCCCTTGTACTATTTACAAGCTGATAGCGTTCAGGATATCGGTGCAATGATAACTGAATGCATTCTTTCATAAGAGTGTAGTAGGTTAATGCTTCAACTGCCCCATTTGTCTCAGAATAGGTTAAGTGGACCAGTTGAATGTATTAGAGTTAAGACGGTGCTCTGTTTCGTCGTTATTTAATGGGTTAGGAAATTTTGTTTGCGCGAAATGTCTCAAATTATACCTACTTAAGGCCCAGTCTTGTATAAATTTTCTTTTTGCTTCACAATTTTAATTATTTTATGGCGTGGGAACTTGAATGAGACAGTGATCGTATTTTCAATTAGATCCTTAGAACTACGCATCAAATGCCACGATTTTACTCCTCATTATTGTATTTCTAGTCAAGTAGACATACCAGATCTACATTCATTTATCATTCGAAACACTTCAATGAACTGCTACATATTAATTGTTGTAACTTGATCTCTGTATTAAGGATCAGCTACTTATCATTCGGAAAATTTCTCGTCACCAGATTTTTTCCTAATGAAAACCACGTGTAATCTCGATTAAAGGGCGAATAGACGAATAATCTAAATTTACAAATTATTAAGACCATATTAATCAGTTGCATAACTTTGCTCTCGATCGCTAATTCGAATATCAATTTGTGGTAACGATTGTTGACCTGAATTGGGGCGCACTGGACGTCTCCGATAGGACTATTATATCAGTGATATAATAACACAGAATTCAGGTCAAATGCAATGTCAGTATACATTTCCATTAATAAGACGAACAGGAAAAAGATTCAGAAAATCACAGGCGATCACGTCGTGGCCAGAAGCTTTTGCAATCTTGGTTGGGATTGGGACAGTCAATAGCAAAAATAGCTATTTAAGTGGAAACACGTCCAAGTGATCTGAATAAAAGTCTATTTTCAAAAGTGTGCAGTTCAATTTAAAGTATTTGAACATTGTTTTCTGTGTAGTAAATAGTTCTGTTACACTATAGCAGGAAATCACACGATTGTGTATAATTGGCAGTATGTTGTTACGATCATATCACAAACAATAATGCCAATGTTCCCATTTTCCCTATCGTCTATACATGACCAGTCTGCATTATGATTATCAACTCCCTTTGCGAGTCTAATCACCTATTGCATCACAGAAAATAGGCCGTGTAGCAAGCCACGTGCTCCATCCAATTGAAATGCAATAAAATTAAGAAGTAAAAGGTGCAGCTCTATTTTAGTAGCGCATCTGTGCCACTGGGCCGCCGTCTGACAATTTGAGCTTGTTGTCGCAGTAGGTACTACCACGTTAACTTTGCCTTCGCTAGGAGAGCTAGTGGCCGGGAACTGTGGGGAATCCTTTAGGGAATTGATTGTTCCAATTTTGAATAGCGACTTGGTTAAGTTTGTCGTAACGCTCTGAAGTTACCGATGCGTTTGGAGCACTGGGAGTTCTTGTAAAAGGGAACTGACATTTATGTCACCGTATTTTGGTACAGTGATGTTTTGTGACGTTGAAATGTTAATTTTGTTAGATTTTTATCTGTTTGTGTTTTGTAATTTACAATATACACATTTGTAACCTCCGCTGGGTGTCGTAGAAGTGAATAATTCTTAACGCAATCTTGGTCTTGTCAGGTCACGGTAACTACTTTTAAAACTTCACCAAATATAACCCATGTAAATAAATACCCATAGTAGTCTTCGTTTTTTGAAAAATGTATTTGTCTTTATAATATTTCATTGAATTTTGCTTCATTCATTCCTTTGTTAAAGGGGTGAATCAACTATTTCTTGTTGTTATTCTGTCCGGTAAGCCAAGAGACATTAGTAGCATAGTTTGTTAGAAGACATTGTACACCACCTTCTTCTGACACGCTTGTTAGACGACCTTAAATGGAAAGTGGTTATAAGTATCACAGAAAAGCGCGTGGTGAATTTAAATGCCTAAAAATCAGGTTTTAAAGAGTGACCCAGGAGAACGTAACCATGGCAACGAGTGACAGGAAAAAGTTGATTGACCCAAAGGTTACTCTTCAGAAACGTTAATCTTGGGATTTCAAGAGCGAAGTCTGTTATGTTAACCAAATTCCCGGTTTCTCTAATATCGGGCAGTGGGCCGGATTTCTTAATGCGTTGGCCACGCGTGACAGGACGTGGCATCTCCGCGCTTGTTAGGGGAGCTTAAAATACATTCGTTTCCTTCCTTGATCAACTTGGGAAATTGAAGATTGTCTAATTTGGGAACTAAAAAGAATATACATCTTCACACAAACTGTGATGTTCTATCATGACTTTCTAGCCTCCACACTTTCCAATTTAATTTATCTCTGCTTATAATAGTTATTATTGAAAAAACAAACTGAATCAAAAGTAAAAATTGACCTAGCAGTGGCAAGTATTCTTATTATCTCTCTATTGATCTAGTATAATTGCGTCTGAGGAAAACTTCAATCTTTGCTGTATTATTTTTTTCCATCTTAGCTCGTGATATTTTTTAATATTTACTAGCAGCCTTGAAGAAGTTTTCAAGAGCGTGGCGGTTACCTGGGAAGTTAGAGGAATAATAGTCGGTGATATGAGGATATCAAACCTTCTTTTCGCCGAAGATATTGTTATTTTTGTCCCGTCTCCACCTAGAGCATTAGCTCTAAGATCAAGCAGATTGGATTTCAAATTAATCGTGCAAAGATTCAAGTGCAACAGCGAGAAAAAAACACATGATATGTTTATGACATCACATATTCCAATGCAACGCACCGCTACGTGCTTCGCGTTTTGCAACAAGTACCTACAGCTATCATGTTGCACTATCATTAGTTGGCATAGGTCAGTTTCTACACGATTAGATTACAATAATTTCGCCGATTAAACAAATGACGAATCTATACACTCGCTTATTAAGTAAGTATAATTATTTTTGCACAATTATTTGTTGTTGTGTGCAGTTTGGACTTTGGTTGTTAACATTCATTTGTCATTGCAAGGTAACCAAATAAAAAGTTACGATAATAGATACGATAGTGCTATAAGTATAATATTCATACAAATATTCAGGTCGTATTTGCATTAAGAAGATAATGGTAGTTAAGTGGTAAGGATTGCGAAACTTGACCCGGGTTGAACCCAAAAAGTCAAATAACATTGCTCATTTTGTGCGCACTATTCGGCGAATTATGAATATGTTTGACCAGTTTTAAGTCTTCACGTTTACAAGAACTGATAAAATCTAAGGAGCATAAGGAAAAAATATACCTATCGGTGTTGTTATTACCTGTGTGTGTGAAGAACGCCCGAATTTTCATTTGTTGAGATGGATTTACAAAGCCATTTTTTGAAGAAAAGAAGGCGTCCGGATAAATGAGTATTTGGCAAAAAATCTGTAACATCGGACGAAAAATCTCAGGAACACTGAGGTTGCGGTTGTTACTGGGGTTGTTTCTTTCCCCTACGGCGATACCTACCTACAGTTCTCGGATGCATCCACAGCAAGTCGTAGGACCAGTCCATAGGTACCTGGTGTCTGCTGGTGTAACAATTTTTATAAACGTCTGCAAAGATGCGTCTGCTTAGAAATAAACTAAAGACATTCACAATTGTTTAAGATATGTGCCACACATCGCTTATTCAGGTGTTTCGGACTTCCTCGGTATTAGTCACGCCCACAACAAAGTTCAGTGAACCGTCGATTATATATGTCGCACAATAAACAATAATAATTGCAGTCAGTTGGCTAACGACCTTAACATTCAACATTAAGCATTTAAGAAATTGTTATTTAATTGCATATACTGTTAACCTTAACCTAATTTTGCCGAAAATAGGTAATTCAGGCGCCTTTTATTATAAAGCCTATTACTTAAAATAGTATAGGCGGTGTAGTACTTAAACAAGTCATTTAAAGTGGATTAACGTATCATATTGGCTGGCCGTACACATAGAGCCTTTTACATTGTGAACAGGGAGTGGGAATAATTTTTAGTCCAGTATTTTCGGTTAACAATAATTTATAGAATTGATTTCTCTTCCGGTGCCCAGCTTCTGCAAAGGGAAGTAACTATAGTATAATAGTTAGGATAGAACACAGACAAGACATCCTCTAGACAGGATTCCTAGTCTATGGGATAGAATGGAGTACCCAAAATCATTATTGGATCACAAACTAAGCAACGCTGAGTGAGTCGTAGCTACGTAGCGGGCCAACCGGCCATCTCTGCATTTATGCGTTATATGTTTTTATAAGGTAGGAAGAGCAATAACAAGCAACAACGGCTGCACTCCGGGAGTGCCGATAGAAGTGAAAACTCGCCTCACTATGTTACCGACGCCCGGTAACACGCACGATACATACGTTTAGCGGAGGTATTCTATTTATTTATTATATATTATTATCATTCTCAAATAAGATCACACTTTTTCATTGACATGTTTATTTACATACTGCCATGACAACGTCAAATTATTTGAATATAGGTAAAGAGTCTCGAAAAGGAGTCCGCAACATAAATGTCAAATAACATTGAGTTTTTCTTTATTGATTTAACTGCCATTTAAATTATGAGTGGCCACCTTACGGGGCTTACGGTCACGTGATCACCTTACGCCCCTTACGGGCACGTCATCGCCTTACGCTGTTTCGAGTTTATAATTTTTTTTCCCCACCTCAAAAAGTGCCCAGCGCCGCTAAAGAAGTTTTCACTTCAATAAATACCTTTCTAATTATAACATCGATATGGGATTGTAAATAGCACTGCGATGACCTTATTTGTCGCAGCGAACGGGCAAGGTTATCACTGAAAGGCAGGGCTCGAATTCGCATCGGCTTGTTTGTGTTTTGACTACCTTTCTACAATACATAAAATGTCCGATGCATTCGTCGTAATTTTCCGTCGGTGGTCCGTATCGTAAAAAATTAAACCTTTAAAATGCGTAATTCGTCAATTTTGACAATCGACCAGCGTTAATTCGAGACAGCATCGGTTAATGATGCAGTTGAACCGGTATGGAGGTACAGTCGGTGGGGAACTAAATTCCTTGGAATAAAGGGCTCTATTACGAGGGCGGTAAGGGGGCACTGTCGGCGGATTTGTAACGCTGGTTGTATCAGGTCGTCATAAAAAGTTGCTGCAAGCCGGAGTTGAGTGGTATTCCAAAGGCTTCGCTAGTTGATTGCTCTTGAGAACCAGTGTAAGACCTTTCTCCCATCACGTAAGGATCTGTAAGCCGGTTGGTTAGACTAGTTGTTTCGCTCATCGTTCGCGTAAAGGGAATGCGTCAAGCCCTTTTTCAAAAACGATCTTGACGAGGTCATTATTTATTGCAAAAGCGCATGATGATAGGACGGTGTATTTTATTTTCCCCGGAGCACGCGAACGCTCGTTTTTTGGCAGCGGCCGATTTCTGAGAAAGATTACATTTGGAACCTAAGTACCTGATTGTTTTCCGGTCAATCACCCTTATGCGGTTTATTACTTATTACGGGAACGGTTAATTTTGTTTTCGACTCGCGATAATCGCTTTCAATTATGACTACACGGAATCCGGATATCATCGATCATGACGTTAATGAAATTATTCGGCAAATAATTGGCCAGAACCTAATGAATTAGAAGTTTTAAATATTATCAATTATAATCTTGTTTCCCACTTTTGCCGCCAGTTACGTAAGCACGGCGGAGTTTGTATTTATGTACACAGTAGTTTAGATGTATTAGTAAGAGATGACCTATGTAAGTATTCCATGGAGATGCATATTGAAATAGCTGCCATTCAATTAATTGAAATTAATTTAATTGTAATATGTATTTATCGTTCCAATACTGAGGGCGATTTTACTATATTTTTTAATCAATTAGAGTTATTGCTTAGCTCAATAATTAACGAAAATGCCCATATCTTGATAATGGGTGATGTAAATATCGACCTATTGCAAACCACGAAGCGGAAACGTGAATTACTGGGTCTTTTGGATTTATTTAACCTTAAGTCGCACGTAAATTTCCCAACGAGAGTTCAGGGTACTTCCAAAACGTGCTTAGACCACGGCTATACTGATTTTATGAGGGATCAATTGAAAGCATACCCAATTGATCGCGCGATTAGTGACCATCTTGCAGTATGTGTCGAAATATATATCCCAGATAAGAATCACTGTCCTAGCTATTGCTTAAGGCGCCTGCTGACTCAAAATAAACTATTCACATTTTTAGATTCAATTGGACACATTGACTGGCTTAATTTTACGCACGGGTTTGCCGATTTCGATAATATAATGACGGCCTTCGCAAATAAGTTCAACTGTTACTTTCCACTAAAAAAAGTCGCAATTGTAGCTAAAGAAAAATCATGGTGTGACAGTAAGACAAACGAAAGTAAAAACTTTGTTCAATTTTTGTCTATGCTGCTGAGGTTTTACCCAGAAAACAGAGAACTGTATAATTTATATCTGTCTAGTAAATGCAAGCACGACGGTCTGCTTAAAAGGGTAAAAAGGGAATACCTAAACCAATCGATTGCTAATGCACCAAACACTTCCAGGTCCCTTTGGCGTATGATCAAATCACAAACAAACAAGGGATCGCGGGGGGGTGGCGCGCTGAGCGTGCTGCGGCACGCAGTGTGCGGCCCAACTGGCTCGGACGCTCAACTTGCCGAATCCCTCAATGCGTACTACATATCTGTCGTGCGTGATACGCCACAGAGACCTAAGATTGCAAATGCAATGAATTATCTGCGAATGAACGTCCCAGGTGTTGCAAAAACAATGTTTCTTGCGCCATTCACGGTTGGGGAACTCATAGCAATAATAAAAAAAATAAAGCCTAAGGGCACTAAAGATATATATGGTCTCCCGACTCATATATTGCGTAGTCTAGCAACTAATTTTCTGCATGCATTGTGCTATTTATTTAATCAATCCGCGTGTAACGGTAACTATCCTATATCTCTAAAGAAAATAAAGGTAACTCCTGTTTATAAAGGAAAGGGCTCCCAGAAAGAACAAAAATGTTACAGGCCTATATCAATTGTCCCGGCTGTGTCGAAAATGTTCGAGATGGGACTGTGTAATCGATTAACAAAATTCTTAATTATGAATAAGTCACTCTGTAAACAGCAGTACGCCTACCAAACCGGTAAATCCACGACCGGTGCCGCTCGACTATTGTTGCGAACGGTGTTGGACAAACTGGAAAATAGGAAGCGCGTAGCTGCTGTTTTCTTTGATTTATCACGCGCTTTCGATCTAATCGACCACAGTCTCATCGCGAGCAAGTTGAGCCATTACGGCGTCCGTGGAATTGTTCAGAAGGTCATTATGTCCTTCTTGAGTGACAGGGAGCAATCTACGGATGTTAATAATGAACGATCGAGTCTTAACCCGATAGGTGACAGGTCTGTGCCCCAGGGATCAAATATAGGAAATAATATATTCCTTATCCTCATGAACGACCTTCCATTTGACTCGCCTATTGTGGATTTCATAATGTACGCAGACGACATTTGTGCCATCGTTAATGCAGAGAGCAGGGACCATCTGCTAAGAAATGTTCAGTCCGTCATTCTGCGCCTCTCGGATTGGTTCACTGTAAACGGAATGATTCTCAATCTTGAAAAAACTAGCATTACAGAATTTAACTTGAAGCAAAGCACAGGTGCTGCTGCCACTTCAAACTCGGTACTCGTACAAAATACTGCAGTCACTTTTGCCACGCATGCTAAGTTCTTGGGCTTCACTCTGGATTCCGGTCTACAATGGCAGGAACATATTGACAGGAAATGCAGCAAACTCAACTCAGCCTACTATATAATATCTCGGCTCTTGCCTATCCTGTCTAAAGAGAACCTAATGATAGCCTATCATGCATACTGTCATTCTGTTTTGTCGTATGGAGTAGATTTATGGGGCCTGGCTGCTGACAGGGACAGACCATTCCTCATACAAAAGAAAATTATAAGGAAAATGGCACGGGTGGCCCCTGACGCGCCAGCTCGTCAGTTATTTATAGACTTCCATATTCTAACGTTACCTTCTTTGTTAATTCTAGAGGTAGTTAAATATGTTAGGCTAAATTTAGATAAGTTTCCGAGGAAAATATGGAGTAGCAATCGCTTCCAGGATCAGAGGCGACACGACCTAGAACTGCCTAAACATAGATTGAGAAAATCCGCTCTCTCCTTACATGTATTAGGACCTAAACTTTATAATAAGATCCCGACGAGTGTAAAAGACGTTCGCACCAACTTAGGATTTACATTAAAACTTAAGTCGTTTTTAATCCAAAAGGTCTATTATTCCGTTGCTGAATTCTTGGATGAATAGCTCGACGATTAACTACTCATTGTTTTTAATTTCTTAATGACATTGTTAAAATTTTATTGTTACATTTTTTCTGTATTAATGTATTTATGTTTGACACCCATCTCGCATACCTATGTACCTAATTATAAAACTGACAATGTATGATTAATACAAAATAAAATGAATATGAATATGAATATGAATAATTTTCTGAAGTATAAAATATACATGTGCGCTCATGGACATGTGCGTACTTCCAGTTCTCACCTACGGTGCTCAGACCTGGTCTTTGACGGAAGCTCAGAAGTCCAAACTCGGGGTTTGCCAGAGAGCTATGGAGCGCAGCATATTAGGTGTAAAATTAAGGGATCGAGTCCGAAACACCACGCTGCGCTCTAAGACTCGAATAATGGACGTAGCTCGGAAAGCGGCTAAGTTAAAATGGGACTGGGCTGGTCATGTCTGCCGAATGCCTGACGACTTGTGGGCCAAGTTAACCACAGAGTGGGAGCCCCACGAGTCTAACCGGGGAGCCGGCAGGCCTCGTCGGCGATGGCGGGATAACTTGGACTCCTTCTTGAGAGGCTGGCCAGATATTGCACTAAATAGAGACGAGTGGAGGAAGAGGGGGGAGGCCTTTGCCCAGCAGTGGGACACAGTGGGCTCTGAATAAATATAAATAATAAAATATAACATCAGTCAGTTTGAGCCGATATTGTGTAAGTATTTTGTTTTTATCTCAACAACAACGCCGTTAAATCATTTTTGAAACATGAACATTACCCGATGGGAGGTCGTTAGCACGAAGCTCTTTTTCGGAATAGAATGTCATTCAGTACCGCTCGCACTGCATCAAGCAATTTAGCCCATTTCCCGTCCGCGAATTCATGACAACGAAGAAGTTATGACAATTAACCTCTCGGACTTCTGACGTTTCAGAAAAGTAACTGTTTCACGTATCGAAACTTTATCCACCAAACTGAACTCTATTGAACGTTTTTGTGTAGTCTTCCCTGGTCCCTACATTTACCCTTTTGTCTGTACTGTATTTCGCGTTCTGCTCACGCCCAAAGCATGCATGCAAACTATTAAGTTGGCAATTATATAACAAGGAGGTTACCACCAAAATTGAAATTCGAATTCGCACTCTTGCGACATTCGAGTGACATGTACCCAGATAGACAATTTTAATGTTGATGTTCGCAATAATTAACTTAACCTTTGGGGCCTAAGGGGCCCATAGATTACCACAGTTCGCCGGACGAAATCAGCCTGTCAGTTGTTTGGAACTGTTATCGTCTGGCGAACTGGTAATCTGTGGGCCCCTTTAGGATTTCAAAGGAGGCGCGGGTTAGAAACTTCTGCAGTGAACCCTTCATAAAACAATGTTTAAATTGCATTCTAGACAAGTGCACTTGCTCACGTGATGGCAATTTGTCCGCGAGTTGAACGCTCGCCTATTATCAGCCCTAGCCCTGTTAGATAAACTACTACACAGACATATCGTAGCAGCCCACGCATGGTATAGGCGGCTGATTTTCCTGTACGGATGTCATGGCCGTATTTGCCTACGTGACAGCTTGATAATGGGATAATTGCAGACCGTCTCTTTCAATCGAGTGGTGTCCAAAATTGGCACTTATTTTATCACGTGGATAAAGCCATCCATTATACGCATTATGTTTTTTTTTATGTGATAGTCAGCAAACGAGCAGATTAACAAATTTATACAAACAAGAGATTAAAGTTGGTAATAGAAAAAGGGCGTTCACTTTACCGTTCTAAATTGCCATCTCAGGTGACAGGTGACTACCAGATAACTGACTAGGCATATCCAGGGATAGAGTCGATTCAAAGGGATAGACGATAATTTGTTGAATTCACTTTGTTGTATTTTTTTGTGTAACGACATTTTACGTTGTCATTATCGAATTTTGCGGTTAATTTTAAGTCAGCTTTCAGCAGTGGATTTAGCCAAAACGAAATACTATACAAATATATGTCTGGACTAGATGCTAGCATGGCGTTCACTGCAATTCCTACAGCATTCCCGCACTAAGATAGAAAAAGCTATCATTAAACCACGCTAGCACCCCAAAGGTTACTTTACATAATTACCATTTAAAATTTACTACATCGTCAACGATGAAGGCTTCCTTGAATTCAAAGCCTGTTTCATTCGAGTTGTTATACCAGCTCGTTATATCCTGTGCTATATAAGGAGCGTGTTATTAGGTCTTGAAAGTTATGAGACTTCGACAAAGCTTGTGATAAGTATGAAAGGAAACAAACAATTATTGTATTAATTTATAAATATAGGTACAAATTATACAAAAACATGCGATTTTTGATCATTGTTTATTAACGAAACGTTTTCTTAATAATAGGCTTTTTTAATACGATTAAGTTTACGTGTCCAAATAATTTTTAATATGTAGGTTTATTTCCTATACTTACTTGGTCAACCAGATCTTGACAGTAGAAAAAGGCGGCAAATTTGAAAAATGTAGGCGCGAAGGGATATCGTCCCATAGAAAATTTGAATTTCGCGGCTTTTTTTACTGACAAGATTTGGTTGACCAGCTATATTAAGGGATATGTATTTCCATCCCCTTGGTTATTGGTTGTAAAGAAATTTTCATACAAATGGATATGTTATCATTGTCCGTGAGCAAATCTAACCCCTGTACTATGAGGCCAATTCAAACTTACACTGTGACATCAAAATGATTCAGTCACCCGTGCGTCTTGCTCGCGCCAATACATGGACAGTTAGCAATACTTTTCGCTTAGCACCTTCGCATATAAACTTCTATGCAGGGGAGGGGGAGTACCTTTTCTCTGCAGCTGACTGAACGAGCAAGTACGAGCGAAATGCACACGACTGACATCATTTTGATGTCACAATGTAAGTTTGAATTGGTCTCTATGTCGCATGTATGTTGTGGCTCGATTAATACGAGATGGCGCGTGTTCTGCGGCCGATGCGCACGCGTCGCCGTAATCGCTATCACGTAATCTGATTCAATATCTGTTGTGTGAGCGCATGTAATCGTTGTTTGTTATCAAAGCAACTAAGGCAATAGAAATAGGTAACGTTTAAATTATGAAAATCTTTCGGATTTATTGTAAATTACTATTAAATTAAATCTACGAAGTTTGCTTCACATCTATAACATATCTTTTAATAAACGTTGAAATTACAATAAGCACATGATTACAATGACGCAAAAGTTAAGACGTTAAACTAGATGAAGATTATTGGGCATGAATGTTCAAAAAACATACTTAAGTATCATTATTTCTTCAAAAAACTTAAAAAATGGATGTATTTCTTTAGCTACACTTGATATATCAAAGACTTTCACGACGAATTCTACCATACTCGTATTATCCATTCACAATGCCATCATTCTTGCCATCATGCCTGCATTCGTACACATAAGCGTATTGTGTTCACTGGGGAAAAATCCAAAGGATTTAGGAGCCCATCTGTTATTTGTTTCTTCCTCAAAAATTCCCATGTCACTCCAAAATTCCCATGTAAGCCCAAAATTTGCCATGTAACCTCAATCATTCCCATGTGTTTCGGAACACAGAGTTCGAGAACTCTATTTTACGTAATGTTTCTTTGTCACCAGCGATCACCATCGGCATCAGGGTGATTGGACCAGCGTTGGGCTTCCTGCTGGGGGCTCTTTGCACCAGGGTGTACGTGGATCCCCTCATTGATCCCGGCTACGATTCCAGTGACCCGCGATGGGTGGGAGCTTGGTGGCTTGGTAAGTCTTTATCATATTGGAGATGAACCCTTATTACCATCGGCGTCAGGGTGATTGGACCAGCCTTGGGTTTCCTGCTGGGGGCTCTTTGCACCAGGGTGTACGTGGATCCCCTCATCGATCCCGGCTAAGATTCCAGTGACCCGCGATGGGTGGGAGCTTGGTGGCTTGGTAAGTCTTTATCATATTGGAGATGAACCCTTATTGCCATCGGCATCAGGGTGATTGGACCAGCCTTGGGTTTCCTGCTGGGGGCTCTTTGCACCAGGGTGTACGTGGATCCCCTCATCGATCCCGGCTAAGATTCCAGTGACCCGCGATGGGTGGGAGCTTGGTGGCTTGGTAAGTTCAAGTTTTCTTTATCATCGGTATACATTCATGTATTAAAGCACGCACACGCATGTTACTATAAAAAGCAATTTTAGGGTTAAATCTTGACACGAAACTATAATTACTTGAGTATTAATTAAACAAATAAATTTGGCACGAACTTAAAAGGTTCTCAAGGATTTCATTTAGAATAGAGATTTGTGTCTAGATAACTTTCATTACCTACAAATCTGAACTAACGGTATTTTTTTGTAACTAATAACTAATACGTAATTGTAACTAGTTTCTATGCTATATAACATCACAATGAATACGTCTGATGATGTAGTTACACTAATTAAACTGCCTTTGCAAGTCAGCCTCGTAATGCACTGCATCACGCTAATGCATCAATAATTTCGATACTTTGTATATTTACTCAATTGTTTAATTCCAATACCAATCTTAATATAGAGATAATAAAGTTTTTTTCCCTAATCATTATAGAAGAGATGGGAAATTGAGATAGTAATACTGGATATGTTCGACCGCATAAGTAATGCTGACGATCCTAAGGCTGTCTTCGCATAAGTCTGTTACAGTCCAGTTATTATTATGACTTCGTAAAGAAGCCTAGGTTTATTCATTACTCGTATTTAGGGTAACTGTAGAATACTGTAGATATTCAATAGCTGTTTAGTGAGAACTATGTCAATAGCGAAACGTCAATGCGATTCCAGTCCAAAAAAAGTCAGTCAGAAGCACTAACTGTGACTACTGATTACCTTGCCGCAAGGTAAGCGTAGCCCCCATTTGCCAAATACCATGTTAAAAATAGACAAACGTTCAGTTCAGAATAAGAATATCTAGGTCCAGGTAGCCACAAGTATGAGCCACGGCATTCCATCGCGGAACTGCCATCTACCGTTACGTCGCTTGCGCAGATTTTGCGCGCAAAATCCACGAAGAAAGCACGCGCGTGACCCGTTTGCCAAGGCGATGCGTGTGCCGCACCACGCTTTAAACACGCACGGGATTTATACTGATGTCCCTTCTTGTCCAGGGAACAAACGTCATAATCGTTTAACTTTCATTTCAAAAATGGCAATTCGAACGTGGTAGGGTGTTAGAAAACTGTATTCGTGCCCGGACTGGCAATAAAGTGAATTCGCGAATACGCATTGAATGGTTTCTCAGTATTTCCTTATTGTTCTATTTCGCTAGGTGAGTTCATGAATGGAGTGCTGAATTCTGATTAGTTTTTTTCGGCGGAAACATGGAGTGGAATGTATAATAATAGTGGGAGAATGTATAATTTGAATAAGAATCGTTAGACACATGTGCCTAAAATGGTACATTTTCTGGAGCTTCGTGTTGATTTCTGGGCCAACATATCATATTTGCACGTAAGTCTCTGTCTCTACAGATTTCAATACTTTCTTATCTAATCATCGATATTTTACGTAAAGTGTTGTGTGTACTTCAAGAAGGACGTACGATTTTTTTTCTGAAATCGTAATGATTATAGGGGTACAAAGAAAAATCCACGACATTTTTGGGAATAGCTGAACCGCGGACAATAGAACTTGTAAAACCTAATATATTAGGCTGCTGAAAAGTACACCCCTAATAATCATTACGATTTCAGAAAAAAAATCGTACATCCTTCTTGAAGCACACACAACACTTTACGTAAAATATCGATGATTAGATAAGAAAGTATTGAAATCTGTAGAGACAGAGACTTACGTGCAAATATGATATGTTGGCCCAGAAATCAACAAGAAGCTCCAGAAAATGTACCATTTTAGGCACGGGTGTGTAATGCTTAATATAATTATAAAAAAACTATCATACATTTGTTATGACGCCATTTGATATATTATTATACATTATAATGTAATTTTTATTATACGTTTCCTTTGTTATATTGTCATTTCATCTAAACTGTCATTGATATAATGCCTATTGTAATATAATTATTAATTAGTATAAATAAATGTTTTATAATGACATTTGTTATAATATATTTTTGTATAACGTAATACTTCATACAATTTTATCAAATATAAATACAGTGTATAACATTTTTTGTCATATTTCATTTAATGATAACGTAAAGTTTTACAAACTTTTTAAGTTTTTATTCTAGGGAGGTCGCAGTTCTAACCTAACCTAACCAATTTTTTCACGGTTTTCAATTCTGCGAGGGCCGCAGTTTAAACTCAACCTAAACCATTATTTGGTAGGTATTTTATTCTACGGAGGGTCAAAGTTCTAACCTAATCTAACCCTCCTTTTGCTAGTTAGCTGTTATTCGTTTGTGCGGAGTCGCAGTTCTAACCTAACCTAACCCATTTATGTCATGCAACTATTATGCCACACAAATAATTATGTGATATCACTTGTTATAAAAATAATATGCTTTAGAGTATGTAATAATTATGGCAATGTATATTAGACGAAGTGTAAATATACGTTATGGCCATTATACCAATAATAACATGATGTATATCGTTAATTAGGTATTGCGGTAGTATGCCATTCATTACGTTATTCAAAATAACGATATATCAAACTATATGAAAAGTAATTATAAAAAATGTAATGCACCCGATTATTAGGTACCCCTAAGAAAAATCCACGACATTTTTGGGAATAGCTGAACCGCGGACAATAGAACTTGTAAGACCTAATATATTAGGCTGCTGAAAAGTCTATTAGTAGCACATAATTAACGTTAGTCCTTAATTATTGATTTGTAAATATCTATTTCAAATACAAGCCTTCGTGAACAGAATGGAATAGGTAACAGAAAAACAACTGTCACATTCTTTCAAGCCGAGTGCTCAAATTAAGCTTGCAAAATTATGATATGGGACATATTGACCGTGTCGCAACGCAATCCACTACTTTAACCTCCCTTCAATCACAACCAATTGCTGTAATTGCTTCTCCGAAAGGGCTGGCCGGGGCAGTCTGGCTCTTTGTCCGACTTGCGTCACTTATTGACAATTTATCGCGATTTATTACAGTCGTAACAACTTTATTGTTATGCATGTAAAAGGGTATTTAAAAACGAGTTGGGGTAGGCGGCCATAAGGCCATAACGCCCATAACAGACCACGTAAAAGGCAGTATCTATAATTGCCCTTACTGCTGTCGCTTCGATGAGAAGAGCCGAGCTTTTATTAATTTGGTTGGCCATAGGACTTTCCACACCTCTGCTTAAAACTATCACTGAATCGGTTTGATTAAAAGATTAGAAGTCCTTACGATATTTTTGGCGAGTAAGATGTCCTGAAAGTCAGCCAAACAGACGCAATAACGGACAGGTGGCAAAATAATGGCTAGGATGCTGTTGCCAAACATAACCTTACGGAAATCCGCGTATTAAAAAAATACCGAGCAATTAAAATCTTAGCAGGAGTTGCATAGTAGCCGGTGGAACTTCAACGTGTCGATATTATCGACCCGCCTGGTTTTCCCGGAGCGCTGCATTTCCACGCGACTTTCGCTTTTTCTCGTCACGGCGAACGCACGCTCGTTATGAAACGCACGCTTACATCACGCCACGTCACCAACTAAAATAACTAGCGGTCACGGCCAAGGCTGCCTCACAATTGCCCAGCCGTAGCAAGAGGATTTGGTGGGACGCGACAACCGCCATGCCTACTTTTACTTTTAAACCGGTCTCGCCTCTAACACTCGGAACATTTCTAAGTTTCAATTTTTGATGCGACGCTGTTTAACACTGATTAACGTAAACAATACCCGTCGTGTAGTACCTTATGTCTAGCGAACGCCCTTGACTCAGCGGCGACCGGGCGACCTTGGGAGCGTGAATGTTTTCTGTTTGTATGGCTCGGTTAGACGTAGTGCTAGGTATATCTAGGTTTCGGAATTATTTCGTACGGCGGTAGATTAGCGCAATTCGTCTCGGCTTGTGGCGTCTCGTGGACCGTGAACTGTTGTCTGTTTCAAGGGTTGACACTCGCTCTTTCTAAACCTTATATAATAAATACCAAACTTTAAATATTGTCCCTTCTATATAAACTTAATCATATCTACAATTCATTAATACCTACATTTAGTGATCTTTTAGGAATGGCTTGTTCAGTTTTTAGACATTATAATTGTGGAAGTTAGCACCCCTGACCGAGACCTTGATAGGCCCCTGACCTAACGTATTAGTCTGCCTTTCGGACAGCCTGTTTCACACATCAGACGATAATTGCCATAATTAGATATGCCTCAGCTCTTGATAATTTCTTTAACACACAATGATTCCTGTACAAGAATTTAGCTTTGTATCTATTTGCACGAAATTTTAGCAAAATTTTGCCAAATTTGATTTCCTCTGCGAATCATTTATCCGTAGCGCCCAATATAGACATGTTAATATTTTTAGAATAAACATAGGCTTCGTAATGGAAGTTTATGTTCGGCTTTCATTGTTGTGGCAAATACATCGTAAAGTTGAATGTGGAATGAGAGTGGGAGATTCCTCTGCAAATAAAATCCATGATTTACATTTACCCATAATTGTCAAGAAAGAAGAATAAAATAAATATACTTATACTTCGTCAATCTTTTCCATTTTATTAAAAACTTTTAGAAATTAATACAACATGTTCGAAATGCTTATTGAGTTAGAAAATTTATGTACCATTCGGTCACTCTAATGAGACATCCAATACACTTGAATAATGGCCGAAATATTTTTCAACGCTCGATATTTTTCGTATTATTTACATTTATGCTTCGGTTTCAAATCTGCGGTAAATACTCCCGGGGGGACTGGGGGTAAACTAACAGCCATTCCATGGTAGTAATGAGATCCTCAAAGGCAACGTTTTGTAGGATCTCACTTTCTATGCACATAACCCGGTTGCTCACTGTTACTGTCTTTCCTTCGGGCCCCTGAGGATCGGGGCCCCCTGAGGATGGGGGCCCTGGGCACGGGCCCCGTGCGCCCTTATGGTAAAGACAGTACTGAGGGCCTACCGCGAACCACGTTCGATGTGTTGCCTCCCTGTCACACTTACGTACGAATTTACAAGTGCGACAGAGAGACAACACGTCGAACGTGGTTCGCGGTAGGCCCTCTGGTTCTTCCTAATAGGTCATAACTTGGTCTGCGAGCCCACATAAACCAACAGAGGCCTCTTCTTAACAACAGACCTCTTATGTGGACGCGAGCCGCCGACGACGGAATTATGCAAATGTAGATACTCGTACACAAGTCTAGACATCCGGCACTTACACGGCTACTCTACAAGATCATGACCAAAAACGGAGATATGTTTGAATACGTGGATGTTCGAGTTTTCTATGTAATCTTTTAGGCTAAGAGTGCAAGTTACTGCTATTGAAGTAATAATAAAGTCTTGAGATATATTCAATCAAAACTAAAAAGAAAATATGGTTTGCAATCTGGTTTGAACTGTAAATTAGATTGACATGTGGTTCATATGGAAGCAAAGTCAGCAACATCCACTTTTTACCTGTGGTTCTACATATGTTTAACCAAGAAATGCGCAATTGTAGATTGATAGTCTTAGAAAGTTACGTATCAATTGTGCTTTTCCTCGTCAAGCACTTCTCGAATATACTTATATATTTTGATAGAGTTTATACATAAGTCCAAATATAGTAGGTATCATTATCTTTGGCCTTTGGACACTGTCTTCAATATCCTGTATCATATATTGTCCACTTTTGGTATCTATGTAACAACTCGTTTATTAAGTCGTATTAATTGTCTGTTTCCAGGGATGGTGTTCATTGCCGGATTCATCGTGATCCTGTCGGCGCTTATGTTCTTCTTTCCGAAGCAGATTCGGCAGGACCCTATGCCTGTCATCAGGAAGAGCAAAGATAAGAGCCAGCCATTCTTCAAAGGTATTTACTTATGTTCTTATAAGTCTTCTGCCACCTCGGTCTCATGTCAGTAGGGATTGCAATCCGGTCTGGATTTGAATCCGGCCGGATCCGGCCGGATTTTGGCCTCAATCCGAGGATCCGGCCGGATCCGGCCGGATTGGTATTGCGGATGAAAAATTCGTCCAGAAACGTATTTTATTATGTTTTTAGCGTTATATGCGCAGTTAAAGATATTTTTCTAATGGGTTAATAAAACGACAGTTTCAGGTTTCAAAAATCAACGTTTTTATTACGTAACCATGAAGTCTTATTACAATAATCAGTCTCACAAATTAAAATCTTCTTTTTCTCTTAAAATATCTATAGCCCCACAACTCCCACAAAAAGGTGCTTTCAATTCTTCGCTTTATTTAGTAGCATAATAATAACAAAATAACATACTCTATTTACTTTAAATTTGACAAAACATTTAACTTGACTGCTGAATGAAGTCTTATAAATATTTCTTCATTCTATTTTAAATGCAGTTAACACGTATTATAACTGGGCTATAATGGTTTGTACTAAATTAAACGAAACAACATGTACGTTATATTATCATGTAACAACACAATTAATTAAATATAAAACAATTCAGGACTTACTTACGGTGCACGGGAATCTCAATTCTCAACCAACACTACGACGACACATATTTCGTCGGTAGAAGACTGGCGTCAATTAACAAACAAGTTGTTGTGTTGCTGTTTGCGTGCGGGAACGTGGGGAGGGGAGCATTAAAATAGAATTACTTTCTAATATTGGCGAGAACTTTTAAATGTTAGCAGTGTTTTAAGCTGTTATTTTATATTTTAGCGCTTTTATTCCTTTTACCGGATCCGGGACCGGGTCCGGTGAAATTTGACGGATCCGGTAGCTTGAAAAACGTACCGGATCCGGCCGGATTACCGGATCCGCCGGACCGGATTGCAATCCCTACATGTCAGCCACCGCAGTCCGCAATGTTTGCCCAGGTAGCTTGCGGTTTTGCCCTCAGGTGGATGACCTACAAAATACTGTGGTAAAGAAGACTGCAGGACTATAATTACCAGCTGAAGGACTATTATACCAAGATAAAAATTGAAAAGCTTAGATTCTGACCACGCTAACTTTGCACAAACTTGGCAGTAAGAATGCATACATATCCCTGTAAGAGCTCCTTCCTTGACGTAGCATTTGGCATGTAAACTTAGTGTGGTTCGACTCTATACTTAGACCAACACAAAGCGATGTATACTAGAATTGTGAATCCTTCAAATATGCTAATCCAACATACGAATCTTTTGTAGAATTTGTTTTAGTCATGATATTTGTTGGATAAATTTGAAATCTCTTTAATTATGCTTATGAGATACCTTGAAAGTGCTAAACTGCTATCAATAATTTCAGATTTCTTCGCCACAATAAAGCGGCAGCTCACAAACGATATCCTAATGTGGCGAACAGCTTCATCTGTACTCCACCTGATGCCGATCTCTGGAGTCTACAGCTTCCTGCCCAAGTACCTCGAGAAGCAGTTCCGACTGCCCACGCACGACGCTAACTTAGTCTCGGGTGAGGTACTATGACGAAACGTAGCGTCGTCTGCCAATACACACCATCGCAGTGATCCAATGTGAAGTACGCCTATGTCCCTTGCATATAGCTATTAGCACTAAGCAATCCCTTGGTAGAAGGTCGCTTTACATTATACTTTACAGCATTTTATGAAAAGCTTTAGAGTCCGTCGAAGCTAACTCTGCGGCAGAGTTTGGAAGCAAAAGTAAAAGTAAAATTCGTTTGAAAAAATAATGTTAGTATTGAGGTCTTACACACTTTGTCGCTGCTAATTCAGCACGGAGTCAGTTCAAATGGATTCCAGGAGCAAATACATTAATTATAAAGTTAAAATCAACGCAACAACAACACTGAAGGATACAAACTACACTAAACTAAACTGAAGGAAGAATATAAATTCGTAAAAATATACCATGTGTAATTTTAAGTGAAATTGTATATTGTGAGATAAATAAATCATATCATATCATACAGTAGAGAGTGTCTGACACTTATTGGAAGCTCGTGTATGAATCAATGCTAGTTAAACTATCGGTTTTTTTTATTTCGATTTAAACAAAATGTGTGCATTACCTACTTTATTAAATATGACGCATATTTAAATGATTGTTGATTTACTCGGTGACTAACATTGTAACATACAATTGAACAGCATGTAAATTGGGCGATTGAGTAAAATTACTCCATGATGTGGTGTGAATATGACAATTCAAACGCTGACCTCAAAACACGAACATTGCCTCTATGAATAAGCACAACACATCTGATACAAGCATTATGAATTTATAAGGCATGACGTTTTTGATTTTCACGTGTTCGTTCAGCATAAATTAATACTATGGGGCTAGTATCCATCTCCATTCTCAGATACTTACTATTTACATTTTATTTATTCCGTGGAAGCCGTAAATAGTAGTAAATGATGATATTAAAGGTCTAGAAATATTGCTCAATATTTCAACGTAATTAAAATGAAATTCAAAATGTAACGTATGATTCAATTACTTAGTACAAATAAAACATGGGATATTCAATTATGTAATATGTACAGCTAAAAATGTGAGTAATTATACGTAGTTTTGTGCACTATACAGAAACAATACAGGGAAACAACAATACAATAAAATTAGTTGATGACAGGCGTTATTATAGCGATAAAGTGATTATGTATGATAAAGTAATTGTGTAAGTGGAAATGTTACACTCGGTGCCGTGACCAGGATATTTTTTAGTACACACATTATCGCTAAGTTTTCACGGGAAATATTGCAACATATTACTTTGCTTACCTATTAAAAGTCTCAAAATGCAGCGACCACAGTGGGCCGCACCAGAAAAGTCAATTTCATAAAAACTTTAGCTTTTACTCAGAATTTTAATGTTCTCAATTTTCATATTGCATTGTTGATCGCTCAATCTGTCAATTGTGGTTGGTGCAACTAGCCTTAAATCGCTGCAGACTTAACTTACAATTAGATGAACTCTAAGTGCCATTTGCACCATTCCACAACCCTGGGTTAGCAGAGTTTACCCTGGAGTTACCATGGTTACCAGTACAATTTGACACTTAGTTAACGGTTTAACCGCTTAACCTTGGGTTAGTGGGATGGTGCAAGTGGCCCTAAGATTGGCAGGGTGTGTACTGTGTAGCGTGGTGTCGAGCTTCCAAACCAACCTGAACTGAGGCTGCTTGCATACGTTTGCATTTGTTTAACATGGACGCTTCGCTGAACGCGCCTCGCTCGTCCAACAATCTAATCAGTTTTCAGTGTTTTCACGCAAAAAATGCAGGCATGTCATTTTGTCAATCCTTTTTATTCCAGGTTTGGGCGGTATTCTAGTCATGGGTCTGGGCATCATCACGTCGGGCGTGGTGATCCTCAAGCTGGTGCCGACGGCGCGGCAGGTCGCCGCGTGGACGGCGGCTACCGCTGCCATTTATAGCGCCGGTGAGCTTTAATACCTATGGCACAAGGTTCATTTTTGTACAAATTGTTAAGGTCTGATGGGAACCGATTTCCTAAACTCTTGGACTGTTAATTCTGCGCAAGGCCTAGTTTTTAGTTAGGGTCCAAATAATATCCGCTTCCTATAAGATAGATAAATGCTTTTGTTATTATTTGGATAATGCTTGGCAGTTAGCCTGTAGGAAACTTGGAAGCATGCAGAGTGTTTCATCACACGTAGTCAAAATTGCACTTACAAGTTCTCGAATTATTCTTTTAACTCTTATCGCCTCTCATGTATGCTGAAAACGGCCTTTGCCGCTCAGTATCGCTTTGATTTAAGATCGCGTCGGTTATATAAGTGCACGAGAAAAGCTTACGAAGGCTTACACATCGTTATATCGTTCCAGGCATGGTGGTGCTGATGTTCGTGAGCTGCCCCGAGGAGAGCTACCGCGCGCTGAGCTCGGGCGTGACGGGAGCCGGCGGCAACCTGTCCTGCAGCGCGGCCTGCGCCTGCGACGGCGTCGCCTACAGCCCCGTGTGCGGCCAGGTGCGTTACATATACAGAACACAACTAGGCATGGTGGTGCTGATGTTCGTGAGCTGCCCCGAGGAGAGCTACCGCGCGCTGAGCTCGGGCGTGACGGGAGCCGGCGGCAACCTGTCCTGCAGCGCGGCCTGCGCCTGCGACGGCGTCGCCTACAGCCCCGTGTGCGGCCAGGTGCGTTACATATACAGAACACAACTAGGCATGGTGGTGCTGATGTTCGTGAGCTGCCCCGAGGAGAGCTACCGCGCGCTGAGCTCGGGCGTGACGGGAGCCGGCGGCAACCTGTCCTGCAGCGCGGCCTGCGCCTGCGACGGCGTCGCCTACAGCCCCGTGTGCGGCCAGGTGCGTTACATATACAGAACACAACTAGGCATGGTGGTGCTGATGTTCGTGAGCTGCCCCGAGGAGAGCTACCGCGCGCTGAGCTCGGGCGTGACGGGAGCCGGCGGCAACCTGTCCTGCAGCGCGGCCTGCGCCTGCGACGGCGTCGCCTACAGCCCCGTGTGCGGCCAGGTGCGTTACATATACAGAACACAACTAGGCATGGTGGTGCTGATGTTCGTGAGCTGCCCCGAGGAGAGCTACCGCGCGCTGAGCTCGGGCGTGACGGGAGCCGGCGGCAACCTGTCCTGCAGCGCGGCCTGCGCCTGCGACGGCGTCGCCTACAGCCCCGTGTGCGGACAGGTGCGGCAGATCGTTAAATTCCTAGGCACTGTACTGTTTAAAAGAACCGGGATTTTCGGTACCGGGCAAAAATGGAACCGGGATTTCCCGGTACTTTCGGTACTTTCGGGACTGCCTTCAAAAATCAGTTTCCACATCAATTTTCAGTAAAAAAAAAGCGTAAAACGACCACGAATCTTTCTTAAAACAATAAAAAAGTAGCACAGTGGAGGTACACACTTCTTTTGTACCATAATATGTGTCTTTAAGTCACACAATCATTAATATAATTTGTTTTTCTTCCCTAAACTATATGATATTTTTACTATCTTTGTTGATTGGCAAAAACTGAATGGTGACTCAGTAATATCATCATTTTTTTTTAAATATGTAAGACGTTTTGTGAAAAAGGATAAAAAAAATGATAATCTTCGCATGCGTTCAAAATGGGCTGTGGAACTTCGAACAGTTCGAACATATAATAACAGAACTATCAATACGACAAATCAAGAAATTATTCAGCCAGAATTATTAATTCATTTAAAATATCATTATCATATGTGAGTTTCTTATACCGTGTTTGAATTTGAATTAAAAGTAGTATTTTATTAATTACAAAATTGTCTCTATTTTTGCTTCTAGTTAGTATACAAATATGAAATAACTAATTGTTCGTATAAAATTATTTATCGTACAAACATTTATGCCCTTAAAGTATCAAATTACGCAATTTTATATTGTCGGCATTGTCAAACCCATTGACTTTTTTTTTTAATTTATTTTAATGTAGTGGTCAGCCGTAAAAGTATTACCATCAGCCTTAGATTGATAAAATATATTTATTTTCTTTATAAAACATGATATTTCATGCTAAGTAACAGAAAGGAGTCAAATATAGTACCGGAAATTTTAGTCCCGAAAATCCCGGGAGTACCGGGATTTTAATTTTGAAATCCCGGTTCTTTGCTTGGCTCTAAATCCCGGGAATTCCCGGTACTTTCGGTACCGGTATTTCCCGGGAGCAAACCCTATTCGTAACATTCATAAAATATATCTTTGAAAACTAAAACAGAACCTCTAGTTTTATTTAATCGTATGGCTACAAAGTCTGGTCGCTTACTAACAAAATATTTGTGGAAATATAGGTAACAATTAAGGACTATAATCTAATATCTAGCTTCTTCACCCAGTGGGCTGCGTTCACATCAGGGAAGAGCAAGTCTAGGGAATATTCAGTGTATTTCCTCTTTGGACGGTCGTATAAATAATATGTTTTATGGACTGCACAGGAGCTCCGCAGTCACACGCCGATGAATTTCTCCAGCCACATTTAAACATATAGTCCCCGCAGAGTCCATGTTCTGTTCTAAACCTGTTTAATTGGCACCAATCCCGTCTGGGGGCCGATAATCCAACTGGCTTCCGCGTGGGGTCATAAGTTGCAACGTCTGCCCTTGGCGGATTTGCCCTCCATTCCTTACCCGGTTACTTACATATATCAACTGTTACCCTGCCCGTCGCCTACAATATTGTTCGTTTGCAGGACGCGTACACGTACACGTCGCCGTGTCAAGCGGGCTGCCTCGGCAGCGTGCAGGTGGACAACAGCACGTGGCTGTACCACGGCTGCGGCTGCATACCCAACAACGGCACCGCGCCCAAGGCCACCAGCGCGTGAGTTGTTTTTCATCGTTTATATACTCCAGTGCAGGACACGTGCACGTGCACGTCGCCGTGCCAAGCGGGCTGCCTCGGCAGCGTGCAGTTGGACAACAGCACGTGGCTGTACCACGGCTGCGGCTGCATACCCAACAACGGCACCGCGCCCAAGGCCACCAGCGCGTGAGTTGTCTTTCATCGTTTATATACTCCAGTGCAGGACACGTGCACGTGCACGTCGCCGTGCCAAGCGGGCTGCCTCGGCAGCGTGCAGGTGGACAACAGCACGTGGCTGTACCACGGCTGCGGCTGCATACCCAACAACGGCACCGCGCCCAAGGCCACCAGCGCGTGAGTTGTTTTTCATCGTTTATATACTCCAGTGCAGGACACGTGCACGTGCACGTCGCCGTGCCAAGCGGGCTGCCTCGGCAGCGTGCAGGTGGACAACAGCACGTGGCTGTACCACGGCTGCGGCTGCATACCCAACAACGGCACCGCGCCCAAGGCCACCAGCGCGTGAGTTGTCTTTCATCGTTTATATACTCCAGTGCAGGACACGTGCACGTGCACGTCGCCGTGCCAAGCGGGCTGCCTCGGCAGCGTGCAGGTGGACAACAGCACGTGGCTGTACCACGGCTGCGGCTGCATACCCAACAACGGCACCGCTCCCAAGGCCACCAGCGCGTGAGTTGTCTTTCATCGTTTATATACTCCAGTGCAGGACACGTGCACGTGCACGTCGCCGTGCCAAGCGGGCTGCCTCGGCAGCGTGCAGGTGGACAACAGCACGTGGCTGTACCACGGCTGCGGCTGCATACCCAACAACGGCACCGCGCCCAAGGCCACCAGCGCGTGAGTTGTCTTTCATCGTTTATATACTCCAGTGCAGGACACGTGCACGTGCACGTCGCCGTGCCAAGCGGGCTGCCTCGGCAGCGTGCAGTTGGACAACAGCACGTGGCTGTACCACGGCTGCGGCTGCATACCCAACAACGGCACCGCGCCCAAGGCCACCAGCGCGTGAGTTGTCTTTCATCGTTTATATACTCCAGTGCAGGACACGTGCACGTGCACGTCGCCGTGCCAAGCGGGCTGCCTCGGCAGCGTGCAGGTGGACAACAGCACGTGGCTGTACCACGGCTGCGGCTGCATACCCAACAACGGCACCGCGCCCAAGGCCACCAGCGCGTGAGTCCAGACCACTAGCTTACAGACGCCACATCCCGGCCCCACAATACACCGTCCCATAGCGGTCGTCGCAAAGTCGAAGGGCGGATATAACCGCTCAAGTAGGACAACATCGGTTTTCATCGATTTTTGACAAGTTTTGAATTGTATCTCCTACATTTGTACTACAGACCAGGGATCGGATACCGGTATTTTTTGTATGGGAACGGAAACGGTATTTTTTCGTTCTTTGCTAATTACTTCATTTCTAATTGGGCAATCTAATAACACGAAGTCGTAATCTAAAAACACAACTGAGTCCTACATTTTGAGTATAAACTAATTCGAAAATTATGGCTATTTCTACGTTTTTGCAAAAAACCGGTTCCGATCCCTGCTACAGACAGATACCTATTTAAGACAAACGGCTATCGGTTCTTTAATATTTTGTCTCCATTTTTGTCTACCTAATTTTGAAAGAAACGAATACTTATTTTTTTAATGATTTTTTTAAACATTTTCTAAAAAAACACTTTTTACGTAACTAGATTGCTGTCTCTAGGATTTTAATTTTAAACTAATTAACACAAAAGTTATGGTCAGAAAACCAGTTTTATGGCCTAAAATTGTTCCACATTGATGCCAAATATTTCGAAGACTATGAACTTTGAAGTAAATATGGGATTGCGTAAAAGCCGTTGCTGTTAATATGATAAGCTACAAGAAACATTAGAAAACTAAGGGATTTAGATCGAAGGTCATTGGCGTGAGGGGTGGGGAAGCCCCTTTATATACTGAAGCTATACATAAATTTATTGGTTTATTAGAAAACACAATTCCCTTAATGAGGGCGCCACTGGACGGTCGGCGCAGTCTTAACAAATACGTAAATTATATCAACAAAATCGGCTAGCCATTTTTAGGGTTCCGTACCCAAAGGGTAAAAACGGGACCCTATTACTAAGACTCCGCTGTCCGTCCGTCCGTCTGTCACCAGGCTGTATCTCACGAACCGTGATAGCTAGACAGTTGAAATTTTCACAGATGATGTATTTCTGTTGCCGCTATAACAACAAATACTAAAAACAGAATAAAATAAAGATTTAAGTGGGGCTCCCATACAACAAACGTGATTTTTGACCAAAGTTAAGCAACGTCGGGCGGGGTCAGTACTTGGATGGGTGACCGTTTTTTTGCTTGTTTTGCTCTATTTTTTGTTGATGGTGCGGAACCCTCCGTGCGCGAGTCCGACTCGCACTTGGCCGGTTTTTAGGGTTCCGTAGCCAAATGGCAAAAAACGGAACCCTTATAGATTCGTCATGTCTGTCTGTCTGTCTGTCCGTCTGTCCGTCTGTCTGTCCGTCCGTATGTCACAGCCACTTTTCTCCGAAACTATAAGAACTATACTGTTGAAACTTGGTAAGTAGATGTATTTTGTGAACCGCATTAAGATTTTCACACAAAAATAGAAAAAAAACAATAAATTTTTGGGGTTCCCCATACTTCGAACTGAAACTCAAAATTTTTTTTTTCATCAAACCCATACGTGTGGGGTATCTATGGATAGGTCTTCAAAAATGATATTGAGGTTTCTAATATCATTTTTTTTTAAACTGAATAGTTTGCGTGAGAGACACTTCCAAAGTGGTAAAATGTGTGTCCCCCCCCCTGTAACTTCTAAAATAAGAGAATGATAAAACTAAAAAAAATATATGATGTACATTACCATGTAAACTTCCACCGAAAATTGGTTTGAACGAGATCTAGTAAGTAGTTTTTTTTATACGTCATAAATCGCCTAAATACGGAACCCTTCATGAGCGAGTCCGACTCGCACTTGGCCGCTTTTTTTTTTATTCACCAAAAACCTCTTCTTATTTACAGTTTCGATCGCTACGCGCTTTTCAACGAGTCATCCGATATACTCAGCGAGATCCAATCCGACGAGTTCAGTCTGTCCGGGTACGCGGTGACCGGCGAGTGCGGCGGCCCTTGCAAACAGATATACGCGTTTATTGCGATATTCGCTGCACTTATGTTTGTACACGCGAGTGGGGAGGTCGGTGCGGTGCTGCTCATTATACGGTGTACGGATAAACACGGTGAGAACTAAGAACCTTATTGTTGTATAATTAAGGTTTAAATTCGATTGGACATTCAGTCCGATGAGTTCAGTCTGTCCGGGTACGCGGTCACCGGCGAGTGCGGCGGCCCTTGCAACGGCAATTCGCGGCGCTCATGTTTGTACACGCGAGTGGGGAGGTCGGTGCGGTGCTGCTCATTATACGGTGTACGGATAAACACGGTGAGAACTAAGAACCTTATTGCTGTAGAATTAAGGTTAAAATTTGATTAGAGATTCAGTCCGATGAGTTCAGTCTGTCCGGGTACACGGTGACCGGCGAATGCGGCGGTTCTTGCAAGCAGATATACGCGTTTATTGCGATATTGCGATATAGCTAGACAATTGAAATTTTCACAGATGATGTATTTCTGTTGCCGCTATAACAACAAATACTAAAAACAGAATAAAATAAAGATTTAAGTGGGGCTCCCATACAACAAACGTGATTTTTGACCGAAGTTAAGCAACGTCGTGCGGGGTCAGTACTTGGATGGGTGACCGTTTTTTTGCTTGTTTTGCTCTATTTTTTGTTGATGGTGCGGAATCCTCCGTGCGCGAGTCCGACTCGCACTTGGCCGGTTTTTATTATGTATTCATCTCTCCCCAGACAAGGCGATGGCGATGGGCGTGATCCAGTTCGCGATCGGCGTGTTCGGCAACGTGCCGTGCCCCATCGTGTTCGGCGCCGCCATCGACGCCGCGTGCCGCGCGCGCGACGTGCTGTGCGGCGCGCTCGGCGCCTGCGCCTCCTACGACAACGACAACTTGCGGCATCTGTTCCTGGGTAAGTGATCTGTGGCCCGTTTATCAAAACCTTGTATAGCCTGACCAGTAATATATGATAATTGTCAAGAGGGCGCTGTTATTCTCATGTATAGGGTGACAATTCAGTGTAGTATGAAAAAATTAGTTCCAGTGAAATTCCGCAACATGGCGCACCCTCAATAGATCCTGGTTCACCTTTAGCTTGTAATACAAGTGGAAGTCCCTTTCTAACAAAAGTTGTCAAAAAGGAACTTCCACTTGTATTACAAGTTACAAGGTTTTGATAAACGGGCTACTGGTATAGGGTATTTGACTACTAGTCAAATCAGTTTCTTTTTTTGTCAAAACGATTTTGCTACTATGGAATTTATATGAAACACTAGCATGTAACGTCACAGTCAAATGACCTACTCTTTATAGTTTAATACGAGTTTAAAAATAGAAACTGTGTCTAAAAATAACTGCTCTCTACGTTTCTCTATTAATATACTGGTGCTTTATATCATGCATGGTGTAAAATAATTTATTTTAAATACAGTCAAACGCCCTATTGTCACATATAGGCACAGAATAAATAATAGTCCTACAAAACCGAAGTGTGACAGCGGTTCAGGGTCGAATCATGCTGTCCTTTTCTTATATATGGCACTATGGATTTAGGCTAATTAGGGTTGTCAAAATTCAATTATCTGTGGTTGTGCACGCAAAGAGACTTCGAGTTGTGCCAACCCTAATAATTGCTCGGAGCGATGCTGAGCCGAACGGAGCCGAGTTTGCCCGAAGCGAGGAGTTTCGCACCCCTGATATAGGGCCACCCTACCCTAGCGTCGTCGTCTAGTCAGCGCTATGGAAAATGGCGTCGCTGCGCAGTTGAGCCAACGTTGCGTCGAGTAGCAGCCGTAAGGAGTGGACTTAACGCCAACGCTCGGGAGACGCTAGTGTGTGGTGGCCCTTAAGGGCTTATTATATAAGGTCCGATATGCATTACGAGGTAGGTACGCTCGTTGCGATTACAATATGAGGTAGGAATGTCTTGCGGACTGTATATGAAAGATTATATTTCAAATAACTTAAACCCTTTTCTATCTCCCCAGGGTTGTCATCGGGGCTGATGTTCCTGGCGTTCATCATGGACATGCTGGTGTGGAGCCGCGCGGGCCGCATCGACATGAACCCGGGCGACCGCGACCACCACCAGTCCCCGCGCGACCACCACCAGCACCAGGCGCCGCTCGCCGCCGCCGCGCAGCCGCCGGAAAGCCAACTTTGACAGCTTTACGAGTCACACTTCTAAACGGTGACAACCCTGCAAGGTAACTACCGCTGGGTTAACGCTACGAGTGACACTTCTGTGGCAGGTCTTAGGCGTTGACGGATATGACTAGTTCTTTAGTGGCGATTGTGACGCATATTGGTAGTAATTCTTTACGCTGTGAAGTAATTGATCAAAGTGTACATTTGTATGTACGAAAATTGTCAATTAGTATGGTTTTTGTTATCTAGAAGTTTAGACTTACTAGGATCGGTCGAGGAACTTGATTTGTGTGCTACTTCGTACCTTCGCCACAGAATCAATAATACTGTCTAGGGTACGAAGCGGCATAGAAATCGAATACCTTGAATGTACGTATCTAAACGACAAGTTACACTAAATTATGACTAAGCTAAGATTATGTTTTTGACCTAGAAAGTTTTGAAAGAGAACGAGTAAAGCCCAAACCGAGGTTTTTGAAAGGGTGGGTTATGAAACTATATGAAACAATATTGTTATATTTTTCAGCTGGCATCACTGACCAGTGAAACAATTATAAATTTAGATCAAATTTAAATAAAATAGGTCTGCATTTTTTTCTGTTATATTTGTGCATTTTATACACTAGTTACATTTTATGAAATAAGTATTTCTGCTCAATTTTATACAGTGACGATCGAGCATAATATTTTTTAACTGTAAATATATGTAATAAATGATGTGAACTGGGATCAAATGTAAGCTTAAATCTATATTTGTATATAATATATAATAGGCGATTGCATACGTTTTATTTAAATGAATCTATTCTGGATTTTTCCGTGAAAATAAAAAAAGTAGGCAATGATTGTCAAAAACCCCAAGTGCTGTACAATTAATGCGTGAGCGATAAACTTCGGCGCCCGTGGAACAGAGTATACGCAAATCCACCAACGTGCTGAATTTATTCTTCAGCATTCAAATTTCAGGGTCACTTTCGAGAAGTGAGTTCAGAAAGTACTTATCATAAATGTACTCATTCGTTTGCCTTTCCAGCTCGATTGACTTAAGATTGGGTCTCCTCTATTTTATCCAATGTTTTTTAACACAATTTTTAGTAATACATACATATTTAATGCTTCAACTTGATAAATTTGTCGCTGGATGAATTGTTTCTACATCACCATTTAATGCTGTGTATTTATAGCTATCAATCACATATTTCTGGGACTGAGTTTGTTGTAAAGCTGGGCTCATACTATCAGGTTAAATATTTAACATTTTTCTTAAATGAATCGATGTTATAGTATGATTGCAGCTTTATTTTAATATTACAATTATTGCGAATTATATGGCTAGTGATTAGACTTTACTTTAGTTAAGTGCAAGTTTTTTTTTACAAATTACTTATAAATTGTAAATACATTAATTGAACAATTATAATCACATACATAATAATAAAGTTAGCTTAAATATAAGCTCTATGTTTAGTATAATATAAGTCTGTTGTCTATTTTAAATCTACTTTAATATAATTCTACTTCTTTTGTTGTATTATAATGAACTTTTTACAACAGGAAGCTATGGCGATGCGAATGTTTACAAATATATCAGATCCATCATTTTTATAAATTTATACACAAAAATACTTACATGATATTGGATACATTTGGGCTATATAATAGTAAGTATATAGGTATGCTAAACGTAAACGAGTAGTAAGTATGCCTATAGTCACTTTTATCTAGGCTAAAATGCTGATTTCACCCAAGAGACCCATAGATAACATGAATTGGATACATTTAAAATTGAATGCATCGCAAATAATCCTATTAGGAATGAAGACTAAAAGTAAACCCTGATTTTGATTGTATCAAGATAGCAATGCACCATAGCTTCGGGTGGTATTCCACCTATCCAATTTCTTTGTCCAATGAGTATTGCGTCTCACATTTTGCTTAATGAGAGAGTGAGACTACATCGGACAAAGAATTGGCTAGTGGAATACCACCATTCCCAAGAAAATAATTATATTTATTTTTAAAAGGCTGGGTCGCGTGTAAACTTCTTAATAAACTAGAATAGCTGGACGGAATGGAAGTCGCCTCTACTTGAAGCCAGAAACTTTTAGATCTGTGATCGTTTAAAACATAATAATTGTCTACTTATTTCCGTGTATACATAGTTTTACTCGGTCCGTCTCGGGTATAATTAGCTTGTGCAATACGTTTTTGTAGGCATATCGATGTTAGATTAGTATTTATCGGGCTGTCGTAATATAAATATGATGTTTTTGGATTATTTAGTGCGGAATTTTACATTGTTATAATATATTGATTTGTATATTTTTCGAAAGGTATTCGCTACCTATATTTTGTGCTAATTTGAATTTACTGTAAAGTATGATCGAAATTATATTTTTGGTCTTGAATTCAACACTTGTTTTTGATCTTTGCTCTGAAGGGGGTTCTTCTGTTGTACAGTCACCTGCAATAATATGTTACTCTTCGAAGGCCACAAAAATATGTCACACGCTCTTATGACTCTACAAATAAGATCGTGTCAGATATTTTTGCGGCCTTCGAAGAAATTTTTTTACTAAAAAATTACCGTATTAAAAATTTTGCAATCCCACAATTTTCTTCGTGTGCTTCGGTCGGTGCAATTTTGCTTTATACAAATTTAGTTGAATTATGTAAAAATGCGTATTTAGACTATATATATTATCTTGATCTACTTATTCGCTTTTATATTATAATATTTAATAAATATAGTTAATTAAATGCTTTCTGTACATTATTGTAATATTTTAGTTGCCATACTATAATAAAACGGACTACACAGTATATCGGCCAGTTACATGTAGATACACATTTACAGAAATATAATTATGTATATTTAAATTATTTGACAACCTTTGCTCTGATATACTCGTACAAATAGTTTAGATCAAAAAATAAATTTTACCTTGATTATTTTTAACTATCGACACACATATGTAAGTGAATTTGTGAACAACCAGTGTGTAGAAAAATAGAAAAAATTCTACTTTGTTTTATATTAAAATAAATATAATTAATTGCATTGCCGAGACGGCTTTTTAAGCTTTTGGCTGTTATAAGGCTAAAAATGTTAAAAAATGACATCACTATCCCATGCATTTTTAGTGCTATTGACCGTGAGAGTAAGGAAAGGGAAGTTTTTATACAAAACTTTTGTAAGACTCCGATATATGTATAACATATACCTATTAAAAATGGGTCACTCACGCTTTTTCACGTTCTCTACGGGAATACGTCAGCCATCCAACGGGAATGGCTCTCAAACACGTCAAACGATTTCGACTAAAACGTGAGTGACCCCTTAAATGTGTATATTAAAACGGGCCACTCACGTGATTTAAGTCGAAAATTTAATACATTTAATATTTGTATGTAAAATATATCCGTTTCGGTGTTCACTTTAGTATGTGTAGTTGCATAACAGTGGTGTGTGACCGCAGTAGCCGCTTTTCTAAGGCGGTCTAACATAGCATCCGGTGTGTGAGCGGGACATCACTGTATAAGTGTGATAACCGTAACGTTGCTAGATGTCCGTGCCGATGGTTCCTAGTCTACGTTTAGTTTTAGTTATTAATACCTCTGGATTGTACATGACACCGTAAGATTGTGAACCCGTTAGTTTATAATCTAACGTAGGTTAGGTTAGGTTAGATTATAATCTCCCTACCGTCAGTTTATAATGTAACTAGCGAGATTATAATATGACGAGTGTTTACAATTTTACGGTGACATACATACAAATTGGCTTAAAGGACTCTCATCCCAGCCATAATTGTAAAAAAAATGTACATACAAAATGGCAGTGCCGAGACAGCAATTTAGGATATGTATAGGGACTTTTTGATTTCTTTGGGCGATAGGTTTTATAGTAAATGTTGCAAATGTTTCGACAGACTTTCAACGCCTCAGCGTTGTAATCTACTTAAAATTATAGATATGTTGTTGAAACAAGACTTTTGTTAATTTAATAATGACGTTTGTAAAGTTTTTTTTAACTTTTTCATCGGTATTTAAATTATATAGGTACCTTTTCTTAAAGTACCTATGTCAGTATGAAAAATAATGCTACTAATAAACTCTGATAGAAAAATAACAATAATAGGTTAATAACTAAATTGGCAGGTATCTCGTTTCAGTGATTTGGCTATAATATTACTATTTAAATATTCTTCGTTTTAACGAAATAAGTAGATTTAAAATTGTACCAAAAACACATTTTGTGAGGATTTTTGTACGAAGCCGTACCGAAACTGATTAATTAAAAAGCTTAAGGCGTTATTGCTGCACGTAATAGCCCAGGGATCTCCAAACTAAGGCCCGCGGTCCCTTACCTTTAGGGCTCATTTAGACGGCGCGCGAACTCGTATACGATTTTAGTTACATTGCGCACCACTGCGGTTACATCAATTCAGCCGACCGATCAAATGACGCAATGTAATGAAACTCGCATGCGAGTTCTCGCACCGTCTAAATGAGTCCTTAGCCCGGAAATGAAGCGAGTCGAATGCTTGTCAAGCATTCGGTTCCCGGGTCAAAAATATTGTTGTACCTATATGTATTTGTATTATGATTTTACCTCAGTTTGTGTACTAGCGTAAATATATCGAAACGATTTATAACGCCCTTTTTTAACCTTAAAAACTGCGTAAGCCTTATTGCTATGAGCAGGCGTGGCTCACTCTGCGATTTCGTCGCTTTGCTACATGTAGCTAAAAGTACATCCGTTCCGCCCCAATTTTGGGGAAAGCCATAAGCCGCGCGTGGCGCTGCCGCCACCTAGCGGCCATATCTGTGCTGATCGTAACAGACGCGTTTTGTTAGAGAGTGAGTCTTCTGTACCTAGTACTATTATTTATTATGTGCTATGAGATAAGATTTATTATTCACGTTTTGTATTACTACGTTTTGAAGCAATAACGCTCAAGTTTTTATAAATTAATATCCAAAGTCCGTCTGAAAATGATCCGGTGAACTGTTTACGTAATATATTGTATTTAGGTAACTATAGATTTGTTACTGTGACGACTGTCACGTATTTTTTAATTATTTGTAAATAAAAAATATTGAGAGACTTGTTGTTTTTTTTTTCTAGCACACAGCCAACTGCAAAAGTTGCTGAGAATCGAAACCCAATGATCTGAACCCTTCCCTTAAGAACTTAAAATTCTCCCTTAAAATGTTTAATATATACTTAGTCCCAAGAAATGGTGTAGGTACAAATTTTGTACGAAAGCGACTGCCATCTGACTTTTTAACCCAGAGGGGAAACTATAGGCCTTATTGAGATTATTCCGATTTCCTCACGATGTTTTCGTTCACCGAAAAGCGAATGGTACATAAATATCAAACGACATATCGTATATAGATATCGCCACAGGTAAACAACTCTGCTCGAACTGAACTCGGCAACCACGAGCGTGGCGAGTAGCTCAAAAAGTGGAATCTTGATCTTAACACGAGATAGGTACCTACCTAAGAAACAAATTCTTCACACCATCCCAAGGGAAATGCTAGCCGTAAAAAGCTTACATGATCGAATTCAAATTAATAACACAAATATTTGAAGAACCCACTTCGCTTGTGAATAGGGTTGCCAACTATTTTTTGGTAGAATATAGTATTTTCCAGAATAAGGCATCAAAAATATAGTACATTTCAAAAAAATATAGTACTTTTAGATAAAATACTAAACATAAGTGGAATATAGGTACGTTTAATCGGAAATATAGTATTTTAGCGTAGGTACGTACTATTTATTTTTCCAAAAGTATATAGTACAGAGAGCCAAAATATAGTACAATACTATATAATATAGTACGGTTGGCAACCCTACTTGTGAATAAAGAGCGATATACATATACATCCACTGTTTTCAAAGAATAAAGAGACCCTTTCCGGGCGGGTGGGGTAAAAATATTGCCCATGTTGTTTGTTGGGCCACTGGTGTATAGTGGCCCAACAACACTGAACAGCACTGAATGTTTTCCCATCCTATTTTCCTGTTTGTAATGCCACCGAAACATCACCGAAACTTGCCGAAACTAATGCATTTAAAAAATCACCGTGTCACCGCTCTATTGTGGGGCGAAGCGTGTCTCATTTATAGCGACCTTTGGATGTAGGAGACTTTACAAATTGGCAAAGAGTTTATTGACTTTTATGTTATATCAGCAGTTTTTTTGTACAATTAGAATTGGATGAGGGTCAATCTATACCAGCAGTTAGGTGTGTACCTACACTGCAGTAAATAGTTGTGGCACATGTCAAATATAAGTAGGTAATGGGAGGCAACATGGCGTTCATTTTATTTTTGCTGGGTTCTAGAACAAGGTGTTCAACTTAACTGTCTATAAAAATATAGGCAAGCTTGTGAGAGACACTGACTCCAAGGAGTATACGGGTAATTTTACGTGGTAAGTGGTTACTGTGCCCTGTTTATCAAAAGCTTGTAACTTTTAATACAAGCGGAAGTCCTTTTTGACAGCTTTTATTAGAAAGGGACTTCCACTTGTATTACAAGTAACAAGCTTTTGATAAACAGGGCACTGGACGCAACAACTGTCCATTTTTTTCTAGATATTCCAATCCAAAAACAGTATTATAATACGATCATCTCTACCCTAGTCACACAGATTATCCTTGCGTATCTGTATGATCAGTGCAGTATCTCCAAAATGAATTAATCTGCTTCACACCGATCACCAACGGATTCGTAAAAAAAAAGGAATGACTTGTATTTCATCAATTTCGCGTAAAGCAACACGCACGATTAGTTGACAGTTTCGAGCATATAAAACGGGTGTCGCGTTGGGTCTGAACAGTGTGCATCCACGTCCAGTGTTAAACGGGTAAAATGGCGAGATTAGTGCTCATCTTCTGCCTGGCGTTGGTGACCTGTGTAGTTGCAGCACCAAGTAAGAGAAATATTTTCGTCTTAGTGGCTCGAAATATACCTACATTGAGAATGTATGGGCTCCCTTACCTTCCACGACTCTTCTCTTTCCGCACAGACTATATGATGCATTCATTTTCTGCTCGCTTTGCAAACGATCGCTTGCTCGGGTAGCAATATTAGCACGAGAGGCGACCAAACAACAAGTGGGCAACTTGTAAAACAAATAACTATTTTTAATGATGATGATAATTACTTATTCTATTCCAAACACTTCTTTAGCTATCATCCATGAACATCATGGTCTCCATGACGGCTATCACAAAGGCGGTTATGGCGGTGGCGGTGGCGGCGGCGGCGGTTCGGGCTTCGGCGGGCATGGTTTGCCAGGCGGCTTGGGTCACGGCGGCCAAACGCAGACGTTCTCGAAGTCCTCAGCCAGTGCTAGCTCTCAGTCCGGCTCGGGCACCATTGGATGAGATCGTAAGTAGGCAATTAACTTAACCCTTGGTAAGATAAACAGTAGGTAATACAATACAGCGTCAGACGCCGAAATAAATGCTCCGGTTGAATAAACGCTGTTCATAGCGCAAATTGCGCTTACGTCGTCTTAGTAGCCTAATACTTTGTTAATAATGTGTTACTTAACATACCGAATACCGACTACAATAGTTATTAAATCTAAGAGTTAATGCCAGTATCGTGATGCCAGTACGCTCAAAAAAAGAAATGTAACATGTAAAAAAAAATATTTTCTTTCGGGAATGGGTTAAAAATGTTGCCCGTAGAAACCAGAATAGATTGTAATCAGGTGAAAACATTAAGTTCTTACTTAAGTACCTAGACTACCTAGACCTACCATTTGATTTAAATATTCCTACGTTGAAGGTACAAAGTTTCTAAGTACCTATAGTGAATCGTCATTTGTTGCAGATAATAACCGGAACCCAACTGACGGCTACGATGAGGCTGCTAACATTACGGTTCTATTAAGGATTTTTTATTATATATTTATTTAATTTACGTAATTTACAATATAAAAAAATTACACGTAGGTAAGTCTTTTTGAAAGACACAAGTGATTTAATTAATTATCAGCAGTAAGCGTATGGTTTAAAAATTGTAATTTACCAGTTTAACTTTCTACACTTTCACAATTAGTTTTAAATTACTTGTTAAGTTTAGCATAGGAATAATTAGAAAGGGCATGAAATAAAGCACATGTAACACAAATTGAGTTTTATTCAATTTACTTCAATTTGATACATTACTTCATTTTAATAAATTAATTACAGCAGGCTGCTTCAGTCTGCAATCGTGTCACAACTTTGGTTGGACACGTTTTTTGTACGTTAACACAAACGAGTTAGGTGCAGGTATTAGGTACCTATAAATAAATAATACTCTATCCCTTTAATTCAGTCTGCTACAAACACAACAGAATTGGTGTTAGGTAGCGGTTGTGAGCTGGTGGCAGAGCTGGCTACCTCGGCCGGTGAGCTGCGCCCGCGCGGGTCTTCCGGTGCTTCCCGCTTGTTGATGATGATGTAGCCCAGCTCCAGGCTTTCACTGCTGCATAACAATTATTAAAACAGTTAACTGTACAACTCCCGTGAGACACTGATATTGAAATAATTTTAAACGCGTTATAATTAGTTTAAATATGTCCGTTAAAAATTACGCATAATAGTTATTTGTACAACAAGAGATCAAAGTTTTATATTTCTTCGAGTGCTTATTTTGAGTCCCGTGCAAGCGAAAGATTCTATACTAGATTCACGATTTCATCTAATTTAGAATCTTGAACGTAGTAAGGGACTCAAAAGCGCACGAGATGTAAATAACTTTGATCTCGTGTAGTTCACAAAACTTTTCACCTCAGCAGTGAGAACATATCTCATTTTGCTCACTGTTTTTTAGTAGCAAAGTACCCTTGTTCGATCTGCTGAGGTGAAAACTTAATTGTTGGTATATCTTAAGAAAACATGAGTGAATAGGTAAGTGATGAAGAAGGAATAAATTTTTCGGGTTCTCTAATATGTTCTCACTGCTGAGGTGAAAAGTTTTGTGAACTACACGAGATCAAAGTTATTTACATCTCGTGCGCTTTTGAGTCCCTTACTACGCTCAAGATTCTAAATTAGATGAAATCGTGAATCTAGTATAGAATCTTTCGCTTACACGGGACTCAAAATAAGCACTCGAAGAAATATCAAACTTTGATCTCTTGTTGTACAAATAACTATTATACGGTGAATGGTTTGTACTTGTACGCACATGAGTCTTTTACTTTCTTCTTTGTAAATCTGTTCGTATGGAGTTTTCAAAATGTTAAAAGAAAAAAAAATGTTTTCAGGGTAGGTATTAAGTATAGGCACGACAATAACACAACACAATAAGAATGATGTAATACTCTTACCCCTAACCCTTTTTATCCTTTTTAAATTTATAACCCTTTTTGAATCTAGGTAACAAGAAATACAGTTTTTCCAATTTAATTTTTTCTTCTATGTTTACCTAATTTTGCTCGTATTTTTTTAAACCTTACAGGCGCAATTTTTATCACTACATACATAGTATAAAACAAAGTCGCTTTCCTGTCTGTCTGTATACTTAGATCTTTAAAACTACGCAACGGTATTTGATGCGGTTTTTTTTAATAGATAAACTGATTCAAGAGGAATTTGTTAACCCGTGCGAAGCCGGGGCGGGTCGCTAGTAATTTATAAAGAGAAATATTATTTGGATAAGAGCAGCAGTTACCTGTCATCATCACTGCAATCAGCACCAATGGTTATAATATGGTCGTCGGCGATGCTTGCGTCTTCCAGGATGTCGAATAAATATTCGCTACGCCGCAACCTTGCACCTGCAGATAATAATGGCTTATTATTAACCGGGTAACTAAAATATTAAACAGGAACTTTCATTGGGCATATAATAAAATAATTTGGCTGTGCATTAATATTTTAGCGCCAAAAAATTTTTTTTGCCTCAAATATTATTAAAAAAACTGGCAGCAAAATCAAGCCACCTAAAAAAATTATAGGGAACGTAATTAAAGTGATAAGTTGGCGTCTAAAATAATAAATTGGCAACTAATACTGTAAAGCGATCATAAAATTTAGTTGTTCACACCTAAGTAATCAACTAATCATAACTGAGCATATCGTTTCAGCTAGGTAGTATTTTAACACGAGAGCAGTTAAATTTAATGAATATTGGTCACTTATTACACAAAACACCTCAAATTAATTTACCAATACGCAATGGTCAGTATACTTATAGTCGAAATTTTTAATCATGAAACGCCTGATGGCCATTATACTATTAGATCATTAAATTTTTAATTACTAATTTCAATAGTTACCACTGTGTTCTGCTAGAGTCAACAGATAGGTGCGACGACGAGCGAAGCGAGGAGGTGCGTGTTAGGTTGACCGTGTAATGACCAAACAAAATATTTTAAAGGAACTTCATTTTTTAACTAATAGATAGCCGTTTTCTTTTTAAAATGTGCTTCATAAATGGTCTCCAATATATTAATTCAATTGCCAAATAAATACTTGGTACCTGCCTAAAAATAATCAAAAGCTGTAACGGCATTAAAATATTGATGGTCGTTTCTCAAAAAATTGGCACCGCCAGGTTAAAATTTATGTTTTTCAAAAATTATGCATCTTCGCATTTTTTTTTATTGAGATCGTTAAAAGGCAACTTAAACTATTAGAAAATGTGGAAGGGAAGCAATTCCTTCAATGAGTTTAGAAGATATAGGCATTTGAAAATTCAGGTGAATGACATCAAGGACAGGTGAAAGATATTTTGTCCCCAGGTTATCGATAGTAGAAGCAGGTTATCGAGAAATAAGTACAAATTCCACTGAAAATATTGACAGGTTATCGAGAGGCTCCATTAACCTGTGTCCGTTGACGTTAACCTGGTTTCTTGTCATCATTCACCTGAAATGAGTGTCATTCACCTGTCCATCACATAATTTTAATGCCTTCTAAAAATAATCGAAAAATGTGTCATTTTCTATAAAAAGGGACCTTATTGTCCACTACGATGATTACAATAGTAGGTTAAAATTTTGGATGGCAGGACTTGGGAGGGCAGTACCCAAGATAGAGCTGATGCTGAACCCTCGCCGTACCTAGTGGAACTCAGGTTTGGTGCAACATAGACACACGCTGTTTTGGTCATCCAACACGTCTTAATGAGCACTTGGAAGAGCAGTACCCAAGATAGAGCTGATGATGAACCCTCGCAGTACCTAGTGGAACTCAGGTTTGGTGCAACATAGACACACGCTGTTTTGGTCATTCGACACGTCTTGATGAGCACTTGGGAGAGCAGTACCCAAGATAGAGCTGATGCTGAACCCTCACAGTACCTACTGGAACTTAGGTTTGATGCAACATAGACACACGCTGTTTTGGTCATTCGACACGTCTTGATGAGGACTTGGGAGGGCAGTACCCAAGATAGAGCTGATGCTGAACCCTCGCAGTACCTAGTGGAACTCAGATTTGATGCAACATAGACACACGCTGTTTTGGTCATTCGACACGTCTTGATGAGCACTTGGGAGAGCAGTACCCAAGATAGAGCTGATGCTGAACCCTCGCGGTACCTAGTGGAACTCAGGTTTGCTGCAACATAGGCACACGCTGTTTTGGTCATCCGATACGTCTTGATGAGCACTTGGGAGAGCAGAACCCAAGATAGAGCTGATGCTGAACCGTCGTAGTACAAGTGGAATAAACTTGGTGCATCATAGGCATACGCTGTTTTGGTCATCCAACACGTCCTGGGAGAGCAGTAGGTCCGGGTCATAGTCCAAATCCGGGTCCGAGTCCGGGCCCGAGTCTGGGTCCGGGTCCCAGCCCCAGTCCTAGTCCAAGTCGAAATCAAAATCGCCAAACATGTACTATGCGTCGTTGAAGAGTTCTGTTCTGATCATCATCAGCAGTTCCACTTCATCAAATGCGACAGTTTTTAATGAAAATGCTTGATTTTCTGATGAAAAAAGATTTCCAGAAGATTTGAGGAGTTCCCTCGATTCCTCATGGATCCCATCATCAGAACTCGAGCTTGACAAAAATGTGGCTTACAAACTTAACTTGTTTAACAAACATAACTAAGAGGACAAATCGCCAAACGTGAACTATGCGTCGTTGAAGAGTTCCATTCTGATCTTCATCAGCAGTTCCACTTCATCAAATGTCACTTTTTTGAATGTATATGCTTGATTTGTAAATAAAAACACAAAAATCACTATGTATGCCTTTAAGATTTGAGGAGTTCCCTCGATTCTTCATGGATCCCATTATCAGAACTGACCTCTCTCTCTCGCCCGTCATATCATCACACAATAAAAAAATTTAGCATGTTTTCACCTTTTTACAAAATATTTTAATATGTCTAAAACTAAAAACCCTCATAAGGTACCTTTTCCCATGGGACGTCACAAATCTACTTAATCACTGTTTGAGTATATGTAACGTGGATTTTAAATAGTTATCGTTCACCTGTCATATGGCAAGTGAATGACGCTTCATTCACCTGCTATTGCATCATTCACCTGACTTATTTGGACAGGTTAACGAGACGTAAGACAAAAGTACACAAATTTGAATAATATGTAGCTTTAACAGACAGGATAGTTTTTATTCCTAAATTAACACACAAAAGCGATATAACCGCTATACAATTATATAGTTACGAGTATTAGTTGTGGTATCAGTGACATTAACCTGCCGCAAAATCTCATCCACCTGGCAGTTTTAGCCAGGTGGACGATATGCAGGTGATGGGGAAAATGGCAGTTATATCGCGAATACACAAAGTGTATTAGCTTGATGAACTCCATACTTAGGCATATAAAACTAAACTATTGATTACGTTACATATCTTAATAGTAATGCGATAGGTTACCCAAGTAGCAAGATATCCACGCCAGGATAAAGAGTACTTACCCATTACAAACTCCAATTTCCGATACTTTGTCGTTTGTGTTTTATTTGCGGAGCACAATAACCACGTCTTCGTCCTACCAGGTGATAGCTGATGACTGACGGCTTCGGCTCGTGCGGAGTGAGACGGGAAAGGTGCGGTGGGGGTTATACAATCGTCGTGAACGTGACGCGACAGGTGAATGTCAAGAATTGCCTTGGACAAACTTTGAAGCCCAATAACTTAAAATATAAGCATAATATTGTTATGCGATAGTAATACTTTAAAAGTTAAGGATATATGTTAATAAAATACGGCAATGACGTTAAATTAAGTCAATAATTTGTGTGGTTTTCATAGCTCGGAACATCAGTACCTCGCGTTTGGACACGACAGGTTAGCGGATAAACGTAGTTACAATATATATTTTTTGTAATCAATATTTATTAAATCTTTTTCAAAGTATTAGGCCTCTGTGTAAAAAGTCTCTCTAAATATGTGTTAAAATTTTATATATAAAAATTATACATAATGAAAAAAAAGTTCTAACATAAACCTATTGACAGGTGGCGGTGCCAACTTTTTGTGAAACGACCTGATATTTTTGTTGCCAAACTATTAATTTTAGTAGCCATTTCTATTTTTGTTAACTACCCAAATTCAATTAATTACTTGACCGGTTAAATACGTGCCGATAATAATTAATTGGATGACTTAACGACCTTTTTCAAATATATACATCGTGGGCTAATTAAACCCGACAGATTTTAAAGGTGTATTCTTAGAGACTAAAATGTCATACAAAGTTTCCTGAAATCGATCTTGTTTTAGAGATAAAGTAAAAAAAATAGTAATAACTTAGTGAAAAACGACTGTTTAGCTGTGACGCTGCCACTATATTAATTGGTTTAGACTATTGACAGAAGAGACATTAAAGTTTTATAGGAAACTAGCAATTTATATCTGTAAATAAAAAAACTTACTTTTTCGTTGTAAAGTTTTTCTTTTTCGCCAAGATGTAAGCAGAAATAAGGTGTCGTGTGCAGAAAATGCAAATATAAAATTTTGCTCCTTATGACCTCATGACTGAATGAGGAATGCGTGGTTAAAATCTGTCGGGTTTAATAGGCCCACGGTGTATAAATTTAAACATCCTAATATTCACATTAATAGAAAAAAATTATATATCTATATATATAAATGCAAGTGTCCTGACTGACTGACTGACTGACTGATTCACGCAACGCAGAGCCGAAACTACAAAAGATAGAAAGTTGAAATTTGCACACTAGGTTGCATTTATAAAGTGTACAAGGTACAAGAGATAAGAAGCGATTTTGAAAAATTCAACCCCTAAGGGGGTTAAAAAGGGGATGAAAGGTTGTATGGGGTACAAGTTTTATTTTAAGCTAGGTATATGAAACTTTGCAAAAATGTATTATGTTAAAAAACAAGGAAACTAATTTCAGCGTTTTCGAAAATTCATCCCCCAAGGTGGTGAAAAAGGGGTTGAAAGTTTGTATGGAGATCAAATATTTTTGTGAATGTGGGACTTGAAACTTTGTATAAGGGCATATTATTAGAATACAAGAAAAGTAATTTCAGCGTTTTAAAAAATTCATCCCCTAAAAGGGATAAAAAGGGGTTGAAAGTTTGAATCCATTACAAATGCTTTGAAACTTCTTAGAAAGGCATAATAGCCGATTACAAAAAAAAGTAATTGCGACGTTTTAGGAAATTCAACCCCTAAGAGGGTAAAAAAGGGATGAAAGTTTGTCTTAGGGTTCAAAATTTATTTTAAGCTAGGAACTTGAAACTTTGTAAAAAGGTATTATATATTAAAATAGAAGAAAACTAATTTAAGTGTTTTTGAAAATTCATCCCCCAAGGTGGTGAAAAAGGGGTTGAAAGTTTGTATGTAGGTACATCAAATATTTTTTTGAGTGCGGTACTTGAATCTTTGTATAAAGGCATATTATTAGAATACAAGAAAACTAATTTCAGCGTTTTTAAAAATTCGAAACTTCGTAAAAAGATATTTTATAAAACGAAAAGAAAACTAATTTCAGAATTTTTGATAATTCATCCCCCAAGGTGGTGAACGAGGGGTTGAAAATTTGTATGGAGGTCAAACATTTGTTTGAGTGCGGGACTTGAATCGTTGTATAAAGGCATATTATTAGAATACAAGAAAAGTGATTTAAGCGTTTTTAAAAAATCATCCCCTAAAAGGTTTAAAAAGGGGTTGAAAGTTGGTAGAGGGTTCAAATTGTATTTAAAGCTAGGAACTTCAAGCTTCGTAAATAGGTAGTTACGTAGTAGGTTTTATTAAATAGTGGACTTGAAAATCTTCTGGGGGTTGAGAGGGATTATATCGAGAACAATTTTATTCAGTTTGGGGCTTGAAACTTCGTAGCCAGGTTGTGAAAGACAAATCGAATAATTACGTTGTATAATACTTAACAAATGATTAACCGTCCCTACTGCTATCTTTTGCTGCATAATGTTCTAAGCTAATGTAGAATATAATTATAACCACCAATATACAAATCCACGCGTACGAAGTCGCGGGCAACAGCTAGTACTGTATATATATTAAAAGTAGAGTTTACCGAAATACAATTTATATGTACCTACGATGGATAAAGTTTTCAACCGATCCAAATTATATTATAATCTATGATGTAAATATAATAAGGGAATAAAATATAGGTAAGCATGACTTACTTTGAACGGCGACAATAATAACTAAAAATACAGCAACGACACACGTTCCTGTGTTGGCCATTTTTATGACTACACGTGTTTACGTCAATTGTTTTCTCTTATATGTTGTTATTTGGCCTAATTTTGCCGGAAGTATAGTATTCAAACTATAGCCATGGCAGGGTCGAGCTCAATGCCAATTTGGGCGATGATATAACAGAACAAAAGGCAACCTTATGTATGATTTGTGACACATATTATCTCCCAAGTAAACTTTATTATTGTCATTTATTTTATAATCTAGGTAGAAACACTAGCCATTAGGTACAAATATCGGAATGGCCAACATGCTCAAAAATATATGAACATGCACTTTAACGTCTTGATAATAGAGGCTTTGTTCAGATGTTTCTGATCACCTTGGCCGCCCTGATATATCTGACGGCCACCGTACTATACTCAGGGACTTATGGCTGATGATACTGAATCTATATTCTCCAAACGTAGCTCAGATCAGTTCATCATCCGTTTTCTCTATCATCACTATCATGACTGATACATTATACAAGGCTATGCTTCAAGGCTTATTAATTTATAAACACAAGTTTTTTTTCTGCTGGTTTGGGGTTTGGAAAAAATATATTCAGTATTTATACAGGGTGCCATTTGAGTCGTGATCAGTAATATGTTTTTCTAACTCCATAAACAACGAGCAATTTAATGCCCCTACTCTTACTAAAATCAGACAAGATTTTTTTTATTTTTTGTTTATTTTTTGTCATTTATTTTACTTTTATAAGTGGATTTAGGATATTACAACGGCTTATTAAGATATTTAAATTGGTAAATTGAATCGCCTCTTTGAATCGGAACTGTCATTGACATTAATTTTGTCATTTGTCCCAGTTAGAAATCAAATTTACTTAATTTTTCATTTGAAATATCTTACAAAGCTGTTTAAATACCACATTGCCACAAAAGTAAAATAAATGACAAAAAATAAACAAAAAAATAAAAAAAATCTTGTCTGATTTTAGTAAGAGTAGGGGCAGGGGCATTAGGGGCAGGGGGAATTGCTCGTTGTTTATGGAGTTAGAAAAACATATTACTGATCACGACTTAAATGGCACCCTGTACATATATCTATCCTCCAAAAAAGAGCATTATTAACATCTGCGAACGATGCTATTAAGCTTGGAATGACTTGAGTCATCCAGAGGCCGTGAGTTCAAGTCTCACCCAAGACAGTAATTTTTCCACTTTTAAAAGAGCATTATTTTTTGATGTTGTTGGATCAGCGGCTTTTGCCTGTGAATATTAATTGGTTTATTTGTAAATGCATACTGGAGACTGTAGCGTGAGTCATCCTTATTTAAATCTAACCTTAAAACATAAAATTCCTGATGGTGATGTATATAAATATGGTATAAATAAAATAAACATTACAGAAAAATACCGTGTATTACATACATATCTACAAAATGATGGCAAAAATATATCTAAATATCACATTGGGGTTCTTGAATCTGCCTTGAAGCTGTTGTCTTAACGGCTGTAACAAAATAAAAATGTTTTTAATAATATAAATAAAACTGGCACAAGAAATACTTTTTCACCTCAGCAGCTCGAACAAGGGTACTTTGCTACTTAAAAACAGTGAGCAAAATCGCATTTTGCTCACTGAGTGAGACAAAATGAGCAAAATGCGATTTTGCTCACTCAGTGAGCAAAATGCGATTTTGCTCACTGTTTTTAAGTAGCAAAGTACCCTTGTTCGAGCTGCTGAGGTGAAAATTTAATTGTTGGTATATCTTAAGAAAACATGAGTGAATAGAGGTAAGTGATGAAGAAGGAATACATTTTTCGGGTTCTCTAATATGTTCTCACTGCTGAGGTGAAAAATATTGTGTACTACACGAGATCAAAGTTATTTACATCTCGTGCGCTTTTGAGTCCCTTACTACGCTCAAGATTCTAAATTAGATTCACTCGCTACGCTCGTGAATCTATTATAGAATCTTTCGCTTGCACGGGACTCAAAATAAGCACTCGAAGAAATATCAAACTTTGATCTCTTGTTGTACAAATAACTATTATAAGCGTAAAGTTTTTGTATTAAGTTGTAGGTATATTGATTGAACATACGACTATATAGAATATTTTATCCTAATAACAAAAAAAAACTCGTGCGTACGACGTGCAAAAAACAAGTGACGTTAGAAGCCAAAGCACTCTGGGCTTTTTTAGGTACATTACAATAAGGGCCACTTCCATTCCACTAACCCGGGGTTAGCCGGTTAAACCTGGAGTTACCATGGTTACCAGTACAATTTAACACTGGGTTTAATCGCTTAACCCCGGGTTAGTGGGATGGTAGTGGTTCTAAGCCATCGAACAGAGTCGGATCAACAGAGCTTTAGGAGCTTCGAAGATGAGGTCATAGATGTTTCTTATTTTAAGGTCTGACGAACAATGAATAAAATTGTGATCCTAAAAGCGTGTTCACATTGTCCGATCCGATACGGTTATCGGATAAGACTACAAAGAAGTAAAAAGTAAATCTCTTTGTACTTTTTTTTTTTTACATTTTATTATTTTATTATTGTTTATTTTTAATTATTGTTTGTTATTCAAAAGAAAGCGTTACTGCCAACATTAAAGGACTAGATGCCATTGAGCATTTTTTAGCAGTTGTCCATAGGCAATGTTACGTGAAATCTACGGGTTCATTTTATTTCTGAGGTACGAAACCCCAAAAACGGATTAATTTATTATTTACTACCGACCCGCCCCGGCTTCGCACGGGTTAACAAATTATACATAAACCTTCCTCTTGAATAACTCTATCTATTAAAAAAAACCGCACCAAAATCCGTTGCGTAGTTTTAAAGACCTAAGCATACGAGGGGTGTTCAAAATATTCTCGGTATGAGAATGAAAACAAACAAGTACGAAAAGTTTGATATTTTTATTTTTCAATATACTCCCCCCCTATGTTCATACACTTAAAAGATCGATCAATTTTTTTTTTTAATCCTGCATAAAAATATTTTTTATCTTTGGTGTAAAAATGCTCCTCCACTGCCGCCTTCAATGCTTCATCATCGGAAAATTTATTTCCACGCAGATCCTTTTTAAGATTGGGGAACAAAAAGAAGTCGCTGGGGGCTAAGTCCGGACTATACGGTGGGTGAGTAACAGTTTCGAACCCACATTCAACAATAGCTGCCTTGGCAATATGAGCAGTATGGACGGGGGCGTTGTCATGCAGAAGCATAACACCTTTGGTTAACTTTCCTCGCCTCTTTTCTTTGATTGCATCCTTTAATGGACGTAGAATGTTAGCGTAGTACTGTCCTGTGATATTTACACCTTTTTCTTTATAATCGATCAGTAATACTCCTTCACAATCCCAAAATATCGTGGCCATGACCTTGCCAGCTGAAGGGATGACCTTGAACTTCTTGGGATGAGCTGAACCCTTAATGTGCCACTGCATGGACTCTTGTTTACTCTCTGGGTCATAATGATGAACCCAGGTTTCATCTCCAGTAACTATTCTTTGCAGCACCTCATCAGGATTTTCACCGCACAGGTCAATAAAATCGGAACAACAAGCTACCCGCATGTCTTTTTGAAGCCGAGTCAGCATTCGCGGAACCCATCTTGCACTTACTTTTGACATATTAAGATGGTCATGGATAATATCATGTACGGTACCAATAGAGAGATTGGTTACTTGTGCTATAGATTTTACCTTCACTCGACCATCTTCCAATATAAGTTTTTCCACTTTATCAATATTTTCTTGTGAAGTAGCTACTACAGGCCGGCCAGGTCTAGGGTCGTCTTCAACACTCTCCCTTCCACGTTTAAACTCGCTTGACCACTTTTGAATGGTAGATAAAGAAGGAGCAGACTCACGGTAAACACAATCCATTTCCTCTTTTATGGTTTTTTGATTTTTACCCTGTTTTGTCAAGAATTTTATCACGCATCGATGTTCTAATTTAGTTAACATTGTCAATTCCCACATGATGTTCATGTTTGTTCAGCAATTGCAGAAAAACAAAAGAACATCTCGGTTCGAATTATACTTTTTTTTAATGTCAATGAATAAACCTTAGCGGCCAGTAACGAAAGAAATTTTAGAAGAGGTTGTAAGATATCAATACCGAGAATATTTTGAACGCCCCTCGTACATACAGACAGGGAAGCGACTTTGTTTTATACTATGTTAGTGAAGGTGCTTCAGAACTTACCCGTATCCGCCGCTCTTGTATCCGCCGCCGCCACCAGCACTGGAGCTGGCACTAGCACTGGCGCTAGCCTTAGCACTGGCACCACCGTAGCCGCCGCTGCCCCCATTTCCACCGCCTCCGTGACCACCGCCGTTGTTTCCGCCTCCGAATCCGCCGGAACCGCTGTGGCCACCGCCTAAGCCGCCGCCGCCACCACCGCCGTTTCCGCCTCCGAATCCGCCGGATCCACCCTGGCCACCGCCGTTGCTGCCGCCGTAGCCGCCACTGCCTCCTAATCCGCCGCCGCCACCATGGCCGCCTCCTAATCCGCCGCCGCCACCATGGCCGCCTCCGAGACCACCGCCGCCACCACTGCTGCCTCCAAAACCGCCACCTCCGCCGCCTCCGCCACCACCTCCGTAACCACCGCCTCCATTGCTACCCCCGCCGTACCCTGTAAGAAAAAGAAACAAAATTATACTTACATTTATCGTCCATTACTCTTCAACCATTAGGAACAGGAAAATTTAAAAACCCCTAGAGCGTCCTGAACGAATGTCCCTAATAATAGTAATAATCTTTAGACGGATGATTTTTTTTTGTAGAGATGGACCAGTGCTATGTGAAGTAAGGATTGTAAGGAGCTTATAGCTTATAATCTGTAGGTAAGTATGCATTCTTATTGCCAAGTTTGTGCAAAATTAGAGTCAGAGTCTAAATCGCATTACGTAACATTTTGTTTGCGTACATGATGCTTATTATTTGATTGGCAAGATATGGTCTGACACTTGACATTGAGTTAGAAAAAGTGGACAAAAATAATACATCCTTTACGTGTAACTTTATAAATAGGTAAAACAAAAAAGATAATATATTTAAATTAATTATTCAGACTCTAAAACCGGCTGACCGGACCTGTCTGTTGTCTGTTACATAATGTTGTCCTGTCTGTAACAGTGTCACTTTTTGGAAGTTTTGCCCATTTGTTTAAAAATACGTTAAAAACATTTCATCAATTATTTTCTGAATTAACCCCAACCAAAAGAGACTTGAAGGAACTGTCATAGGGACCAGAGATGCTGAGATGAGGCCATTTCGTGGCACTTTAATCTTATTTTGTGTTTTCTTTCATATTATGTATTGTCTGTGCTTACGAATAAATTATATTCTATTCTATTATATTCGACGCGATAGGTAAAGGTAAGTATAGCAAGTTTACCTGGGTAGGCGTGGGCGCAGACGAGGAGCCCTAGGGCGCACGTAGCTAGCACTAGTCGAGCCATGATGCCAACTGTGCCGGGTATCCGCCGACCTATCTTTTATACATACCCGCTTGTCGTACGGGCACATTCTTAAATGACCATCAGTGGAGCTTAAGACTTTGTAATAAGACTTAAGATTAGTCAGCCATCAGTGTGGACGATGGTACGAGTACAAGGATAGTGCAAATTTGCGAGCTCTTCAGTTTTTACGAGAGCTTTTTGTCGGCGGTTTTTAGGGTTCGTGTGAAATGTTTTGCTGAATTTGAGATAACTGGATTATCGGTACCTATTGGAATACTTCTTAACACATGTTGATGCCTTAAGCATTGTTAGACGATGATGCCTCACTCTTTGGAGTCATCCATCAGATTCAATTCATTCCTGTGATGTGGTGCTCCTCTACTCTAGACTCCCTAGATAATGCCATTAGCAACTGCTGAATTTGCTTATATAAGTTACTCTGGAACTCTGGATTATGAATTGGAGACAAAACGGCTAATGGAAATGAGGGGGATGTCTGGTGTAAAGCAAGACCATAATTGGGATCTCGATCAAGTAAATTAAATATTAGACAATGAAATCATTGTTGTGAAATTTCCAAAAAATAGAATATTTTAATTTTACAGATTAAGTAGCCCCTATGTAGTTGCCTAAAAGACCTTTTCTATGATCGGTCGGTAAGCTGATATTGGATATAATCTGCATTATATGTAACTAATTTTCTGTCTGTTCTATTAGTAGGTACCTAGAGTCTGGCTAATGAAAGTTGAGCCTGAGATTTATTTAAAACTCTTTATGTGGCAACTTTTTTTCCTATCAAATAAGCTGTCAGTTTCATGCTGTCATTTAATTTCATAGTAATTTTATTGCCAGGTGCGGTTTTTATTGAAATTCCCGCGTTATCTCAGGCTCAACTAGGGCTTGCAAATATTCGAAACTTTCAGATATTCGAATATTCGACTTTTTCTGACGACGTATTCGAATATTCGAATAATTATTCGAATATTATAAAAAATAAGAAAAGGAACGAGAAATCGGTTTATTATCGTTTTATTCAAAAGCTTTTTTCACATATTGCTAAAACTAAGGATATTTGGCAGAAATCCACTTAATTGACTAGATTTTATCATCCTACTATTTATAAGATGCCCACATTTATAAAAACAAGTAAAACGCCAAAATTAGACGTATTTAATATTTCTAGATAAAACTTATTATAAATGCATCGTTGCGTGAAATAATATAACTTTAACCATCCAAACACCTGTTATGTAAGATATTTTTTTTAGTAGGTAATTATTTTCCGATTTAAATTAACTTGTAATCACTCAGAGGTCTGTAAAAAGGCCTTTAATTTCATTGTATTTTGAATCTTTATTGACTTTATTTGTTTTGGCAAGTTATTATTCCTAATGGACGGCTAATTATATAATATTGGAATATTTAAGGGAAAAAGTTAGTTGAGTACTGGGTGGATTATTCGTCAGCTAAAGGTGCATGGTTAGATTACCAAGTTGGGCAGGTTTGATATGATTAAATTTGAGAATTGCGATAAGTGGCAAGGTTTAGACTTCAAAAATTCGCTTAACGTAAGCTTGTACTGAATAAACAGAATGACACTTTAACTTAAAACTTACGCACCGTAAAAATAACATACTTTTTGATTTCGTTTTCTTTTAAATTGAGTTAGGTTTCACTGTATTTACGAAGTCTATCGAGAGGAATACTTACTTACTTACTGCTGTGGCGCAACGACCCGAAGTGGATCTTGGCCTCCGACACCGAGATCGAGAGGAATACACTAAAAATATTATTTCCTTCGTATTTGGGTACCTACCGTTCCTCATTCACTGTAAATACCCGGAAAACACACAGAAACTGTAACTACAGCGAATGACATAGATTTTTTTATAGTAATAAAAAATATTCGAATATTCGAAACCTGAGCGGCCGAATATTCGAATATCAAAACAGGTCGAATATTCGACAAATTCGAATATTCGAATATTCGAATTGCAAGCCCTAGGCTCAACTTTCATTAGCCAGACTCTACTAATCTCTCAGGTCTCTAGAATCTAGATCCTGCTGAAAATCCAGTAGTCCTCACTGCAGCTCTTTTTCGGGATCCAAGTTAGCACATTTACCATACTTTTTTTACGTGGCACCATCCATGGATCATCCATCCATCCATCCATCATGGATCTTCAGTCATAATTTACATAAACAATAAAGTAAGACCTAGGTCTTATATTATATATTATATATATATTGTATGCCTAGGTATATGTAAGAATATATTCATAAATGAAATTTTCCGCGTGACTGGCGTCCTGCATCCTTTTTTGATTCATTAGGAGTTCAAAATTCAAATTCAAAATTCAAAATTCGTTTATTTTTAACCAGTTTTTGCCTAGGTGTCGAATCCTCCTTTTAAGTTTGACACTTGTGTTAGGAGGTATTCGCTCTTTCATACAAAGGTTATAATGGTAAAAATATGTTTTACAATATTAAAATTAAAACTAAGTATTTAAAGTGGGGGGAGTTTCTTACATAGCTAAAATACTGTTTACATTTCAGATAAAAGGGGTAAAGATCTATTTAGATAGGATAGTAAGTGTGTGTGTGTTATTGATGTGTATGGTTGTAATGTATGGTTGAAATGAGCCATGTGGATCTCAGATCCGGTAGGATAAAGGTCAGGGTATAATTGATTCTGTTTCTTCGTATGTTTTACTTTTTAACCATATTGTAGTCTGTTTTTTACACTCGCTATAAGTTTTATTGTAAATACTATTTATTCGGTTAGCTTTGTTGTATAGATAAATAGATGTTGCATTAAATTGCCTTTTAGCAAAATACGTCCTACAAATACTTGGTTGATTAATTACTGAGTAAGGGTTGCGTTTCTTTAACATGCCAACATCTGGTATTATACTTTTATGAACTTTCAGAATACAATTCAAGATATATAACTGTCTGACTGTTAGAACATCTGCATCTTTATAGAAGTTGAACTCAAGATTCAGTGCTAAATATTGCTAAATGTGTCCATATTTTATAGATAATACCTACTCGGAACCCTCTACTGCGTATATAAAATATGTATTATTATTCTAACTCAATCAACAATAAGTAAGTGGAGCCGCGCGATAGTTTTTTTCATTTCAACTTAACCAAGCGTTTTGATTGTATGATTGTTTTTTACTGGTAGCAAAAAGTTCCAAACAGCAATGGTCTGGGCGCAAACTTTGCCTTTGTGCTTCATTCCTGGTAGTAGTATATGGGTGTGTTGTCGTAGTAATAAAATGCCTTGGTCCAGTATATTATAGTGCGTAATATCTATTAGGTAGGTACATAGACATCGGCACATGAATGTGACTTGTTTGCTTGGAGATTGACTGTGTATTTTGCAACGTATAATTTCTCGGTGGGCTTGTCTGTAATGCCGTGTAAATATATTGTTAATAAATAAATTAATAAAATATTAAAAATATAGGTAGAATCCAACCACGCTAAGTTTGCACAGACTTGGCAGAGACAAATTATGTGACAATATACCTACCTACACTCACTTATCTCAAGGATACTTCACTTAACACATGAAAACTTAGCGTTCACACACAGAACATCTCATGAAGATAAAGTAAGACACGAGTACATATTATTTATCTTTATGTGTATACCTGTATAATTTGCCTCAATCTAAAGTTATTATATAAATTTCGAGATCAATTTTTTTATTTGTTAAACTTACATAAAATACAAATTTGATAAATAAAAATAAATTTTAATAATAAGAAGTTGTTCAGTACCTAGATATATGTACATGGGTAAGTACCTAGCAGTGGCGGCGCGTCAAACATATCCATAGGCAAGCCGGGGTTATTTGGCTTACATATTTCCTTTACAACTCTCCAAAACAGGCAAGCCGGTGGGAGTCGGCTTTTATGGACGCGCCGCCACTGGTACTTCGGTACCTATAAATAAATACGTAATAGTTAATTACGATACAAGTGCGAAAAATAGGAAATTTGCAACAAACAATATGTACATCTAGGTACTGGCCAACTTTCCGCGTCTTTCGCATCATGTCATTTTATCATAGAGTGCTGATACTTGGCTGATACCTACATCAAGGCCAAGGGCAGCGACTTTTTTGTGAACAAGTTTATTGGCATCGCAAATACATAATACTCGTAATAATAAACAAATTTGATAATTGTTTGTTTAAAGATTTAAAAGGAAAAAATGTTTAGAAATAGAAATATAGAAATATATTTATTTGCCATTAAATGTGGTATACAATGGTGTTACATTATTATTTATAGAGCCATACACATTTAGGCTTTAAAAAGCCATGCAAAGTGAAATTATACTAAATTTAAGTTTAATTTACATTATTATTTTTAAACAAAAACATGCATTATTAAACTAGTTATAAAAAACTATTAAAAGTCTTAAAATTCTAAAATTATGAAGATACAGTTTTATCTAAAAATTCATTCAGACTGTAGTAACACTTGTCAACAAGGAAAGAGTACAGTTTGTTTTTAAATTTTTTAAGCGGTAGCTGTTTAAGCTCATCAGGCAGTGTGTTAAATATTTTAACGCACATTGCGTAACAGCTTTTATTACGATTTATATACCTACAGCGCTATAGCTAGATTTAAAATTTCCATACATTTTTGATTTTTCCATTTCGCCACCACCATAATATACAGTATATACATATATAGTTTTAACACTGATTTAAACTTTCACGATTTTTACACATTATCGAAACGTCGGAGGTAAATCTTAAAACTTAGATACGCGATCCCGTTGTACAATTTAATAATATATAGTTTTTATGAAAATTGGTAAAGGAACGAAAAAAATCTTAGGGCACTTTTTTACCAAGTAGGATTAAATTTACAAAACAGGAAAAATCTTGGTGCTTTATAGGATTAGGGTCGTAACAACTACTAATTTTGAGTAGAAATAACATCCAAATAAAAAAATAGTGTTACATTTGTCTAGTGTCTGTGCCCGGGTTGTGCTAATTCCTGGGATTAGGTTGCCAAGCAGGCCAGGCTACTATAATATCAACCCGAACAGCGCTAGGCGAGGACTACGAAATGAACGAATTTGTGTCGGGCATAAAAAAAACGGAGCTTTATCTGAGCTTTTGTTATTACAATGACACATAAAATAACAAGATTACTTATCTAGTAACCTTCTTAAGTTAGCCTAAGTATAAAAGAGCAAATCAGTGTTTAATAAGTTACTAGTAAACAAGCTTCCTGATAAAGAACAATAACAATTCGTATCGAAGCAGGCAGACTTGAGATTCTCCGAACACACGGCATTTTCCTACGCAGTTGATTTTATAATTGCATATTAATATACTTAGAGCGAACTGAGCGAATAAAAAGGTTAGGTTTTTAATGTTAAATGCAAAAACGTGTGTTAACCTCGTGCCGCACAATGTACATTAGGATGTACACCTTTTTTCGATGGAATGTCGACCTTAATTAAACCGTAGTAGTAGGTAGCATTTCATTTGTCTCGTAAAATTTTCGAACAAATGAAACTCAACCCTATTGAAAATACAACAAGATTCAAACTTCCTTGGCTATATTTTTATATGGTGGGCCGCACGAGGATAAACAGGATTTTTGGTATATTTTCGTCTTATGAATCATAGTTACCTTACTTAGGTATACATATATTATCCGACTGTCTGTAGGAAATGTAACGTTTTTTGTGGACCTATTTTATGAGGGAAGGAGACGACCGCTTCTATAGAGAAGTAGTCTCTAAGGTGTTTGAGAGATCGATATAAATTAGGGGAGAGTCGCCTATATTGTACTGCCTATTAAATCGTACCACGTTTAGGCTTCCTATTAAACGACCTAGTTTATTTACACGCGAGCCACAAACAATGCTCTAGTGGTATCAGTGGCGGATTTGCAGTCTTTGCCGCCCTAGGCCCAGACCCTGTAGCCGCCCCTTCAGCATCAGCACCCATCATATTGACTACATTTAGGTCAGGCAACGAAAAGGTATAGAGGGAAATGCTTGGGACACATTTTTAACTTAGTAACTTTGTGTGGACTCGTTAGGAGGTGAAAATATCAAAAGTCCCCGGCCGTAGCCCTTGTGCGGGGGTAGGGGGGTTTGATTTGAAGGTTCCATTTTTCGGTTTGTCGCTTATATTATCTTAGAAACTATGCGTCGTTGTGACATGATCATTATACAAAATGAAAGCTGATTAAATTTGCTACAAGTTTTATACAGTCGAGTTTTTCGATAGGTATCTTGTTTAGTTTTTGAGATAGCCGCTCTTGAATGTCTATAATTTTGCATTAAATTTCCATCAATAATATTCACGGTGCTCACGAGGAAAGGAACCCGAAAGATTTTAACAGTGTAGCAGATCTGCGAAATCGACTCCACACTCGCGTTCGCGGCTTCGCGCCGCGATTCGCGCACGAGTGTGGAGGGCCCTATACAAGCCCCCCGCCGAGCGAACATATCGCGACGTTGACGTATGACTTCACACTCGCAAACTTCTCGGTGATTTCGTAGTTTAGTTCGGGCCAAGATAGCTGAAAAGCATCAGCTGATCGAGTTTAACTGTCATTTATCTAAGGCATCATACTTACATACAAAACCGTAAAATATAGCCGCTATATATAATAGAATTAATATTTATCTTGCAACTGATGAGCCAAAATATTGTGTATTGTGGAGTCTTGCAAGTTCGCGCTTCGCGCCTCCTTTGACGCTGGCCGAAAAACCGACAAAAAACGGGGAACAAGGCGCGTAGGCGTGAGCATTCTGTGAAATCGACGCCACACTCGCGTTCGCGGCTTCGCGCCGCGATTCGCGCACAACTGTGGAGGGCCCACAAGATATCGAAAAACTGTACTAAGTAAATAAAACTTGTAGCTAATTTAATCAGCTTTCATTTTGTACAATGATCAGTCGTTAGAACGCATAGTTTCCGAGATCTAAGCGAAAAACCGAAAATAGGACCTTCAAACCTCCCTCTTCCCCCGGCTCAAGGGCTACGGCCGGGGACTTTTGATATGTTCACATCCTAACTAGTTCAAACAAAGTTACGAAGTCAAAAATTGTGTTCCAAGCATTTCCCTCTATACCCTTTTTTTGAGAATTCGTTGCCTGGCCTAATTTTAAGTTATTTCTTGTTATCATCAGCGATTTTTTTTGTCACAATTTGCCGCCCCTAATATCTCGCCGCCCTAGGCACGTGCCTACTGTGCCTTATGGGAAATCCGCCACTGAGTGGTATCACCCCCAACTATCAGATCAAAAATGGCATAAGGCTAAAAATTTATGAAAGAGAGAACAAAAAATGTGTCGGTCTTGCTTGATAATTTTTTTGATGTGGGTTTATAATAATATACTTACTCGTAAGTCATGACATGATCTAGATACCTAAGTTTTTATATACCTACATAACATAATCATTAAATGGCCATAAAATATTTTATCTTCTCTCCTCTTTTTGCATTAAGTAGGTAGCCAAGATACTGAACTTTAAAATGCATATTCATACAGATACAGAGTTGTATCTGCCTTCATTAACAAAATATCGACGTATAAGCAAACACTGGTACGATATAAAAGCGACTCTCCCTTATCTCACGTCAACTCAACGAGTCGATTTTTCAGTCCCCAGTTAAACAGACGCATAGGATTTATTCGATGGATAACACGATTCTCATGTTCCATTATCATAACTTAATTCGTTGGAATAGTTATCGATTAAGTTAAATGGTAACTGAAAAATCGGCCCTTAGATAAGTAGGTACCTATTTTATTTTCTCGGTTTTGACACATTATTTTCAAATGTTGATAATGAATAAAACAATAATATAAGAAATATATTTATTTATTTCTTTATATGTACATAAATATTGCTTTTGGGGGTACATTTTTCATACTTCGATTCACAATCGTTGTCTCCTTCTCTTGAGAGTTCATCTTGACGCCTACAGCAAATATAAGATCACAGTTTTCGTTCCAAGATTTTGGGCTTAGTGTTTTTTTAAAGGGTTTCATATTCCATGTACCTGATGTACCTACCTATATACCTTTCGCATCGAATGATGGTCCCAACAGTTCCTTCAAGACTTCTTTGGTACAGCTTAATTTAAAAAATAATCGATGAATGGTGTTTCTTGCGTATTTTTATTACTTAAATGTTACATTAAATTTCTAAATGAACTCATGTGCTAAACTTCCTATTATATATAGGTTGTACTCCATATAAAAATAACCTGTCATAGGGAGATTATCTACTAACCTGTAGGTTCACAAACTTCTAATTTCCATGGCAGCGTCTTTATTATTTCTTTCCATATCCACCACCGCCTCCATATCCAAATCCACCTCCGTAACCACCTCCGTAACCACCGCCGCCACCGCCACCGCCTCCGAAACCACCCCCTCCCCCGTAACCGCCGCCGCCTCCAAATCCACCCCCGCCCCCGTAACCACCCCCGTAACCACCGCCGCCCCCGAAACCACCGCCGCCTCCATAGCCACCGCCGCCGCCATAGCCACCCCCATGTCCACCGTATCCACCCCCATGTCCACCGTATCCCCCCCCGTAACTTTTGATGATCACTATTCTCTTTCCACCACCGCCATATCGTTTATAATGGCGTTTTTCTCTAATCGTCTGATCTGAAAAACAAAACTTTGGTTGAAAAAACGCAGGAGGCAATCCATCCCTTTAGAATAAAGGGCTGGTCGTCATGCAGAAAAAATATTGAAAAACAAAAAATACAACGTTGGGTTATTAAATTTCCTAACTCCTCTAAATATCGGAATAGAAAAGACAAGATCAAACTTAGGTCCGACAAGAAATTGTAGAAATTAAAAAGTGGCACCACTGTGGTGTCGTACCTTTCAAATCAATCTAAGAAACCCGGACGACACAGCAATATTGCCACTTTTTAATTTCTACAATTTCTTGTCGGGCTATACCTACAGTATATAATTTAGATTTTAACTAACTTCAATAAAATTTAAAGATCCTAATTTTCAAACCTGAATTAATGGCAGCACTCTCGCACAGACATATTGTCAACGCAAATACCACGAGTAACACCAACAGTAGCTTCATTTTTGATAATCACTGTTTCTAAGCGAGGCTGTCCTATTTATACGACTTTATTCGTTACCATAAGGTTATTTACCAGACTCTTAATCCTCTTGATGTTAATTAAATTGATATCTCAGCTTTATTTTGGATTAGTTTTAGGGTATCGTGGCAGTGGTCAATTTGTAGCGTAATGTGCGCCGCCTGCGAAGCCTCGTCCCAGACAAAAATACGTGATTAAACAGAGATACGGTTGCAATGAAAAATACCCTGTGTACGGTGTACGGCTCTCCATACATGAGCTGAATTTATCAGAAATTCAGAGCCACTGGCACGGAATAAATTCTCATATTCCATCCAAGTGACATTTTTACATACTGTAAAACAGAAACCGTAGACAATATCTGAATTTATTGACAAAAGAAACTCAGAAGCAGATAAAGAAATTTTTCACCTCAGCAGCTCGAACAAGGGTACTTTGCTACTTAAAAACAGTGAGCAAAATCGCATTTTGCTCACTGAGTGAGACAAAATGAGCAAAATGCGATTTTGCTCACTCAGTGAGCAAAATGCGATTTTGTTCACTGTTTTTAAGTAGCAAAGTACCCTTGTTCGAGCTTTTGAGGTGAAAATGTAATTGTTGGTATATCTTAAGAAAACATGAGTGAATAGAGGTAAGTGATGAAGAAGGAATACATTTTTCGGGTTCTCTAATATGTTCTCACTGCTGAGGTGAAAAGTTTTGTGAACTACACGAGATCAAAGTTATTTACATCTCGTGAGCTTTTTGAGTCCCTTACTACGCTCAAGATTCTAAATTAGATTCACTCGCTACGCTCGTGAATCTAGTATAGAATCTTTCGCTTGCACGGGACTCAAAATAAGCACTCGAAGAAATATCAAACTTTGATCTCTTGTTGTACAAATAACTATAGATTTTCTCGGATTTTGGTTTTTCTATAACCGAGCGATTAATACGCTCACTTTAAGTCTTCACACCCTGTTAAACTATTTTTTTTATGAAGCAGATACGTTTGCAAGCGATAAGTAGGCAGGGCCGGATCTAGGGTAGAGCGAGTGGAGCGGCCGCTCTAGGCGCCGGATGGCAAGTGGGGCGCCAAAGTGGCAAATGAGAAAAAAAAGTTTTAAAATAAGCTTGAAAACTTCAACGAAGGGCGCCAAAACCCGAATTCGCTCTACCCTGATCAAGGGCTCGGGCCGGAACTGTAAGTAGGTACCTACTACAATGGAAAATGGTGACAGTGACAGCCTCTCGTCGATTGCTTACACGTTCTTAATTGAAATTAAACTTTCGTTAGACATGTTTTAAACTGTTTAGACGACAACGGTTTCACTCACTTAGGTTTTACTTCAGGTATTTAGGTTACTTAGGTGCACGAAGGGCAGCCGCCGCGAGCACTCGATCCTGAGGAAGGACCCCCGAAGGGCCCGAAACATGTCGCCAATAGCGACTAAAAACCTAAGTGAGTGAAACCGTTGTCGTCTAAACAGTTTACGTTCATAATTCATAACATTATTAATATTATAGTAGTTTATGCAACAGTGATATAATAAGGGTTCTTAAAATTCAAGGGTCGAAGTTACAAAACGAGACGTAGTCGAGTTTTGTAAAAAAAGACCCGAGAATTTTAAGAACCAATTATGAGCTGTTGCATACATTACTTTTTCTATGACAGCTGCAGCAAAAAAAAAAAAAAAAGTTATTATTAAAAAAAAAGAGTTATTATTAAAAAAAAAAGAGTTATTATTTAAAAAAAATTGAGTTATTATTTAAAAAAAAAAGAGTTATTATTGTAAATGAAAACATACCTCTTTCAATCAAGATGATCGGAACTTGTATCTTTAAAAAAAATAAAGCAGTTGTATTATACTCATAAGATGACTGCTAGCAGTCATCTTATGAGCCTATAGACAAAGCATTCAAATGACATTGCTTTAGATATCACTGTCAGTCATTTAATTGACACATTTAAGTGCTGGAGTAGAAAAAAATATTATTTGAACTACCATATGAGATATGCATACACAAATGCCTACGCCATTCGTTACAAAATATTGTAAGTTTATGTAAGATATTAAAAATTACCAGAAATATTGCCGGCAACATTTCCGACAATGTTGGTAGTGGCAATTCCTGGTATCGAAATGGTAATGCCACATCACTAAGAGTTCCTACGTACAGTCAAGTACAACGTAAAAAGTTTTAGACCTATAAATAGGTACTTACTTAGTTAATTCGTATAATAAGCAAATGACAGCCTTAATAAAATTCAAGATATGCGAGTTGAATTCGCGGAATCCTGCACTACTATAATAAAAGGTTTTTTGTTAAATATTGTTGTTCTTTGCGGGCAAAACCCGATGTGGCCCGGTCGAGAGCTTCTAGAGTTTTTGTCTGTATTTACGTCATGTTCAATGACTTTGTTTTGTTTTAGGTAGAATCATAGTATAAACAATAAGTTTTTGGCAAAAATTAAAATTTTGGTACAAGCTTTTATCGCTGACTGTACTTTTCTTACGACAGACAACTATCGTCGAGACAATTCTAAAAACCCCTAACACAATTAGGTTGCGTTGTTTCATCACAGAGTTCCTATGGCCACCTCCTGTCTCCATCATCAGATCAGTTCGACAGTACCATATTATTGTATTGTCATCAGATCTACATACAGCTGCCAATTTTCATGACGCTACAATCCTTGGAAGATGGTTAAATTAGTTACCTTAGATTCCATTACATGTTAGTTACATACAGGTCGAGAGTTCCTATGGCCACCTCCTGTCTCCATCATCAGATCAGTTCGACAGTACCATATTATTGTATTGTCATCAAAACTACATACAGCTGGCAATATTCATTATGCTACGATCCTTGGAAGATGGTTAAATTAGTTACCTTAGATTCCATTACATAGTTAGTTAGTTACATACAGGTCGAGCTAATAAAAGCTTGTTAAAAATATACCTAATGGTCTAGAGTTCTAGACAATAAAACGAGATCTACGTCATTACGAAAAAAGTGGTTCACTTTTTTTCAGAGGTATAGGTATACCTAGTAAAAGTAGGTACACACAATTTCCAGGTAAAGGATGACTTACGCTAGAATGGTCCGGGTCTGGGCCGATACGACACTTAATTTCCTATGACGGCTGATCGGTATGGTGTCCGACGCATCGACCCGGACGCGGACCGTTCTACCGTGAGTCATCCTTAAATTAGGCATCGTCATGCTTGGATTGACCATCTAATAATTGGTCTCATAAATATGTGTTTACCACATATCACGAAGCGAAGGATTTGTAGTGATTTTCCTATAATACTTAGTTGTTGTGTTGCGATCAATCTAGTGTCATTACTCATGTATTTAATTGGACATTTAATAAATCAATTAATTCATTAAACTGTATGGAGTCTCCTTAACTCATAACCAACATTAAGAATAATAAAATTATATCAGTCAAAAACATTTTATTCAGGCATATTTATATTAAAATATGATGAAAAAAAGACTCCGAGGCACATAAAAGCAGTTATTTAAGTAAGTTTATAATAAAAAGGTTGTAAATGTGTAACAAAACGTGGTAGGTAATTACAAGACCTCTCAAATGCTAGTTTAGATTCTATAATTTTAGATCTAGGATTGCTCACCTTACGTAGTGACTGCTATAGTTATTAACTTATTATCCACTACATCAAAGAGAATATAATCACTACATATTAGTAAGTGGCCACTCTTAACAATAAGACTTTTATTGGCTTGTTTCTTTCTGCCTTACTATGGAAATGCCAATTACTATGTATCTACTGGCCAATTACTAGGTACCTATAATAGCAGTCACCCTATTTTGTCATAAAACATGGCAAAAAGGTTGAAAATTAGATGATGTTACATTCGAGAACTAGTTTTTTCTCATTTTGACTTGTTATATACCTAACGTAACGTTAGACATTATAGATATGGCAATTGTGATGTAGGTACCTATCGTTGGTTGTAGGAAATAATTACAGAGTCAAAAGGTTGCAAAAAACCTAGATTCTAAGCGATGATGCCAACCCATAAAAAATAATAGGTAGGTATTAATATTATGCCGTGTGATGACTTGTAATAGTTGTCTACCACGGAGCCTTTATTAAAAGTATTAAAACACAGCAGGACTTGCTTACAAGGGGGTATTTTATACATTCAGACTCATGTACTATTGGGTTTGAGTGATATCGGAGGTCAAAATATGTTAGGTGATTTTATCGATTCTGAGTGATTACTTTGACCTTCGATTATAAACCGTCGTTTTGTTATGAATTTTAAGATCAAATTAAAAATTAAACTGATAGCGAGTTCTCTAGCATACTAAAAAATACAGCCGAGCTTTGAATAACCCACCTACTACAAAAAAAACACTACATAATCTCTTGCCAATTACCTACCAGATACAGAATACCTATGTCATTAAAAAAAAACTGTTTATCAATTGTTAATTCTTTCATATACCTCTACTCAGTTTAACTCAGAATCACAAGATCTTTTTACCCTACTAGTACCCTAATAGTGGCCCAAGTTTCATGGAATTTCCTGGACTGGACTGCTCTCCAACTAAGAAACTGATGGGAAACGTTTATTTATAAAGACCTATTTGTGACTCAAAAAATCACACTTACTCATAGTCATCGACTGCTTGAAAGGAGAGAAACTGAATGCTCTAAGAATGATATTTACTATACTTAGTGTTTTTTATAAGTACCGCGATTATGTGATAGGAGTAGGTTCAAAATAAACGAACATAGAAAAAATATAAACATTTTAATTACATTTAAACATTATTATACAAAGATCACAGTCATAATATTTACACGCTAATGTTTAACCTATTTTCCGTAACCGTAGCCACCGGAACTAGCGGACGCTGAAGCCTTTGCGCTGGCAGAGGCGTAAGCGCCAGATCCTGAACCACCAGAACCACATGAGGAGGAGCCACAGCCTCCACCGTGGCCACCATCACTGCCCCCATGGCCACTGCTACCACCATAACCCCCTGCGCCACCGGATCCACCCCCTAATCCACCTGATCCACCATGTCCACCGGATCCATGACCGCCATCTCCAAATCCACCACCAGATCCTCCGCCCAGGCCACCGCCGCCTCCATAGCCTCCGGCAGATCCACCTCCTAATCCACCTGATCCACCATGTCCACCGGATCCATGGCTTCCGCCATCACTAGATCCACCACCAAATCCTCCGCCGAGGCCACCGCCCCCGCCATAGCCCCCAGCACCGCCAAATCCTCCTCCTGTTCCCCCTGATCCACTATGTCCACCGGATCCACCAGATGCACCACCCGCTCCTCCGCCCAGGCCACCGCCTCCTCCGTAGCCTCCAGAGCCGCCAGATCCACCGTCTGATCCACCATGTCCTGATCCTCCGTGGCTTCCGCCTCCGAAACCTCCTCCTAATCCACCCCCACTGCTTCCACTTCCACTACCACTCTGGACATAAGCTGCTTTTCCACCATCGCTACCGCCTCCGAAGCCGCCACCGCCGCCAAAACCCCCGCCACCTCCAAATGAGGTTCCGCCTCCATAGCCACCCTTTCCTCCGCTACCTCCTCCAAAAGTGATTCCACCAGAACCTCCATCAGAGCCGTGACTGCCGCCGGAAGAGCCACTGTAGCCCTTTCCACCTCCACCGCTTCCTCCAAACGAGATTCCGCCTGATCCTCCATCAGAACCGCCATGGCTTCCTCCACCGCTATATCCACCGCCTCCAAGGCCACCACCGCCTCCAAATCCGCTGCCGCCTCCGTAACCTCCTCCTGAACCTCCTGAACCTCCCTGGCCACCTCCATTAGATCCACCGCCGCTGTATCCACCGCCTCCTCCATATCCGCCATCTCCAAAAGTTCCCGTAAAGGCGAACCCGCCAGATTTACCATCATCCGACTTCGAATAAATTACTTTCTCATTTCCTCCGCCAGAACCTCCAAAACTACCTCCGCCATGGGCACTGCCTCCCACACTCTTTGCGTGGTCGATACCAGATCTGACTTTATCTAGGATTTTGTCGACTCCGCTCTTGATGCCTTCGAGGTTGAAGCCGCCGTGGAATTCTCCGCCACCGTCGCCGCCGCCAAAACCGCCACCGCCGCCGTAACCGCCGCCGCCGCCACCGCCGTAGCCGCCGCCGCCGCCATAGCCCCCACTGCTTCCTCCGCCGTAACCTCCTAAAACAAGTGGAAATATGGCCTTAGTATTTCCTACAATTCCTACATAATCAATATAATCATTAATAAAATAAAGTAGATAAAACTATACAGTTATTTAGTGTACCTACACAGTTAAGTTACTACTTCTAACTTTAAAACAAATCCAAGCGTTTCCTACCCAAAATTATTAGGTATCTTGCTAAAAAACTTAGACAAATAATCCTAATGCGAAACTTGCAAAAACAAGCAACAACGGTTGCACTCCGGGAGTGCCGATAGAAGTGAAAACTCACCTCACTATCGTATAAATCGTATCGTATAAACGTATGTATCGTGTCACCGACGCCCGGTAACACGATACATACGTTTAGCGGAGGTATTCTATTTATTTATTATATATTATATTATCATTCTCAAATAAGAAAAATGTCAAATAACATTGAGTTTTTCTTTATTCATTTAAATTATGAGTGGCCACCTTACGGGGCTTACGGTCACGTGATCGCCTTACGCCCCTTACAGTCACGTGATCGCCTTACCGTCGATCGTCATCATTTTTTCCCCACCTCAAAAAGTGCCCAGCGCCGCTAAAGAAGTTTTCACTTCAAAAACAGTTAATTCCATTATTGTTGGTTGACGGTAGTCCGTTTATTGGTTCGCATCATTTAAACACTATAACTAGCTTACTATATCAAAAGGATTTTAATTTCAAAAGGGATTGTATAATTTAATTTTCACCTCAGCAGCTCGAACAAGGGTACTTTGCTACTTAAAAACAGTGAGCAAAATCGCATTTTACTCACTGAGTGAGACAAAATAGCAAAATGCGATTTTGCTCACTGTTTTTAAGTAGCAAAGTACCCTTGTTCGAGCTGCTGAGGTGAAAATTTAATTGTTGGTACGTATATCTTAAGAAAACATAAGTGATGAAGAAGGAATACATTTTTCGGGTTCTCTAATATGTTCTCACTGCTGAGGTGAAAAGTTTTGTGAACTACACGAGATCAAAGTTATTTACATCTCGTGCGCTTTTGAGTCCCTTACTACGCTCAAGATTCTAAATTAGATTCACTCGCTACGCTCGTGAATCTAGTATAGAATCTTTCGCTTGCACGGGACTCAAAATAAGCACTCGAAGAAATATCAAACTTTGATCTCTTGTTGTACAAATAACTATTAACACTTTTCATCCTAATTGTCTCTTTTTAGAGTCCGTGCGGAACGAGAAGAGTCGTGGAATGTATTTGGCCCGATACATCTATTTCCGAACAGATTTTACTGATAATTATTATATATTGATTTTAAACTTGTTTTAAACCCTACCTGCTTGCGCAAGCGTGACCACGCACGCAGCCACTAGACACGCTCCGAACCTCATGACTGCTTCTACACTACCTACTCAGCATCACCCGTCATCCTTTTATATAACTCCTATAATACATGCAGATGCGTTAGACTCAGATTACTGGGAAAACAAACACACACTTAAGTTTTTTCGCGCTGGTCGAAACTTGAAACTGGTTATGTTTTTGCCACGGTCGGCTATAGTAGATCTCAAGTGTTTAACCTTGGGAACTTTGACCTGAGTTATAGTTTTTATTACATTTTATGAAAATACTTCAATTACACGTGGTTTTACTTATGGTGTCAGTTTCGAATGGATGCGGAAGCTATAAATAGGACGAATAGACATATTGTAAACATGTAAAAAATATTGAGGATTTTAATTGTTATTATTTGTGTAGGTACCTATATATTGATGAACAGTCAACATCAATACTACATTATATTATGTAATATTATAAGTACTAAAGTATGTACTATTAATACTAACTAGCAGATGAAACTATGCGTCAAAGGTATCTATAATGCTCTAATAGCTTGGCAAAAAGAGATAAATCTGGAAGTTTAAAATGAGAGAGTGGAATTGGTGGTAGTGGTGACACTGGTGACTCTAACTGCATGTATGTGATGTGATACTCTACTGTATTTGTATGTGATGTTTAGCGTCGCATGGAGGGAAGACTAGGAAAAGAGAGAGAAGAAAAATACCCGAATATATTTTATATAAAAAAAACGAATTAACAGAAAGTTAGAAAGAAAGTAGTTACTTAAGTATAAAAAGTTTAGTTAATTATAGCAAATCGTTACATGTATAGGAGGGTTGACTGACACTTTTGGAGCTTTTTCTATCTCCAATATCTCCATCTGACTAAATTTTACATCAAAGAAAGAAGTGCATAACGAACAGGTCGAATATTTTGGCAAAAGTTTGCAAAATAGGCAGTAAAAACCTGGAAATAAATTCGCTTGCTTTATAAGAGAGAGAGAAAAATTAAAAATATAAACAATTCTAAAGTTATTATTCCAAAAAGCAGAACAAATAGATAATCTATTAAATTCTCAAAAACGTTTGTTTCTTCGAAGCGGCTGGTCCGGTCACGATGCACTAATAACGGCTATTCAACCACCTTTTGATATAAATCTACGTTTTAATAAACTACATCTCTTCTTGCCTGTCTGTTCGGAGTACTGAAACATGCACGTGTATACCATATTTTATGAATAATTTCTTAGCGAAATAATTAAGTAAGTTTTCTATTCACTTGATATATAGATATAAACCTATGTACCTATAAGCATCCTATAATAACTTTTGTTTAAGTTTAACGAAACTTATTTTTATAAGATTCAAATAAGTATTCAGTTTTATAGTGTGTCAAATGTCTGTTTGATTTCAAACATAGACAGAGAGAATCATACTATCTTTGTCTAACACTAGTACTAGCACCCAAAAGAAAAGGATGAGTATAGCTTTTTTTGTTCCTATTTACTGACAAGATTTGGTTGACCCAGTATACTTCAGCTAATTTCTGTGTTATAATTTACATAAAAAAACAACCAATATTCAACCAAGCGGGACAATCCAATTGCCAATTTTATTTTATTTTTATGAGAAATTAAATTGGCGTCACGCTCACACGTACCTACAAAATTTAATTACCAATTAGCCAATTAGCGTCGATTTTTACGTCCGCACCTCCTGATTAAGTATATCGGATAATTTTACCGGAATTAAGTGTGAAGTGGGATCGGAGAGCCAATTTCATTTTTGCGTGCGAATTATTGTCCCGCCTGGACACTGCTGTTTATATGTATTACTAAGAGATGATGATGTGCCGTTGTAAATATTCCCGTTACCGGAAATCTATTGGCAATATTTCCGGGAATTTTATTTGAATGTCGCTAATATTGCCGTTATTTTAAAATAACTATAGTACGTTTTTTCTTTAAATATAAATATTATGACGCCTATTAAAAATGTTAACCCGCGTTTTAGAACTTTTGTGATATTTATCTACAAAAATTTAGACAAGTTAAGGCTCAAAATAATTAAAGTAGGCAGGGACATTATCTCCGAGGCAGGCAAAGTTGCAATCTAAAACTAGTTATCGATCAGTTATCGACTCGATATGTAGTAGTTATATCGATTTAATATTGATGCAAGATCCCGTTGACCACATCCGGGTCCACTTCACACGGATAATTTAATTTACATTGCAATGCTGGTGCATTTTATCAAAGCACTTAGCTTGTTATGGGATTATAAAATTAACATATAGGGATGTTTGTATGTGCCTTCATGGGCTAGTTTGTGGAAATGCAAGTACTTACCTAATGAATAAATAAATACCTTTGCCAATACCAAATAAATAAATTTGTAATAAGTAGCAGTAGTAGCTAAATGTATAAATTTAATGTATTATAGGTACTTCCGACTTTTGTGTGTCTATTTTGAATGATTTTCTCTACAATTAATTAAATGCCACAAAAAATGCATTAAGTACTTCAGAATCATAGTACCTAATATGTATTATTCTATGCTTGCATCGCATTTTTAGACATAGCGTGTATATGTATTACAGTCAGCATCAATGGTAAGTAGCGTATGAAACAACGCGCCAAAAGTATCTGCCACCCTGAATACTTTTCCAAATAGAGACAAATATCTACAGTATCTGTTCCAGTCTTATTATCCTGCAAACAGAGACATGTTTCTGTTTGTTAAGGTGTTAGAAAATGGTAGGCTTATACTTATGACATGACGCGTAGTCTGATTATGATGCTGACTATACTGCAGTACTACAGACTACACTGAGTATGTATATAAGTATCAGAGGTCAGCGAGTGTGAGCTATTTACCTTATAATTTGACATGGCTTACGTCATATTATAAGGCAAGCTCACCCTCGCCAACCTTTGATAAGTACATACTATGGGACTAGAATAGGGTTGCCATACGTCCCGGTTCGCCGGGACATGTCCCGGTTTGAAGCACGGTGTCCCGGCGTCCCGGCCGATAAGGAAATTGTCCTGGTTTAAAAATCATAGTTATTTAGTAGGGGGCTGGACTTGGTAAATAATAATATACCTACATTTCTACGTTTCATATGGCCAAAATTAAAAAAAAAATGTTTTATGATACCTACTTTTACCTAATGTCCAATATCAGTTTCTCAGACACACAATCATTAGATGATTATGTAAATTATGTTATTTTATAGCTTTTAAAGTCTGTAATGTAAAGCTCGAATTTCAGGCTCCCGAGGGCCTAAAATCTCATCAATGGAACTTCGGCCCTTCAAATAACTCTTGTACATATGTACAAGAGTTATTTGAAGGGCCGAAGTTCCATATGATGACACATATTATTATTGTTGAGTAACATTTGACGATTGGTTCGTGTTAGAGCGTTGCTTTCTTACAGCAGTTACAGCTCGACCTTCGGCGTCACTTAATTTTTAACAAATATAAACATTTGTTTCAGAAGCTTGGCATTTGCCTCGCATAAAAGCTCACCGCGCTGGTTATAAGTACGCTTCGGGCTTATTAAGTAATGTGAAGATTTCTGAGCTCGACCTTCAGCCTCACTTTTTACCTAAATTTTTGGTTTGTCTTCCAAATCTCCTCTTCTTCAGCTTAGCCTTTAGCCTAACCTCGCTGCGCCAAGCTCGGCCTGCGGTCCCGCTTTTTAATACAATGGACATTGGTTGGCGTCTATGCTCTAGCTGAACTTATCCTGAAGTACGGCTTCGGCCTCGTATGAAAGCTCGCCTCACTGGGGAACTTCGGATTTTTAGGCCCGGTCCGGCCTTTTTAACACGCTTTCACAGCTTGTCACAAAAAATTTCGCCCTCGCTGCGATCGCGTTTTTTGCTGGTTGACCCTGTGAATCTACATGATAGCTTGACTGGTCAATGAATAGTCATTTAAACACATGGAAAATGTATCTCCGAATCTACTGTGCTAAAATTTTGACGAAAAAAAACCCAAATTAGTTCTTTACCTATCGATGACAGGAAAATCCATTAGAAATGTGCAGTCAAGCGTGAGTCGGACTTAATTACTTAGTTTTTGATGCTACCCCTACGGGTTTTTTATAAACATTTCACTCACGTTTCACATGAAAAAATACATTGTGGTTAAAAATCCCTTAGAACCGTTAGAACGCGAGTCCGACTCGCACTTGACCGGTTTTCTTTAAATGTCCCGGTCTGAGTTCCCACACATATGGCAACCCTAGACTAGAATACCTATTTATTTTCGAGAATATAAACCACAGTGACGGATCACGATAACTAGCACAGCATGCCGGACAATTATGGTAAATGTAAAATATGGGACTACTACGGGAATAACATTGAAAATATGGAGTACGGTAAGCCGCCCCTTTATATAATATGTTGATGAGGGATAGTTAGTATTGACCTATAAAACGTATGGTAAGTAACTTTAAGTAACTTTAGCGTCTCGCCATTAATTTAGGAATACCTGTGAATAATTTGTCTGCGAGACGTTGATGTCACATTATTCATTACAATAATTAATATTAGCAGTGCATTGTTGTCGACGGTCGTTAAAAAGGGGTAAATATTAAGTATGTGCCTTTTTTGATACTGCAAAGCAAGTACAGTTCACTGTTCACTGTGGTATTTTTCTCTATTACTATTTTCTTTATAACTAAATAGTGTACCCACTGGTACTGTGTAAAGCATTTTAATAGATTTTTGCTATTAGGTACTTGAAATTTGATTTCGTTTCGACAGTGATTTATTTGTAACTTTTTTTTATGATATAGGAGGCGAACGAGCAGACACATCGCTTGTTAGTAAACGATTACCGTCGCCCACGGAAACCTGGCCACGTAGCCAACACGCCAATCGCTAACGCTCCGTAGCGAACGAAACGCAACTGTCACTGTCACGCTAACATGGAAGAGTGATAGAGAGACACAAAGCGATTCGATGGCGAAGCGATAGCGATTGTCACCTTGGCTAGGCCGCCTGCAGCGCCAGAGGGATTGTAAGGGCGTTGTCGGCCTTTAAGATGGAACGATTTATTTGTGATTTAATCACCTCTTTCGCTCCAAATTTCGCTAATTCCGCTTTTGTAATACGGTAATGACTAAACGGGGCATTGAACTGAAGTTTTTTTTTAATACGTCGGTGGCAAACAAGCGGTCACATATTTTGAGCATAAGTAGTACAGATAGTTGTGATGGTGACTGTAAGGTACATGCGTTATACAAACAAGTCTACCGGAGCGGATGAAAACAGAACTTATCTGATGTGATGACCAGTCTAAAATTCCACAAATGCTATTAAATTATGGAAATAGTACCTAGGTAGAGCTACAAATGTAGGTAGTAGAGATGTATGCGGAAAATGTGTTTCCTATTCCCAACAAAATTAAAACAATAATATTGTTATTCAAGTAAAGCTTAGGTACCTACCTACGTACTAAGGCAAAATATAATGTAGGATTTTATACGTAGCATCTAACATTTAATGTGTCATGTTGTGGAGTAGTTGGAAATAAGGGAATATTGGAAATATTGCCGACATCGATTATCAATTTAGTACATTAAAATGTTTCTGCTTGTGTTCAACGTGCGTTTATTGTAAAATTTGAATATATCTATTGTAAACCTTTTAATGTTGTATTTCCTATTCAAACAATATGAGCAAACGGTTTATGCAAACCGTTTGGTCACTGTTTGAATCAGGCGTTTTGCAGGCTGACGAGGTTCCATTAGCCAAAGTCAAAATATAGGTACTTTATTCATGTAGGCCTAGCTAGCAACAAGCACTTATGAATAGTAATTAGGTGTATCTTAAGATAATTATCAGAGCAATTTATTGATGTTAAATTATTCCATAATAATATTGGATTATTCTGTTTCACAACAACTACATACATATACCTGTAGGTAGCTAATTCAGTAACCTGTTAATTCAACGATTAAATCATCATTCTATCAAGCAGCGTTCTAGGAAAACAAATGGTGTTTGTACTGTGTGTATTTCTGTTAGAAACTCCACATAAACTGTGTAGTGAGGGTTTTCGTTGATATATTACTTACTTTACGTTTTATATACCTGCTCTTTTTTTGTAAAGCAAAGACGAACTCAAACCATAATCCTTTATTCTAATATTTATTTAGTTTATGTACTACATGGCATAAAATAAAAGATATTTCAAAACAATATGTTTTACAGATTTGTGAAATTCATAACAACGAATAGTAATGGCTACATAATACTGGACAATCAAAACATTGATTGCTAGGTTTTAATTAAGTTGTTGTCTGTTAAATTATATGTCTTGGACATAGTAAAATGTAATAATAATCACTATCTGTGGTACCGCTTAGTTTCGAACTCAAAATAGGGTCTATCGCTTGGACTCTACCCTACGACACGTTTAAAACTTTAAAAAACCTACCTTACTCGTTTTGACTGTCCAGTGCTACCTAGCTATCGAAATTTAAGCTAACCTATAATTTCTGGTTGTCAGGCCTCGGCGCGCCGTACGCGGTAGCATGGCTACTGGCAACGCCGCCGCGGCCAGTGCTGTAAGCATTGGCAACCGCCGTCGCTCCTCCTGGCATGCCACCCGACCCGGACCGCCCTCCATAGCCAAAGAACATAGGGAAGAATGCCGCGGCTGGCATCCTTGGCATGTCGTATCTGTCATCATCATCATCATCATCTTTAACAGGCCGTTTGACTTGTTTCTTCTTCTGCACTCTTTTCCTAGGCTTCTGTTCCTCGACCTCTTCAACCTCAGGTTCTGCTATTTCAGGAATAGTTTTAGATGTGGTTGAAATTTCTGTTCTTTCGGTCGGGTCGGCGATTTCGGTTTGCTCTGTGGCGGGTTTCTCTGGCTGTTGGGGGTAGAAGATCTCGTTTTGTTGAGGGGGGAGGTAGGTAAGCTCGGGTTGGGTCTGGCGACGGCGGTCGGGGAGGTAGTACTGGCTGGTCTGCTGCTCTTCGGGCTGGCGGAACATGAAGGCGGCCAGGCCGCCGCCGGCCTGCTGCGTGTAGTACGGGTTGTAGTACCTGCTCATGGCCATGCCGCCGCGGCTGCTGTCGCTTGCACCGTAGGATACTGGGGAAGTAAACGAAATGGTAAGAAACTGAATTCGAAGTTTCATTGACCAGGTTTTATCATCGTTGTCAACAGAAAACAAACAAAAAAAAAAACAATAAATGAGTTGTTAAACGAGCAACATTACTTTTTGGCAATATTTCCCATGGGAATATTTTCGGGAATGGGAATATTTGGCAACGCCACATCACTAAATCAGTAATTAAACCCGTACAATAATTTTATCTGTAATGTTAAAAACAAAAAAAAAATATACTCGATGACGAAGAAAGGGATATTTTTAGGTAATTTAATAAATGAAAATTAAAGAAAAAACAGATACCTACCTATCATCAAGTGTCACCTACCGTTAGGACTTAAGCTTCTTATGCGGCAAAACTCTTTTAATAAGTAGTAATTATTGATAATTTGTCCGTAGACATATATATTGCTACCATAATTCATATTTAACTAACTTTTTTTTTTATATTTCGGATCAGGTTATAAAGGGTTCTAGTTATTACAGATAGTTGTTAATGTCTCGTTTCCAATAATCATTTCCAATTATTTTCACAACGTACTAATTTCACAATAAAATAATTAATCTTTACAATTTAAAAACAAAAACTTACGCGTATCAACATTGCCGTAATACGGATAGTAAGGGTACGCGTCCACCGCCCACAGCGTCAACACCAAAGCCAATACCTTCATGATGACACTTCCAAAGCTGTTTGACAATGACACTGTTAAGTCTAAAAGCTGGCAAGCTAGTGTTGTCCCCAGCCAAGTACCGGGTTATATATCCGAGACGGCGGGACTGATTGGGATGCAGATCGCGTCGCGCGCTCGGCGTTGTCATTTTACAAAGTTCGGCTGGTCCTACTCCTACCGTTATCGGGATACATCCTAGAGCTAATCGCGAATATGCAACACGTACTTACTTATCGGACCGTTTGGATAATGGGTGAAAGGTGAGTGTTCGGTGAGGTCATAATCCGGTATTGAATCTAATCGATGTGATCAGAGCTTACGAATTTGAGCCAGCGGAGCTTTGGGGGATTTATAAAATGAACTCGCAATTTTAATGATAATTTTGACTATGCATTGTATGCAGATAACGCAGCCACTTTTGTAAAGTTGATCATCTGTAAAGGTTTATATAGTAAATGTTAGTTTTGTGGGGGTCTAAATAAACTTCTAATCCAGATCTTTATTATTGTGTTGACCGAGATTGGCACGACCACTACGACCAAAAGTAGGTAAGTAATCAAGATCATGATTTGTGTGAAAAATAGGTAGGTATATACTTATTTTGTACTGCTGAAATGTATGCTCAATAAAATTCTGTTCCGTAAATATTTTCTATGATGTTCACACAAAAAATATAAGGAAAGTTTACGCATTTTTTTAGGCGCTTTATAAATTTTATTTTGTTAACTGATGGGTCCGTTATTAATGTAAAATTATCTCTTGCATTGTATATGTCAATCACGCCTACGAAAATTCGTAAATCTGTAGCACCTAAGTAGAAGAATCTAATCAAAACATGCTCCTAGATCCCACAGATTTGTTAGAGAGGCAACTGTTTTTTTTTAATTCATACTTAAATCTAATGCGATAATATCTAAACTGGACATAAAGCACATAACATTCCTGCATTATCTTGACACAAGTGTAACATTCTGAGACAAAACGAAGCTTCCAACAAAATTTTCAAAACAACTTTGAATCTTATTTGTTTCGTAAAAAGAGTGAAATATTTAAAAAATATATGGATAAAGGCCTTTTTGTTATTGTAAAGTGAAGTGACGATAATTTTCCAATAATCGTGTGAACTTTGGAGACAAAGTGCTATAAATAAGGGTGTATGCGCGGCATACGTGCGCGCACGCACGGTGCGCATGTTAAACCAATTGAAACTCGTTCGAAGTAAAGGTCGTATGTTAATACAATGCCTTTGGCGGTAACATCGTTTTATTAAATAAAGATTGAGCCCCATTCATGACGATTTATAATACTCGGGTTCGCCGTCGAGTTCGGTTCTTGGAAAGGTGTTTAAGGATATTGGAAACGTCTAGGGCGGGTTTTCGCGAGGAAAAGCTTTGCTTTGTATCTAACCTACGATTAGGTACCTATACCTAGTAACTAAGTTAAGCCCTCTATAATCGTTTCATATATCTTCCAGTTTCTATTTTTTTGTCAGTGATACCTTTTTTCTTCTAAGTTTTCGTAAGTATACTTACTTAACAAACGGTCTTTATTATGTCTCATTTTGATTGCATCTGTGTTTGTACCCTCTAGGTTTTCATTCCGCCCCTCAATTACTACCAATTGACACAAAAATATCTAAAAGTTCAATGCTGAAAATGTTGGCAGCTTTTTTGTGTCTGCTCATTCGCTGTCCAAAGGTTTTGCGGTAAAAATCGCTTTTAAGCGATAAAACATGCATAAGATTGCCTGTTATTAGCGTCTAGTAAGTATTATGTATTTGTAAGACACACAGTCCCAGCCGACTTTGTGAATGAAATATGCCCGTCTTGTTTTCATTGGATGCACGTCCATATCTTGGCAGGCATCTCTCGTACCAGTTTAGTAAGATAGCATCGCACCCACGGCATAAGTCCCCCTAAATACTCATAAACGTCCGACGATTTGAGTGTGTGAGTAGAGAAAAAGAGCAGAGTGACACCTTTCCATTCAACTTTTCAAACACTGACGCAGTTTCGCAGTCTAGGAAAGCGTTTCGACTATTTTTGGTCCCACCCCACCCTTGGCTAAAAGCGACAAAAATACATCCCCATCCCCACTTTGCGTATGGGCTGGGGGGTCGCGTATTTAACCGTTTTGTTGGCATGATTGATTTATATACCCATGCCAAATTTCTGCTTTCTAGCACTAAGTAATGGTCAGAGAGCTAAGACGTGGACGAACAGTCTTACTAGTCTGATCCATTTCTTTTGATGCTATATAACTGTACCAGTTTCTGAGATAACATCGCACCCACGGCATAAAATCACTTTCAATACTCATAAACGTCTGGTTTTAATGTTTCGACTTTAACGTCGTGACGCCATTCGAGTCTCATTTCGGCGCGTTTCTCCTAATCGTCGATCCGAGTTGCAAATCTGTTCAATGTCCCGCTTACCTATTTGAATCATAGAGTTGGGCTGGACTAGTGTAGAATCGCGAATAGGAAGAATCTCGATTGCGTAAAAAAAAACAACTGTGTGGTATCACGAATGTAGTAAACTGCAGTTGTGTGGAATCTATATTGTATGGGAATCGCGAATAGGATGAATTGCGTTTGTGTTGTCGATCGCATAATCCGTAGAAACTAGTGTAAGCTGTAACTCTGTAAAGTTTCTTTACTCCCATCTTTTAACACTTACGGAAATACTTTGGCATATATTTGTATGATCGGCTGGACTTCTGATTCATACATACCCAACGTAATAATATGTGCTGTTGAGCATAAATAGGCATATTTGGATGAATATGTACCTAGGTATGGGGTATGTTGTAAGGATTTTTCTAGCTAGGTGATAATTTATCTATGTTTCGGGTGCGTCGTACCATGAATCCATTTAACATCCTTCGAGAGAAGGTATTGTCCATAGAGGACAGACCCGCCGCCACAAGTTAGGCGCCTATTGTTTTCGTAGTAGTCATCTAGCACCGAGTAGCGGAATTAAAATTATCAGTACTGACAAATGTTGCGACGACCGAAAAGTCTAATATGCTCAACAATTTTCAGCTAACATTTTAACCGGATTAACCGGAACTCTATTTTCAACTCCTTCTGCTTGTAATATTAGTTGTAAATTGTTGTTTAATTCAAATTTCGTGAATCTGTGTTGATACTAATAGATTTAGTATCAACATAGAGAATAAAATACATAGATTGCTCACTCCATACATCAGTTTTAGTACTAAAAAGACTATTAGCATCTAGCATCGAGTAGCGGAACTAATATCAGTACTGCTACTTGACAATAGATGTAGCACCGACCGGAAAGTCTTATGCTGTTGAGATAAGATAAGACTTTCCGTTCGGTGCTACATCTATTGTCAAGTAGCAGTACTGATAGTTCCGCTACTCGATGCTAGATGTAGACACTGAAATTAATAGTCTAACTGATGTATGGAGTGAGCAACTCTTGTCTTACTATATTTCTCTATGGTATCAAGTAGCGGTACTGATAATTCCGCTACTCGACGCTAGATGTCTACTACGAAAATAATAAGCGTTTTGGTACCAAAACTGATGTAGGTATGGAGTGAGCGCTCTATGCTTACTATATTTCTCTACATATGGCCGTTTTCACCACGCCACGGCCCCGCTCCAACGATGTCACTTTGAGAATATTTGGATGAGCTCCATCTGCTCTCTATAAATGTTTATTTGTTCTTGCATCCGTGTGGACCTGTTTCGTACTGTAGAACTAAAACTAGACATACTTATACCTACAGTCATCATGCGGCATACCCCGTTAGAAATGGGTTTTTATTTGACGGGCATCACTTATATACCTAAGCAGGTAGTTGTAGTGTGATACAAGTATTATGGTACGTTACTGGCAAAAGCATAATCTAGGTATAGTTTGTCAAAGGACTGTCTCATTTCAAACATAGACAGAGAGAATCATTCTATCTTTGTCTTACACGAGTACTAGCGCCCAAAAGAAAAGGATGTACACATGTACACTTATAGTTTTTTTGTTCTTATTTACTGACAAATTGGTTTGACCAACTATATTAAAGGTTAGGGCACATACTACACAGACACAGCATTATGAAGCGTTTACAAGAATGTTTCTACAGAAATGTGCAAATTTAGAAGTTAAATGCTCCGATTTGAGCACAACCAAGTTGGCGTTGCCCCATAGCAGCGGTTCCTCCAATTTATTTTATCCTGGTGTCTTTTATATTAGTGGACTGTAAAAGAATTGCACCTAGATTGGAGCATTTATTTTATTTATTATTTTATTTAAACTTTATTGCACAAAAGAAAACTTATCGTACAAAAGGCGGACTTAATGCCAAAAGCATTCTCTACCAGTCAACCTTAAGGCAAAGCAGAGAGATTGTGGGCGGTGCAACTGCTACTACTACTAACAAAATTTAATATAAACCGCAAAGCTAATTTAAAAAAATTTACACACATAATATACACGATACATATAATATAAATACATATACCTAACAATTTAAATATATACAATAAAATATATAAATTATATAACTAAAACTAGGAATCCTTCATTCTAGCAGCAAAGAAAGCACGTACCGATTTCTTAAAAGCGAACTTGTTTGGGGCATTTTTAATACTAAGGGGGAGTCGGTTCCAAAGGCGCGCTACCTGCACGCAGAACGAATCTGACATGAAGCCAGTACGATGTGGAGGGATGGATAAAGACATATTGCCAGAAGAGCGAAGCTGACGGTCGCGAGAAACGCCGTAGTATTGAAAGAGGGACTTGAGGTATACAGGAGAGAGTGGATCGTTTAGGACAGAGTATAGAGAGCAAAGCATGCGAACACTGCGTCGTTGACGGATGGGAAGCCAGCCAAGCTGGGAGCGGTACGCAGAGACATGATCGTACTTACGCAGGCAAAAAATGAAACGAATGCAGTTATTGAGAAGGCGATCCAACTTATTGAGAAGTTCTTCAGATAGGTCCGGATAACACACATCACCATAATCAATTATAGGTAGAATTAGAGTGTTTATAAGGAGAATTTTAGTCTTAATGGGCAAAAAGTGCTTTAGCTTGTTTAGTGAATGAAGAGAACCCATAACTTTTCGGCTGACCTCAGAAACCTGCGCTCTCCAATCCAACGAACTGTCGAGCATAATGCCTAGGTCCTTAACACTGTGACTAAATAGTATTGGTGAACCGTTAAAGTTTACTGGTGCAATAGTGTCAAAATCCAGTCTGGCGACCTGTCGAGAACTACCAATAACGATAGCTTGGCACTTAGACGGGTTCACAAAAAGGCCATACTGCTCAGACCACTGTTGGATGTGCAATAGGTCCAGATTGAGCCTATCAATCGAACTCGAAATATTAGTCACTTCACACTGGTCGTAAAGCTGCAGATCGTCGGCATACAGGTGGTGGGAACAACGAAGGCCAGGAGTGATAAGATTTATGAAAGTGGAAAAAAGGAGCGGAGACAAAATTCCGACCTGCCCTAACTATGATATGGCCTTTGAGGTCCACACAGATGCGAGTGACTACGGCGTCGGAGGCCTGGGGCCTTATTCGACATGCCACTTTTGACGTCGCATGTTGAAGTTCATTTGAATCTGAACAATCATGGGTTGTCGAATAGGTAAAGTGTGTCACCTGTCAGTGAATCTCATGTAAACAAATCATTTCATCGCTAGACTTGGTTGTCTATTGGTATGGCCGCCATGTTTGGATTTATGACATTTAAAAGGGGATTCTATGGCATAGAGTAAACTGCATTTCTATTTTCTATAGTTTTTTGATTCCCCTACTCGACGCAAGATGGAGTTAACAGTCAAATTTCGATCTTGGCGTTATAAAAATAAACCGCAAGAACATGACATGCAGTTGCGTTGGTGTAGATCTATCATGAAAACGAATATATGACAATTGTCCAGAAATAAAAAAAACTTGACAATAAACATACAGCAATACATATACCACTAAATGTCAAAAAGAAAACAGATTTAGTATAATTACTAGGTAACAAATTATATATAAAGTTTAAATTTTAAACCAATCGTCGTGGGTCCTAACCCCGGCTCTTAGCAATGAACATCTTGTAACTTGTGTGAAAAATATCATTTGATATTACACCAATTACTTTATGGTGAAGTAAAATATCATGAGTCATGAGGAAGACGGAGTAGCCAGTAGCCACAATAAGCTATATTTTTGTCCTCTGGGTTAGATGGCAGTGAAATAGGGAGAGATAGTGAAGAATGCGGCAAAATAAGCATTTATTGTGTTGTTAGTAGTTAGTAGACTAGTTTTTTTTTCTAAAAATGAAAATTGACGCAACAGCAAGCTCATAGCCCCCTATGAGCCAGTCTGTTAGGTGCAGGCTTAAGGGCTAATCCCGGGGGAAGCGGAGCGTCGGCGACTAGCTGGTGCATCTGCTTATTAACCTCTTCTCACTTTTACCTCAGGTCCTTTGATTAATAAATTAAGGTAAAATTCGTAAGAACTAGTGCCTGTGTCATATTCTAAATTGGACGCTATGCCTAATTAGTTGTTATAAATTAAATACAATAATTATTTTTTTAATTAAATTTATAACAACGCAACGTGGGGTTATTCATGATGAATTTTAATGGCTTATATAAGACAGCGGTTGTATATTGCCTCAAAAATTTGGATTTTGTCAGTTTGAATGAACAGCAAACTGGAGACATTGAGATTAATTTTAAACTTATTATTTTAGGTGTTCGTAAGAAATAAGGTATTGACAGACATTGACGGAAAATCGCGAAAACCCGGCCAGGTGCGTCGGACCACGCAAAACGGAGGAGGATTCCATACTTACTTCTTCTACCATGTATCCATATGCCAAAATAGCAACAAAAAAGCCGAACAAAAATACCGTTTCTTCGCAGCACTAGATTTCAGTCCTTTTTTTAGAAAAGTAATATGTTTAGGTACATAATATATATATATATATACATATATATATATATATGTAAGTAATTTTGTTATGTGAAACTTATATGTTGTGTTACGAGACTTACGAGTAGGTAACTTTAAACTTTAACAGCCTAACAGATCCCAATAAGGCCTAGTTTACCCTCTGGGTTGGAAGGTCAGATGGCAGTTGCTTTCGGAAAAACTAGTGCCTACGCCAATCCTTGAGATTAATTGTCAAGCGAACAATAGGTTCTCATGATCCGTGGCAAAATCGAGATAACGCGAGGAAGAATAACTTTGTCACAAGAATATTTGGCCAAATATAAATCCTTACTCTCGTGTATTTGACCTACCTACTCGTATTGAGTCGTATTTTGCCACCTAGTAGCCTCGAATTGGTTGTTATATGTGGCTTTCCATAAATTAAGGGTCCTTATGCTTCAATAAGGACGTTTTCATGGGGTCCCGTTGTTTCCCATAAAGTTTTCCTCCAGGAACAGAAAGTTGAATTCTCATAATGTTGAATTATCGAAATGTTGGATTCTCAAAATGTTGAATAATATTTTCACGGATATCACTGATATCAGACTAAATCAATAGGTAGGTAGGTTAGATTCGTTAGGTAGCTTCAGATGCCCGAAGGGCAAATCGCCTAGAAATAGGAGCCACGCGAAGCGGGGCTCCCTAGTTAAGTTCAAGTCAAATTCAACATTTCAGGATTTCAACATTTTAGGAATTCAACTTTATGTTCCTGGACGAAAGTTTTAAGTCATAATGTATTGTTTGTCATATTATCATAACTCATAAAACTGAAACCGTTAACATTTCAAGATTTTAGTTAGGTTATCCTATAGATAGGTTAGGTTAGGTTAGATTTGTTTTATGGCAATCCTGAAAAGTGACGCGTTTCTGAACCAAATGAATTATGACTAACGAAAATTCGAGCAAACAATACATTATGGCTTAAAACTATCTGGGAAACAATAGAAACCCCGTTTTCATCTGAAGTTGCAATAGAAATTGAAAAAGCCACATTTTTTCAAGCTTTTACTTAGTTTCATCTGTCCCGTTGGTTGTCTGTCTGTTCCAATGTGGTTCCAATCAAATCATGCAAATTAAATCCCAACAAAAACATAAATGTGAAATGAGAGCCAAGTTCAATATTGAGAATACGTGTCGTTGTTGACTCGCCGACAAAAGAATTGAGATCTATATGGGTGCCAAGTTCTGTGCTGTGTAGAAAATCCTGAAAATATAAAGGATTTGTCTTGGCTAGTTTTTAACAACAAACCAAGTTTTTGAAAAACTAACAGAAAAATATATATTACCTATATGCCTATACGTAAAAACTAGCCAAGACAAATCCTTTATAATCTCAGGATTTTCTACACAGCACAGAACTTGGCACCCATATAGATCTCAATTCTTTTGTCGGCGAGTTAACAACGACACATATTCTCAATATTGAACTTGGCTCTCATTTCACATTTATGTTTTTGTTGGGATATCATTACTTTTTGTACAGAAATTACTATAGTATTCATCATGAAAGCAGTTTGCCTAAGCTGAAAAGGAGACCCTCGCTAACGCGCGGTTAATTGTCAAAAAGTTTCAGTTTCACATTTTTTCTTTTGTATACGCCTTATAGTCTACTTTCATTCCAAATATCAAGTTTCTAAGTAATCTAGAAGTGGGCTAGGTTTTTGGTCTATAAGTATTTTTTTTTCCATCGATATATCAATAATTTCCAGTTTTCAGATTTTTCCCTCTATATGCACCTAATAGTCTACCTTGATGCCAAATATCAAGTTTCTAAGTCATCTAGAAGTGGGTTAGGTTTTTGGTCTATAAGTATTAATTATTTTTTTTCCATCGAAATATCAATAATTTCCAGTTTTCACATTTTTCCTTCTATATGCACCTAATAGTCGACTTTGATGCCAAATATCAAGTTTCTAAGTGATCTAGAAGTGGGTTAGGTTTTTGGTCTATAAGTATTAATTATTATTTTTTCCATCAAAATATCAATCATTTCCAATTTTCACATTTTTCCTTCTATATACACCTAATAGTCTACCTTGATGCCAAATTTCAAGTTTCTAGGTCACCTGGAAGTGGGTTAGGTTTTTGATCTATATGTCAGTCAGTCACAAAAATGCCGGTTTTTAAAGGTTAATTTATCAATAACTGTTTGAGCTATGTTTATGAAATAGTGTATTTTGAACAAGCTAAGGGACTTGAATACATGTGCCAAATTTCATGTGTGTAGGTTAAGTAGGTTTCAAGTTGTGAAGGGGTCAAAAGTAGCTCGAAATGGTTCGTGTAATATTACACACGGTTGCTGCGTCGCCAGTTCCTTTTTCTTTGAACTTGGCTGGACACGCTACCGCGTGTCTAGATTTGACCCACTTCTCGGGTGTTCAATGAAGCTGAAAATTTACATAAGTACATAATATGTAATATGGGTGACAATACAATATTTTTATGGTTACCATCGAGCTGATCTGATGGTGATGATACAGACAGTGGTCTTTTAAGTCTTTTTAACTTTGTGATAAAACAACGCAACTTAATTATATTTGAAAATATTTAAAGAAAAATACAGTCAGAAATTAGAAATTTTGTTATCTAACCTCTCTATCACTCTTGCATATTCGAGCGATAAAGAGGCAAATAGCTGAGTTTCGATTTTCGCACTTCCCGATAGGCCCCTTTGTAAACAAACCGCCTTGATGTGTCTATGTCAAATTTTTAATTGTCTGTGAAAACTTGTTAAAAAAAAGTTTAAAACAAAGGCGTAGGCAAAGAGTAGTATAATATGTATATAGCTGGTCAACCAAATCTTGTCAGTAAAAAAAGGCACGAAATTCAAATCTTCCATGGGACGATATCCCTTCGCGCCTACATTTTTCAAAATTGCCGCCTTTGTCTACTGTCAAGATCTGGTTGACCAAGTATACCTATATAGCGCTGGCGGTACACCGAGAAATTCAGTAAAATGCTGCAAATGATGTTAAAGGTATGAAAATCGGTACGATTGATCTGTAGAACATTTGAAACAATTTGACCCGAAGCACCAACAAATAAAAAGAAAACGAGAGGAGTTATGACGTCATCTTTTTTTGTAAGGAATAAAAAAAATATTGTTTAAAAACCTATCGTGTTTGGTATTAAACGAAAGGGCTTTCTGAGCCGATTCCAAACATATATCACATCATTACATTTCAGTATTTTTTTTTTATTATAATATAAATAATTTTCAAAACATACCAATTAAGTTTGGGTTTCTCCAGATACAATACGGCAAATTTTTTTTTGTAAAATATACCTCTAATCTTATACCTAATATCCTCATATCTAACCCTAATAAAGCAATTTTGAAATTATATACATTTAGGTTTTATTTTTATTTTTCAATTTTACATAATGTGATCTATGAATCTCTCAATTAAATATTTAAAAAGAAAGCATAAAATTAATATATAACGGTTTTTTTCAGAAAGTCGCTTATATCTCGGAATCTATAAGTCGTAGTAAAAATTGTCTATGTAATAATTAAGAAAGAATTAACCGAAAAAACTCACCTTTAACGTCCCCCCTTTCCCGAGTTCTCCGCCCCCCACTCATCAGAACTTTTTCTTACTTAAAGCTTAGATATTACCAAAGGAACATGTAATAGTATTTTATGCAACTGTTGTTTAAGAGAGGTCAAAAAAGGCGAGTGGCGTGAGTAACAAAACAACAAACAACAACCGAAAATTGTTAATAAAGACGCCACTAGTATTTTTTGACTCAGTTAAACAACGTTGCATACAATACTTTTTCTACGACCAAGCACTTACTTTGAAATGCAATGAAATAATAATAAAAATGGATGATGATGATTGTTTCATGTCCTAATGTGATAGGTTGTTCAGTGCGTGGGATTCTTAAGGGGAACGAAAATTTTATTATTTTTGCGCTACGACGCACGGTTTAGGAGATACAGCCCTATAAATATTTTTCTTCCTCTTTTTCTTTTTTTTCTTTTTTTTTCTTTTTTTGTGTTTTTTAAATCTTACTTAGGGGTTTCTTAAAGGGGAACGAAAATTTGATTATTTTTGCGCTACGACGCACGGTTTAGGAGATACAGCATTATAAAGTTTTTTTTTTGTGTTTTTTAATCTCTTTTTTGTGTTTTTTTTAAATATTAATTAGGGTTTCTTACAGAGGAAGGAACATTTTAATATTTTTGCGCTACGACGCACGGTTTAGAAGATACAACCCTATAAAAAAAAAATCTTTATTTTTTTGTTTTTTGTGTTTTCTAAATATTACTTAGGAGTTTCAAAGGGGAACGAAAATTTGATTATTTTTGTGCTACGACGCACGGTTTAGGAGATACAGCCCTATAAAGATGAAAATAATCGTACCATTAACCAAAACATGTATATGGTTTACTCATCTGTCAGAAATGACAATTAAAATTAGATTGGAAACAATGTATTCCATACAATATTTTTTAAGTGGTGATTACACGAAGTATCGTAAAAGTGCCAAAAAGATACTGCGTGTATGCACAAATATTTTTTTTGGGGAATAGACTAAAGACTTGTGTTGATAACTATAAGTTAGGGGTTTAAAGGTGTGTGCACGACCCTTTAAATGACAAATAAAAGTACGGGAGTAGAAAAAGCAAGTTTCAATACTCTTATTTTACCCGAATGACATTATTACTCGTATTGAGTAATTCGGCAGGGCTATTATTACACTTTGTAAAATTGAAAAATTAAAAAAAAAACCTAAATGTAAATAATTTCAAAATTGCTTTATTAGGGTTAGATATGAGGATATTAGGGATAATTTGAGGTATATTTTACAAAAAAAAAATTATGGTATTGTATCTGGAGAAGCCCAAACTTGGTATGTTTTGAAAACTATTTTTATTATAATTTAAACAAAATGACTGAAATGTAACTATGTGATATATTTTTAGCATTGGCTCAGAAAGCCCTTTCGTTTAATACCATACACGATAGGTTTCTAAACATTTTTTTTTATTTCATACAAAAAAACATGACGTCATAACTCCTCTCGTTTTTTTTATTTGTTGGCGCTTCGGGTCAAATTGTTTCAAATGTCCTAAAGATCAATCGTACCGATTTTCAGACCTTTAACACCATTTGCAGCATTTTACTGATTTTCGCGGTGTACCGCCAGCGCTAGAAGTGGGCAGCAAAGAGTAGTATAATATATAGAACAGTCGGCAGTCAACGTTTGTTCCTAATAAATATAACATTGATGAATCAAGGCGGTTTGTTTAAAGAGGGCCTGCCGCGATACCAATTTCGTTATCTGCCACCATTAAATTTCGCTCGTATATGCAAGAGTGATAGAGAGGCAGATAACGAAATTTCCCCCCACCCCCCTTTGGATGGTTCTTGTTTGAGTTATAATGTCACTGTATTGAGGACTCAACCTTTCCATTTTTAAAGTGTTTTTATATCGACATGACACTGGCTACTGTAGTAAATGCCAAAAAAGAAAAAAAAAACGCTGTCATAGTAATCGTCAATCGAAATAAACAACGTACAAATATCCAAGAAAAATTTGCAAAATAGTATATGATAAATATGTAAAACATCATTAATTATCGAATTAAGATTACATACAACTTTGTGTAAAAAAAATTGAGGCAATTATACAGCCCGATTATACGGGTTACATCTTGAAAAAGATGATTATCTTGGAAAGAAGAGTAAATATACATAGGTGAACATAATGGTGAACAAAGGTATAGTCAAATAGGTAGGGACATAATTCAGGGTTTGCTTGTCTGGTCCACGCATGCTGTACCTATCACGACCACGGCACGGCCGTCTCCTGCTAACTTTTCGCTATAATAGTAAAATCATAGGTCTAATACCTATGATTTTAATATTATAGCGAACAATATTTCATGTTCATGATCTCGAATTTAAGACTTTAGCTTAGATTTATGGCGTGCGGCCTAGCGCGCGTTGCCTCTATGAGGAGCTGTCAAAGCGCTTTATATCTGTATGCTTTTGATGATGCGGATCAGCATTCTTATCCAGCGGGGCAAGCGGGCAGCCTGCAGAAGGGCACCCTACCGCACTTGGTAGGTCACTACACTCACTACCAGGATTTAGGGCTAATAATTTATTTATAAGTTTTTAATACCTTTAAACGAGCAATTCTTGTAAATTTATTTAATTATTTATATGTATATATATTTCGGGGATCTCGGGAACGGCTCTAAACGGATTTAGATGAAATTTGCTATATGGAGGTTTACGGGGGCGCAAAATCGATCTAGCTAGGTTTTATCTCTGGGAAAACGCGCATTTTTGGGTTATTATATGTTTCCCGAGCAAAACTCGGTCTCCCAGACATTAAGTTTTTAATTTAAGTGTTTTTATCATGTTTCATATTTAAACTTACAGATGTCAATCACCAGCAGAGTTTTTGGAGAGGTGTGGTTTTCTTATTTCCTGTTACCAACCTGAAACACCATACCTACTTAAATATCAGAAAATAATAAAGTGAAGAAAATTAAATAAAGTTGAATGCTTAAAAACTTTAATGTTTTATTAAAATTAAACGAAAAAAAATGTGTAAACTGAAATAGATCTAATTTTTTTATTTGTAGTTGAATAACATATATGTATTTAATCTCCTTTAATTAAAAATCATCTCTGAGTAGATACATATTAAACAATAGGTACTTTTAGGTCTTGGTAGTAATGTTAGGTCTTATGACCTACTGTATTTGACTATATTACTTACCAAGACCGAAGCCTGACCTGTCAGTCACCAACTATTTTGATGCTCTTTGTAGGTAGCATCAAAATAGTTGGTGACTGACAAAGTTACCAAGTTACTAAGGTAGTAGGTACCTATATAGTAGGTAGCAGTAGCGCAATATTTAGTCAAAATATTTTGACTAATTTAGATTACTTTTATGCCAAAAAAGTAATACAAGCTATTCATGTTCCACTTAGTAATAAAATACGGACAAACGTACTCGACTGTTTCCTCCGTGGGTTTTGAAGCTAGAGCAATGATTTTTTTAACACAGATTAATATTGTCAATAACGGTGTCGGACCGTTTTGCTTTTTTTGATATTTTTGTTTTTTAAGGCGCTAGAGCCCTTCAAAAATGGCCAAAATGGCCTAATTGACTATGCCGCAATGAGAGGCGTGGTATTCAAAACTGATATCAATTAGCCAAAAAAGCAAAACGGTCCGACACAGATAATTTCATAATCATTTAGATTTCCAAATTTGGTTACGATTGGTTAAGTTTTGGAGGAGGAAACAGTTAAAAGTAAACAGGAAACAGGAGGTTTCGTACTCGACCTCGATATTTGAGATTTTTACGCAGGATTTTTCACCTTGTCCTTATCGCATTAGTTTTAGGTGCCGCTTCCGTTAGCGAGACGGGTATATTTACCTAAAATATTTAAATCTCAGCTCCAACAGGAGGCTCTTAAGGTACAACTTGTGGTTTATTAACGTGGTTTAGAAATAGGCAGCTTGAGTTGAGAGAGGTGATGAGTAAATTGTTTCATTTTTTTACAATTTTGAGCGTTTATAGGAGAATGTGTGGAGCAAGCATTATTTGACGTGTAGGTGTGGGTTCAACAAAAAGATCGCTTGTCAATAAGGCATTCTTGCTGTTAAAATTCAATTATTAATAGCCTTTATCGACCATCAGCAATGTAGTCCCTTTTTGATTGATGGAAATTGTCACGTAAGTTCCACTACTCGCCGCCGCATCGCCTACAGCGCATTCGTTGGTCTATCGCTCACAAGATGTCATTAATTCATGTAAACTTACGTACTGAAAAAAAAAAGTTTTACTCTTTGCTATAAATTACCCTTTCGCACGTCAAAAACTCCAAGATGGTGCCGAAGGTCATAGAGAACCAAGTCTACCTTTGGAATCATTACTTGTCAAAATTTGACATTAGCAATCCACAGTTAGGTGACAACCAAACCAAACCATTATAAACCTTAAAGTAATAATAAAACAAAGTTGTTTTTTGTTAAATTATTGTTTGTACCAAATGAACTTCAGCACTTGATGAACTTCAAATGAACTTCAGCAGTTGAATTTCAAATGACGCGAAATCTGACAGTTGCACATGTCGAATAGGGGCCCTGCTCACTCAAACGGTTGACGGTGTGGAACGACCTGTGGCATACATGAGCAAAGCGCTCTCTCCAGCTGAACGAAATTATAGCATTACAGAGAGAGAAGCCCTGGCTGTCTTGATTGCCATTGAGCACTGGCGTTGTTATCTAGACAATGGTAAAAAATTCGTGGTTTATACGGACCACTCTGCACTGAAATGGTTTTTGAATCTGAATAATCCTACTGGCCGCCTTGCACGTTGGGGTGTGCGACTTTCAGCTTTTAACTTCGAAATCAAGCATCGTCGGGGATCCGAAAATGTAATTCCTGATGCCCTGTCGCGAGCCTGCCCTATCTCTGCAATTGAGGACAATACCAACGCTGCTCAGTCGACTGATCAGTGGTACTTAAATATCTACAACGGTTGTCAAAATTCTCCTACTTCTTTTCCAAACTATATAGTGAGGGATCAGAAGCTTTTTAGGCTAATGAAAAGCAACTGTCCCTTGCGCGTGGAATTTGATTGGAAGGAAGTTGTACCGAGCGAACTACGACGCTCTGTACTGGAGGAGAATCATTCACAGCCAATTGCTGGCCACTTTCAGGTCAGTCGCAAGATCACACCAATCAGATAGAGACTTGTCAAGCCTAACCGCTTGTTGGCGACCACCCAGATAAGTCGCGAACCAGTTAAGGGCTGTCGGAGACACATTCAGATGCTTGAGCAGGGCAAGGAGGATATCATGGTCAACGGTATTAAATGCGTTGGAGAAATCTATTAAAACAAGTATCGTGACCATTTGGTTCTCCATGCCCTGTCTGATGTCTTCCGTCACCTTAAGAAGCGCAGTGCAAGTGCTGTGACTAGGACGGAAACCTGACTGTAAGGGGCTCAACAAGTTATGGGAGTGAATAAAACGGGACAGTTGCTTGTGAGCCACCGCTTCAGCTATCTTAGAGAGAAAAGGGAGGATAGAGATTGGTCGGAAATTGCTAAGAGTGGAGGGATTGCTAACTTTGGGCAGTGGAATAACAAAAGCCTTACACCAAAGGAAAGGAAATTCGCCATTGGCCAGTGAGCAGTTGATGATGTCAGCTATTGCAGGAAGCACACAGTCGAGGACTGAAATAATCATAAAACGGCTGACATCATCCCAACCCACGGCTTTAGACTTGATGGCTGTAATTATGGTCTTTATATCAGAGACAGAAACGGGAGAAAATGAGAAAAAATCTTTGATAGGGGAAGAAAGAGACGAAATGTTAGAGAGAGTGGTAGCCTTAATCCGATTGTCAAGAGTTGCAGCAGAAGAGAAGTGTCTGTTGAGATCATTAGGTGAGAAATTATCATTACTGAACCCATTAGCAGGTTTTCCCAGACCAAGTGACTTGATAAACTTCCATACATCGGCCATAGACGAGGAGGACACATTGTCATGAATAAACCGTCGCTTCGCTGTACGCACCACCTGGTTGCAGCGATTACGGGCAATCTTAAAAAGTTTCCAGTTCTCGCCAGTACGAGCACGCTTAAAGAGACCAAAAGCTCGGTTCCTCTTCCTCATAGCCAGACGGACACTCTCGGTGATCCAAGGGGCCGGTGGCCGCTTGACTCGCACGGTGTGAACGGGTGCATGTTTATCAAAAAGTTTCAGAGTAGCAGCGTTAAAAAGAGAAACCTTGGCGTCAGCTGTTGAGGCCGAGAGCACAGGTGACCAGTCAATAGACGCGGCGTCCTTTAAAAGAGCAACAGAGTCAACCTTAGCAAAACTTCGTATGTTTATCAGTACAGGTTTACATTTGGGTGGCTTGATTTTATACGAAGCAAATATGAGATCATGGTGTGAAAATCCAGGTGCTAAGAGCTGACCCTGTTTTGCGATAAGACCAGGAGATGAAGTAAGAATGACATCCAACCAGGTGTCAGAAGAGACAGTATGATGGGTAGGAGCTAGGGGTAGTACAGAAAAACTAACTGAATGAAGCATTGATTTCAATTTACGCGATTGTGGAGTGTCTTTGCAAAGGTCAGTGTTTAAATCACCCATGATCAGGTGATGTGTGTAATCTGCGCTCAGGGACTCGAGAATGTGCTCCAGGTCAGAGAAGTAATCAATGGTAGGGGGACAGTAAACTACGCCCAAAACGGCTTTAACCCCTTTGACATTTATCTCTAGAAATATCCATTCCGCTTTGCCAGAGTACAGCGAACGAGTTACAGATAGAATTTTGTACGGAATGGAACTTCTGAGATAAATGGCGACACCACCACCACCCTTGCCAGTCCGGTCATTTCTGATTAAAACATAACCCGGCAGGGCATAAGACGTTGAGTTTAGGGAGGGTTTCAACCAGCTCTCCGAAACAAGAATCGCATGCACACATTCGCTTTGAAAACTGTTTAAAAGCTCATTATAGTGAGAGGGGATACTCTGGGCGTTAATGTGACACACGTTGAAATGACGAGAGTTATGAAATTCGCGAGCCACAAGAGTACCCAGTGTAAAAGAATTATCAGGGGAACATACAGAATGGAACATAGAACTATCATCGCTAGCAGAATAAAAGGATTCGTTTTCGTTATCTGACATATAAATATAAAATAAATGAATATATTAAAAAATACTATTATACGCTATAAATAAAAATATACCTAAATATAAATGCAAGAATAATAAAGCATGAAGTTGTGGCAGCAAAATGGCCACACAATCCCGCTTATCCTGCTGGTTATCCTGTGAGATCACAAACATGGAGAAAGATACAGAAATTAGATTACCTAAAAAAACAAATTAAATTAAATTAAATGGCAGCAATACACTTACACTAAGACAGTAGCTAGAATTAAATATTGTGAGATGATATAACGTAAGAGGTTTAAACGATGTCTCAAACATACTTACTACTAGGTTGACATAACAAATGTCACAAACGTCAAATAATCAAATGAAATACAAAGTAAAATCACAAAAATAAAGTGGGTAAGAACAAATAAATGTTAGCGAGTGGAAGTTACTCAACATGTTATACAAAAAGCGCTTCAAGCGCTTGCTGCCATAGTAAAATGAGAGATATAAATAGCATCAACACGAAGTTAAAAGTAGACATAAACACGTACATAATTATATCAACCGAACATCACGACTTCATCTGCGCTTGGACTTGATGGTTTCACCGCCGAGGGTACCCGGCCCGGCATCCACCGCAGCAGCGGCACCGGGCTCAGGAGTAGAAGTCAACAGCGGTGGCTGTACGCTGCTAATTGGCTGCTTCAGGCGCTCTATGTCCTCTTCGGATCCAACGCGCTCACGCCGGCCAGAGGCCAATTTGACGAAAATGATGCCATCTTGCGACCAGCAGCTTCGCATGCCGAAAGCCTTACGTGCCTGGATGAACAACGCCTGCCTCCGAGGAGTAAGGAACTCGGAAATAGTGTATCCGGATCCTTTGCATGAAGTCTTCTTCCTCCAGACTGCAGTTTTTACATGCATGTCATTGAACCGCACAAGAATAGGCCTAATGTGATCGACTGAACTCTTACCAAGCCTATGGCAAGCCTTAAATGAAGCAGGATCAATGCCAGGTATCTTGAGCTGCTCGGAGATGATGCCTGCAATGCGCGAACCGACAGCTTCAGCGGGATCTTCCGGAACACGGTTAAAGAGGAGATATTTCCTGCGATGATTCATTTCCCAAGCATCTTGTGTGTCACTGAGCACTTGAATTTGGTCCCGAAGAAGTTTTAACATGGACAGAGTCTGCTCCCTGAAGGTGACAAACTCTTCACTCAGGCTTGCTACAGTTACCTTCACTGCTGGTGATTTGTTAAGTTTGGCTTCAAACTCGGTGAACATCCTGTTCACACTGGCCTCCAGTGACTTCTGCGCTGCCGCAATGGCCAAATAGTTTGCCATAATGTTTTGTTGTGCTTGAATAGGCTACAATTTTGACAGTAGGATAACTAACAGGATAGCAAGTGGTAATATCAAAGAACTATTGCATTTACAGTGCTGCAAATAATACTTGTGTACTATTACAAGTCAAACTTTGATTTAAGAGTGTTGGAGGCGTCAAAATGTAAGTAATTTATAATTATTCCAATAAATTATTCTAGACTGATATACCACTTTTTTTACGCCTACCGCCCAAAAAAAAAAAAAGCATTGAGGTTGCAAACCACGCATCAGATGGTAGATATGCAAAGATCCCGCGATAAGATTGCAAACAAAAGTGCAAGAACCTCCAAAACCTACATTTAAATGTGCTACAGTTACCAGCTAAGAGTATGAAGTATCTAGTTTTGGAAGGTGTACCCACTAGGGGTGCATTACATTTTTTATAATTAAGTACTTTTTATATATTATAGTTTGATATATCGTTATTTCGAATAACGTAATGAATGGCATACTACCGTAATAGCTAATTAACGGTACACATAATGTTATTATTGGTATAATGGTCATAAGGTATAACTACTAACTACTACTTCTTCGGTACTTCGTCTAATATACATTGCCATAATTATTACATACTCTAAAGCATATTATTTGTTATAACAAGTGATATCGCATAATTATTTGTGGGTTAGGTTAGGTTGGAACTGCGACTCCGCACAAACGAATAACTAAGTACTCACCTAGCAAAAGGAGGGTTAGGTTAGGTTAGAACTTTGACCCTCCATAGAATGAAATACCTAGCAAAAAAGTGGTTTAGGTTAGGTTTGAACAAAAAAATTATACAATATATGTATTTATACTTGATAAAATTGTATAAAGTATTACGTTATACAAAAATATAATATAACAAATGTCATTATAGCACATGTGTATATATTTAAAATTTATATTACAATAGGCATTATATCAATGACAGTTTAGATGAAATCACAATATAACAAAGGAAATGTATAATAAAAATTACATTATAACATATAATAATACATATATCAAATGGCGTTATAACAAATGTATGATAGTTTATTTATAATTATATTAAGCATTAAGCACCCGGGTACTAGGTATCAACTTTTTAAGTGAAGTGACAGAGCGACGTTTTGGTACTTAATAAGTTCTTTAATCAAATTATCAGTCCCCATGCGGATGTATCTCTTAAACCTAGCTAGGTAAAAGATTTGACTAATCTGATGAAATAAATATATAGGTTACTTCGTGTATTGTGTCAATCAGTTTCATGAGAGATACCTATTCCGGCTATTCCGCTCTGTGTTCCGCTTGGCAATGCCATTGGGTCAATTTCACCAAACGAGCATTTTTGTCTAATTCCCATGGAATTTTGAAATACTAACATTACACAAAAAAAATTATGCTGATAATTTGATAAAAAATATAATAAACATTAATTTTCTTATGGGGTAAAAATATTCATAAAACTATAAAAGTTATTTCAATTTAAAATTTTGGTCAGGGCACGGGAATTAGTGTGTCCATGGGAATTAGATTTTACTAGCACGGAAATTAGAACATGGCACAGGAATTGTTTTCTTAACTTATTTTGGTAGTTAAAACTATTATTTATGTATATTTTAATCTACAATAATGTACTTTAACCATACTGAAGCGGCATCGAACATATAGTCCGTCAACCAAATCTTGTCAGTAGCAATGTAAAGCAAACTAAAGTAGGGCAACACTCAAAGAGCAGTATTGCGCTAAGAAAAGCAGCAATGTACATCGAACCAACAGATTTTTTTTTCCGCTGAGCGCGCCCTGCGTACGTCAATTCAAATTATCACTCGCGGTTTATTGAAAAAAATTGAAACATGGACGGACAATTTAAAAGCGATGTTAAAACAATGTTAATCAAAATGATGAACAAATCTGAAGATATCAAAAACAACTGCTTATATTCTCTTTGTTCCCTATCTATGTCTTCTAAGTTTACTAAAATAAAATCATATCAAAATGCAGATAATTAGATAGTGCATATATTTGTTATTTACAATATAATATGCCACTTGTTAATGTAAATTAGTGTACTGTTCTGGATGAATATGACATACCTGTGTAATTTTTTTGATTGGTATATATTGTACAATATACATATTAAAAATAAAACAACTGATATTTGGGTGTTTATTTAATTTAAAGGTAAATAAGATAAGGGTCACTTTTCGACTTGGTTGCGTTGTACACGTACATAAACCGCCATAGGTAAGTATTGTCTGAAAAGATACTACCTACTACGAACGCCTTATATTGGGCAAGATTTAATCCTGCAACAAACATGTATGGATTAGGTAGATATTGCGAAAGAACGGCGATATAATCAAGGCTCTTAATACTGTTTAAAAGGTTTACCTTTGTAAATAGTCACAACTGATTGCTGAAAATATTAGACATGTGGGCCTATGGACGGTTTCCAGTACACAATTTATGGTCTTGTTGGATAGATTTAGGCATACGTTTTAATTTTATTTATGCCTTTTAACCCTAAAACAAACATAATCTTAAAAGTTCGAAAGAGTTCTTCCAGTACTTGTCATAACCTCAATTTTTAGTAATGTTTACCATCAACGAGCATGATTGTACATTGTAGGCCCCTTAGCTTTGCTTATTCTTATTGAATGTATTGGTATTTAATGGTGACAGCAGAAATATCTCTTGAAACAGAAACGATTCAAAATGAAAACCAAATGAAAACAAATAAGGTGACGGCTGTCATTCACGATCCACATTCCACAGATAAAACACAGATGACACGCGTTTTGGAATTATTTGAACACAGTGTTGCTAAACCGCGATTTTTCAAATTTGCCGCCTTTTACTACTGACAAGATTTGGTTGACGGACTTTATTTACCTTCTTTAATTTTAGTTTCGGACGACAAATCTACGAAAGTATGATACACTAAAAACTACGTATTTGACTAATCGTTTCCTTGATTTTAATGGCAACTAATCTCTCTTTCTTAGTAAAATGTACATATTTCAAAACAATACCTACTTACATACATACATACATACAAAACTATTCATTAAATTAAAAAGTGTCATGATGTATCTGCATGTAGATAGGTACAAGGTGTATGATATGGTATATGGCCGTAAAGGAAATGATACTAAGAAATAAGTAAATAGGGGCACAGTGAGAAGAAGTTATTGTGTAAGTTAATCTGAAGAAATCGAATATGCTGCCTTCATAAATTCATAACACAAAAAATTGTTTGACCACATATGAGGTAAGGTGGGGTAAGACTATCACAGACAGACAGACATGACGAATCCATAAGGGTTCCATTTTTGCCATTTGGCTACGGAACCCTAATAAGGTATCTAATAGTATTACGATTTTAATACCCCCTGGCACTGACTAAAATAACCGACTTGGTTTCCCATTACATCTCAAAACTTTTTTGTAGTAGAAGAACTGCGTTGCGAGACTTGCATCTTTTTACATGTAATGTTTTTGATAGGATCCCATCTCTTTTTGTAGGCTGTCCTTCTTTTCAGGTAATCATACCCATACCATACTGATACTATGTATACACATCTTTATTCATACTCACATCGTACGTCGTAGTGTACCTTTACTTTCCCTACTAATTGTAAGAACTAAAAGGTAACGTTGTTATCGCATATATTTCTATGGGATTACAAACTTATTTATGCAGTTATTAGATCTTTAGAACGTGACTAATATTGCAGTATTATTAGATTTTTATTGGCTTAAAAAGCTAAAACCAAATTACGTTTCAAATTTGGGTATGCTAGAAGTACCTTAAAATAATGATGATCGTGAGTGATTGTGTCAGTGACAAAACTAAGGGATTGTAAAGTGCATTAAATGTTATTTTGATAGAATGTTATTGAGATTTGATGGTACGGCCGTGCCACTTTGTTTTGCTCGACTTGGCGGCGGCACTGCCGTGCCCCCAGATCCTTTGTCCTTCCCCGGGTCTCAAACTATCTCCATGCCAAATATCATCAAGATGATATTGGTTCAGCGGTTTAAGCGTGACGAGATAACAGACAGACAGACAGAGATACTTTCGCATTTATAATATAGTAAGAATAGGATATATATTTATTTTTCTTGTATTAGAAAAGCTAATTTATAACAACTAATCTATTAAACGAGCAATTCTTGTATATATTTCGGGGATCTCGGAAACGGCTCTAACGATTTCGAATGAAATTTGATCATATATGAGGGTTTTTTGGGGTGAAAAATCGATCTAGCTAGGTGTTATCTCTGGGAAAACGCGTATTTTTGAGTTTTTAGGTAGGTATATGTTTTCCAAGAAAAGCTCGGTCTCCCAGATATTTAAACTTTATACGGTATACGCTGTCAGCTGTCAAATTTACAAAAAAAAAACATTGCAAATTTGATTCATTTTGTTTCATGTAACCTTAGGTACAGGTATTATAATATGTAATAATTCCAGAAATAGTTTTATGTTTATATAATATTTTAATTTTATAATATGATCAATGAATAAGGTAAGGTGGGGCAAGACTAACAGTACAAGGATTCCATACAAGTGATAGTCTTACCCCGGTGTCGTCTTACTCCACCTTACCTTACGTATTAAAATTGCCCGGGTTATTCGGGTCCACCCTGTATGTACTATAGTACTTATACTAAAAAACCGTTCACAAATTTTTGTGCATTCTTTAAGATTTCCTTAAATGCAAAATAGAAAGATATACGTCATATTATTATTACATATAATATATATTCAATGCCAATATACATAAATGTAATAATAATATGACGTAAACATTGCCAATTAACTTAAAGTGCCCCCAATAAAAGATTTGTTGACAATAAATGTAATACTTTCTAATTCCCGTGCCACTTAATCAGCTATTTTAGGTAAATTTGCTATGGGAATTAGGGCACGGAAATTAGAATTCGTAATAAAAAAATTCGCCAAAAATTTAAATCGTGTTTGACCAAACTGTTATGTTATCGCTTACATAAAGATACATAAAGGGCTCCTAAATATGACAATTGTTATTGAAAAGCTATGTGGAAAATAAAATTTATAAGGGGCATCGAAATTAGAAAAAAATTGTCGCCCACCCGGATTCCGAAATACTTACGCGATTTGCTCAAACACACCACGGCTTGACGTACATCCGTTTGCTTTGAAAGACAGCCGAATACTGCCAGTACAGGTGAGGCGGGACACGAGGCGGTTCAAATACAGACGTCGGCTGTCAGAGCCCTGTGAGTTTTGCCGACGAAATTGTACTCGCGCGCTCGGACCAAATTTAAACATCGATCACGAGTTATTTACCACAATGAAGTTAATAGTGTATGTGCTCAGTGATAGTAAATATCATCTAGTTTAAGTATTTGACACTAAATTAGTGATACTAATGTAGAATTTTTCGTAGGATTTTTCATTATGCTCAAAAGTAGATTCCGGACAGGGCACGGGAGCAGTAATTTGAGCCTTTATGTATTTTTAAGTGTACTCTAAAAACCAATTAATCAGTGAATTCATATGGAACTCGGTGTGAAAGTGTGACTTCTTTATGTAAAAAAAAATGGTAAGTATTATCTGATGCTAACCCGCGATTTTCATCACGGACAGAAAAAAAATCGTGTTCAGAAATTGACCCCATTGCAGGTCTGATTTCATTGCATGAATAATGAGCCCACTTGTTTATCACAAGTACATATTATAATATCAAGTATTTAACAAAAATACAGAAACAACCTTACATCCTTAAAAAACCTGATCATCATTTTGCTCAGGCGTGCCCCTGTCAGACAGCCCAAGACTTCGAGATTAAAAGTTGAGACCACCTGTTGCATTCCAGGAAGCCCATACAAACACACATAAGTCTTTAAAGACCTTAACACTTTACAATAAGGTCTATAACTGGTCAGTTTATTCGTCAATGGCATTCTGAAGGTATATTTATGCAGTTAGCGTAACGCATCAGAGTAAGACGCGCTGTCTGCAGTATTCAAATTTGTGGACGAAAAATGCGGCGCCTGGGAATTTGAGACACGATCCAAGTGAGCCATTGTGGTTTGACGCGGTTTGACGCCCAGCGGGCTCAGCACGGTTCCATTTTTATCGACTATCACTATGCCCGTCACTTTCGCACTTACATACTTGTTAGAACATGACAGGCATGGTGATAAGCGATAAAAATGCTACCGTGCTACTAGGGCAGATTTAACAAAGTTGTAGAGTCTACAACGGCCAGCAACGACACAATACGGCATTAGTTACCATCATTTTCGTCATATGGGGTTACTACTCCTGTCCGTTTTCAGGACCCGTTCTGTGTCTTTTTTTAGCAGAAAGTGTTCGGCGAAACGATAAATGCCCCAGTGTCCAGGACACAGACAAGATATCCTCTAGACTGAGCATTACTATGCTCACCCCCTCAGGCGCTACCCCCTCTGCCACAAATATACGGGTAGTTTTACTCCATCTTCGAGTCAAAGTGTCTTTGTGTGACGTCCGTGTCTTTGAACGGACCAATCACGGCACGGGACTCGCTCACCTCGTCCCCCGCACCCCAGTATTTTTGGCAGCATCGGTTTCATGAAATAATTGGTCTAAACTCCGTCTAGCTCTAGAGGATTCCTAGTCTATGGCCCAGGACATTTGAGGTTATGATGCCTTATAACTAAACAGAATACTTATTTAGATGGTCTCTGAAATTGTGTACGTTTTGTTTTGACAGTACATCCTGTCATGAATAAAAGCCTTAACTCACTAACATTAGCTAAACTCATTAACTAAATAGTGTTTAGTTTTTTTAAGTTTATATAAAATGCATATATATGTTAGTCTGTAAGGTATTTGTAATATGGGCCTTGTTGCCTGATTTAAAATGTTAAATAAATAAATAAATTAACTTTAATTCACACGGAAGCAAGACATAAGACAGTCCCCCAAATACAAGGAAAACAGCACCGATACACATCTCAATGTGCTAGTTGTAAATCAATCCTTGCCACCGTGGTCACGTCCCGTCGATGCAAATGCAATAACAATAAAACAGGAAAATTTTCTATCGCACTGACGTCAAACATCTTCGATCATACGTTCGTTTATTTGCGTCTCTATCGCTCGAATGAAAAGTGATAGAGAGGCAAGATGTTTGAACGTATGCGTAGATAGTTTAAATTAATTGCATGTACGGCAGACCGTTCCCAGACGGTAGTGTAGGGTCTTCTATTGTCATTAAGCGTGGGACGACAGCCCTTTTTCCTTGTAGATCGATTTGTAAACAATACCATATGCTAATTCTGTCTAGGTTTTAGTCTCTGTTTTAAAGTTTATTTCAACTATGTGTTGTTTACGAAGTGTAGGAGGATAAAAAGTTACGGAGAAAGGACAAAGATATTGATGGCATTAATTTGGTAGGTTGTGAAGTGCAGTTGTTTGTTGGAATATAATAAAGTCTTAAATGATGTAATCTACTATAGGATAATGCAATAACTAGTATTAGAATAAAAATTAAAAAAGAGGAGTTTTTCTAAGAGTACATTGACCTATTTCCTGACGTCACTAGCAATAGGTACCTACACTCAAAAACTTTCATATTCGTCATCTACATTTAAATTATCTTTCAGATATGTATCACATAGCTCAGAGCTCGGACCTATTGTGATCTTTTACGGGCTCACACAATGCAGCCGCCGTCACTTGCCCAAAAAACTGGAGTCTAGACAATCAGTATCAAAGTGCGGCCCGTGAGACTTTTCCGTCCGATTGCTCGAATTGCGTCACATCAGACCATTGTGGCTCTAATGACGCACTTGCATCTAGATACCACCGGGCTACTAAATCATCGATTACTCATGAAACCGACTTATCCAAAACGACGAAGTATAAAAACACGACAAGGCTCATTTTTGTTGGTTGCTACTGCCCGAAGAGCTCATGCTATCCTGGGGCCTTACTATAGGACGGTGTGGGGGGAGGGGGGGGGGGGTTACCAAGGGACGGAGTTATGCGAGTTATATAGCTCCGTCCTTTAGCGATTCAGTTTACGTCCTAAACAGAATCGCAACAAGGACATCATGGTAAGGCCCCTGTTTTCTCCCTTAAGACAATATAAAGCATTGTCAGCTCCCACTGAGGGTGTGAATTATATTTGCCAATGCAAATTAATCTTTATTAGCCTTTGAAGGCCGATGAGCCAGCCAGTGTGTTCGGCCGTTGGAAAAACCTGGACGGAAGCTGTATTAACATTCAGATCAAGCTCACCATATTTAATTTACAACCTTATTGATATTTTGGTTAAAATGCGAGCAGCGTACGCAGTAGCGAATTTTGGCAGATTGTAAATCCTTGCCAAGGACATTGCATAGATATTTAAAAAAATGCTAAGCTCTTTGTTGAGTTTAGGTGATAAATTCTTGCTGAGACAATAGAGCGCAAAATGGCAATTAAAGTAATGTTTCAGCATGTTTTATAGCTACCTAATGAATTTGTTAAGGAGCACCTGCGTTTTAAGTGTTGCGTATTGTCCCGAATGGGTCATGCTTTAAATGCTTAATTTACTTTTTAGGTATTCAGTAACTAAAACTAGAAATATGTAATGCAAATCGAGAAAACGTACGTATATAAGTACCTACTTATAAATTTGCATGTAAGTATATCGGTTGGTAAAAAATGTGTTTAAAACTACGGCTTGTTTTTCTTTTTGTCTCATTTGTTTATAGTTATTGCGTAAAATATGTACCTAAACTCAAAAATACTTATGATTACTTAGCCATTTAAGAAGACATAATATAAGGAAACATATATATATATATATATGTCGGAGCGAGACACCAGAAAGACGTATTGCAGCATTACAGTTCATAGTTAGACGCCTGTATAAAATCGATTAGCAATGTTTGGCGTATTGTTGAACTAAAATGACAGGTAGAAGGCTTTGGAACGTCAAGAGGGGTATCTTGAGTGAACGTAGGCACGAGCAGACATTTTTGTCGTTATGTTGGTAGACTGGTCAGGCAGGTTTACCAACTTGAATTGGAGGCGGGAGCGGTTGGCTCCGCCGCTGGAACTGGCTTCCTTCTTCTTGATCGGACCGCGCTAGAGATCGGACGTTAGCCAAGCTCGTGCCTAATTCGCTACGTTCCTGAAGGCTTACACCTGAAGGATTATTCTGAAAGCTTATAGATTCTCACGTTCTTTAACCGTTTAGCTAAGTGTTTTATTCCAAGTGTTATTTTGATTTCTTATGTGCCATTAGAAGCTTACTTTTGTAAAAATAAAGATTTGAACGGTTTCATGTGATCTTTTTATTTTGATTCAAATAATTTTGGAATAGTGATTGATCGTTTTGATTATGTAGTACTAAAATATAGTAGGCACTAGTATGGGTAACGAGTCTGAATGTTTATTTCATGCGTTGGTAGCATACCTACTATTTTGGCTGTGAAGTAATACATCTAGGTACTACCCCCACGCGCCCACCGCCATCGGGACCATCCGTTCGCCGACATATATATATAAATATATATATATAATATATAATAATATATATCATTTATTGTCAGGCAACTAAGGCCCATAGATACATACCTTACAAACTAACATACATACAATAATAATAACCTTACAAGCTAAAAATTATTTCGGCGACACTGAGGTTTTCTGCTGTGTCGCATGTTCAGGTGTAGGATTTGGCAGATTCCCACGGAACCGCCGAAATACCACACCCTTCGGCCAGAAGTCCGCGCTCGAGATGGTTTCCAGCAGCGGCCGCGGCACGCGCACCACGAACGAGGTGAAGTGCACGTAATGGCGCGATCGCAGCTGGAACACTTTCAGCTCGTACCGGATCTTCTTCTTCTTGATATATAAACTAGGAATAGCATATTCTCTGTTTCCTGCTAATATCAACACGAAAGCTATTTGGGAGGGAAAAACAAAAAATATAAAAACAAAAGCATTAAATTCAGCTTGAGGTATTAGTGAGATCCCATTATTTCATTCCATCTTAACTAATCACAAGAATTATCTACTCGTAGGATAGGATTACACACGCAGCCCGCGTCTTGTTGTCGGTTCGTCTATCGCAGATGAAAAAGTGCTAGATTGGTAATAGTATTAATGTATGCGCACAGCACCGCCACCGACATGACAATGAGTCGCACGCGCACCGCATAACGTGCGACGCAACGCGTACGGGGTGGGTACAGTGCTGGATAATAACTGGGGTGATGGATCTAGTTATATGTAGGTTATGTAGGTACTTTAAAGTATTTTAAAGTTATCCCATTAAAAGCATAAATGTGGATTGAGAGCCAATTTTAACATTAAGAATTATGCGTCGTTGTTGACTTCGCCGGCAAAATAATTGATATCTATATGAGTGTCAATTTCTAGTTCACTTGGACTGTAATTAAAGTTCAGGAATTGACTTGGCTAGTTTTTACGTACAGGCTATATTATATTAAAATGGCTATATTATATAAATTATTAAAAATGCAGACTCGAAGGTACAGGCAAAATAGCCTAATAGCAGTGTCCTCGATTCCATTTTCTGTGTTCAACCAACTTCGTCAAGTCACCTTCAAAAGAAAAAAATCTAAGCTCTTTTCTTGATGAGAAATCATGTATTCGCCATTGTTCACCATGCAGAACCATATATAATGCGAACACGCTGTACATCGCTATATTTGAATACAATCAACCCGCGACCGATCGCCGTTACGCTGCACGCACCACAGCACAATCCTAGACCAAAGGGTCGTAACTACATACAAGCTTCATATAACATACAACTTTTGTTCAAGAAGCAAAATCAATAATTACTTATTTCGGCGCGACATCTGAATACGGTTAGCCATGGTTCTGAGAAGTTAGCCAAATCGCCACACGTCCTGGCTTTGGGAGATTGTATTGTGATAGGATAATCAGTTCGCGGATTAGCCGCAGACTGACTGATCGGTTGCCATATGCAAGACATGACAATTCTGTCGTTTCAGCAGTATCCGATAGGTATACTATATAAAATGGCAGTTTGATCAATCAAGCGATATGTCATTTTCTCCGGGGTCTTCTGACGAAAGCATAATTGTCGCTTAAAAGAAGATCCCAACCTGGGGCCCGTTTCTCAAAAGCTTGTAACTTGTAAGACAAGTAGAAGTGACATCCGCTTGTATTACAAGTTACAATACAAGCTTTTGAGAAACGGGTCGCTGTTCTTTAACAATACTTAGCGCCACTAAAATATTTTTTGTAGGTACATAACGTAATGGACCCTATAATGGACGTGGAACCGGTAATGGGACATAAAACCACAAATCCTCTAAAATAAGTATGTAAAAGTAGTTTATAAACACTGGCAATATTTAACCATAAATAAGAGTCATATTAGAGCTGTTTAAGTTTGACTTTTTATTAATTTCGGTTACTTTTTAAGAAATTGGCGCCAACCCAAAAGTTGCCGTGTCACTGAAAAAATAACCAGTAAGAATTCTTAACAACTTCGCTAAGAGAGGTGAGTTCATATATTAAATTGTAATTAAATATTTCTTGGTGTAAACTAGAATGTGTTTTGTTAATTGCATTTACCATGAGATAAGGTATACAACACACTATGTTGTGACTCTAGATATGTATAAAAAATAGTGGTATTTTGCCCAATCCCATTATAGGAGCTGTAAAACTGCATACCTGCTATGATGGGACAATTTACATAATGATGCTTGCCATGGCGTAATTTCATGTTTAAACAATACAGAAGTATAATGTAGTTACGAACTATGTCAGGAGGTCTCCTCGGACCAGATCTTATGATGGAGACAGGAGGTGGCCATAGGAACTCTGTGATAAACGCAACCTAATTGTGTTTGTGTTTGTTAGAATTGTCTCGATGAGTATTAGTTGGCTGTCGAAAGAAAAATACATTCTTACATAAAAGCTTAAAATACCAAAAATGACTAATAACTAGTTTTTTGCCAAAAACTTATTCCCTTTTCCAATATCTTATACTGATCGGGTATGTCCATTATGGGGGGCCCATTACTGGAGCTTTGCTGTCCATGACTGGAGAAAAAAAACATACTTTTAATGTATTAATTATGTGGAAACTAATTGCAGTATCTTTGATACAACACGCCTTAAACATGAAAGAAGGATAGGATATTCATCTTTTAACAAGCTAAGCGGTAGTACTTTTACATGTATCAGGGAAATATCACAAATACTCCAGATTTCCTCTTAAATGTCCCATGACTGGTGCCGTTACTATATATAATTTTTTCATTCTTCTAACGCCTTGCTTGATATATAACAGGTGTGTTCAGGTATTTGAGGCACCATGGCCGCTCGGATGTATTCGGTGGAGACTGTGCATCTAAGTTGGCGCCACAATCCTTCTCCCATCCGACATCTTGTCCAATAAATCCAGCCCAATCGAATATATTGACTGCATTGATTTCTGAATAATTGTGTTCGGCACGTTCTCGACTGCTTTATGTACTTAAATACCTTTACGCAAAGGAATTGTGCCAATATGGTAATGGAGCAAACACGCACCATTACCATATTGGTAAAACTTAATATGTATACTTAAACTTAAATTTTTTTGGTGCAATAATTTCTCGTTTTACAAAACCATTACTAATACGATTAGTTACTTAAGCGGCGTGGATTTTATCGGTGGTTTAATTTTCGGGACCTGCCCATGGTAGCGATTTTTAATTGATCTTATTTGACTTATATAAATTAACCTTTTGTATACGTGAAGTGGTCAAAGATCGTGTGTTCACACTTCGGTTGAACCTACTCTATAAAGCAGAAAAAATCGTTCTCGAAAAAAATGCAAGAATATGACTAAAAATTCGGTCAGGATCTTAATCATACTCAAACAGGATTTTAAGGGTATTAGGAGAACTTTTCCGACGACAATAAAAGCACTTTAGGTTAGGTTTTATAATATTTAATTATAGAAATAAAAATAAACACTGTTTTCTTTTAAAATTATTAGCATTTGCATTCAAGGTATTTGGTTAATGCGTTACTGCACAAATAATTTAAGTAGTTAATACGGTATGGTATTAAATTCACTACCTTAATTGCGCTACGCGTAGTGAAGAATTGGAGATGGTATGTCGATATGTGGCCGAGCCAAACTCGCAAGGAGCGAGCCACTTGCGAAACTTGTAATTAACTTGCTAATTACTTATAGGTATATTACACAAACAGTTTCGTAGTAATACATGTTTTTTTGCAAAAAAGGTTAATCATTTAGAAGCATAACCTATTAATATATTATGGTGTCTACACATGACCTTTTAAACTTTAGAAATAAAACATGTTTTTTGGAAAATACACGTTCTGTCAAATAGCCGTTCAACAAACGAAACAGCGGACAACATTTTCCAGATTGCGATAGTATAGTCTGTCAAGCCATTTCCGTCAGTAGAAAAAACGGCAAATTTAAAAACAAGCAACAACGGTTGCACTCCGGGAGTGCCGATAGAAGTGAAAACTCACCTCAGTATGTTACCGACGCCCGGTAACACGATACCTACATACGTTTAGCGGAGGTATTCTATTTATTTATTATATATTTATCATTCTCAAATAAGATCACACTTTTTCATTGAGATGTTTATTTACATACTGCCATGACAACGTCAAATTATTTGAACATAGGTAAAGAGTCTTGAAAAGGAGTCCGCAACATAAATGTCAAATAACATTGAGTTTTTCTTTATTGATTTAAATGCCATCTAAATTATGAGTGGCCACCTTACGGGGCTTACGGTCACGTGATCGCCTTACGCCCCTTACGCTGTCTCGAGTTTATTTTTTTTTTCCCCACCTCAAAAAGTGCCCAGCGCCGCTAAAGAAGTTTTTACTTCAAAAATTAGGCGCGAAGGGTTGTCGTCCCATTGAAAATTATAACTTCGCGCCTTTATTTACCTACTGACAAAATTGTTTGGCAGACTAATAATAATAATATAAGTATATTTAATACAGATTTTGCTATAGGTACTTTATAGGTATACTTAATTAGTATAACTTATAGCTAAGCAGTCAGGGCTAGTTTTTCTCGGCCACCTTCGAGCCGTGGGCCAAGTCGGTCTTCGTGTTGGTCCTGGCTTGTCTCCCGGCGGGCGCGCGCACGTTCAGCACCGACTCCACTACCACCTCCTCGATGAAGGGCTGGCTTCCGGTCTCTGAAACAATATTTTAACCAACTTTAACTAATGGACGTGGCCGCGTAGCCAACGTGCCAGTCGCTTACGCTCCGTAGCGATCGAAACGCAACTGTCACTGTCGCACTAATATGGAAGAGTGATAGAGAGACACCAAGCGATTCGATGGCGAAGAGCTTGCAATTGTCACCTTGGCAGGTTCCTGCATGATTCAAGTCTATCAAGTATGTAGAAGTCTGGGTAACCAAGATGACAATCGCACCTAGTCAATGATATTATATAACCATAGATAGGTTATACTCATACTTGAGGAACACAAAAAATACTTCCATATTTATTTCTGTGCCTACGAAGAAATCTGTTATTTTTGATTAATTTTCTCATTCCATCCATCTTTGTCACACCCGTTGTTAAACATAAGGTCGTCTCTTTCTGTTTCGGTGTGCAGGAGCTCGTTAGCACGTGCACATTTCTCGCTTGTCCATCAGCGACTAAAGGTAACTTGTCCAATTTGTCACAAGGTGAGCGCTTCAATTTTGGAACGCCCATAAACTATCTTGAGTTATAATTATAAATCATTGCACCTAGTGTAAATTTCATTACATTCCACGACTCTTCTCTTTCCCTTTCATGCTTTTTACGAATATTTTCCGTGTTACCCTTTCGCAAAATAAGCCGGTTTTATGTAATTTAAAAATACGACAGATTTAAGTATAGACAAAAATCAACAGAAAACCACCGTATTATTGTATGTATGTCAGTTTGTAAGGTACCTATGTATCTATGGGCCGTAGTTGTCTGATAATAAATGATATCTAATTTAATTACCTTAAGTAATAAAAGAGTCCAAATCTCCTCTCCTTTTAAAATGGGACATTATGCGAATGCGACATCTATATGAAAGGATAACTTTGTGAAAGGAAAATTTGCAAATCAGATAGAATTTTAATACGGGTCTTTAGGTATGAAAATGGATTATTTTGTAGAAGGGTCGTTTTATAAAAAGCACAAAGGAATATTTCGCGAGCAGGCAACTTTGATCCGTACCCAAAAGTCGTCTTCTACTTAGTTGCACATTATAAGGAAAATGTTACCATTCGTATTTGATGATTTAATAATATAACTTTACCGAGAAATGATCATAAGTAGGTACCTATTACCAACTATAGGTAAGGTAATATATACACGTTTAAGATAACTGACGAGGTCAGGGACACGTTGGTCTTCCGTCTATACAGATAATTTTAATTATTGTAATGTGTGAGTTCTTCTTATTAGTATTATAAAAACTCTTGTTGTGATTTTTTGTGTGATGTGATGTGAAAAAAACTGATTCGTACGGCCCAGTTACTAGTAATCATTGGTAGTTTAGAGAAAAAAATATGTTTGATTTGATAACAACAACAATAAAATACATGCCTTTACCTAACTTACATGCTAACAATTTTTGTAGCCTTACACACACACACACACACACACACACACACACACACACACACACACACACACACACACACACACACACACACACACACACACACACACACACACACACACACACACACACATACATACACACACACAATTTTTTCTTTCCTTTCTCTTTGAATTGCTTAATTTCTCTAACTATTACATTCATTACCTCTATTCTATTAGATTAGTCTTTAATTCTTTACTTAACCTTCACTTTACTAATTTCAATTCCGGCCACCACGTGACAGGCATAGGGTTACCAGATACAAATTTAGAAATTCCTGACAAAATTCCGGCACCCTATTGAGCCGATAGCCGTGTTTTATTAAATTTATTATTTGTATTGATTTAAGTAAATAAACAGGTACTTTATAAAGAAGTCTATCAATTCAAAAAATTCCTGACATTTTCGTGTTCCGTCCCCATTCCTGACAAAAGGCCAAAATTCCTGACATGTCAGGAAAATTCCTGTCATCTGGTAACCCTAGACAGGCATAGCCTAGTGTGGGGGCCACTGGACATTAGGACTGGACTGGACGTTAGGTATGTATTATTAATAAGGTTTTTTCTTTCAAATAAATATTATTCTTATTCTTATTATTCTTATTCTTATGATTTGATTGCGACTTGGCCATGTTGTATTACTTTACAAGTATTTAATTTCAAACTATGTTAAATGTGTACTTATACTTACTGTCTTAGTAACGCAGTTTTATTAGGTAGTTGATTGTTTTTTAAATCGTTTAATTTTCGGTTCCGATACTTTGAACCTACTGGGCTTTACTTGTTGTCTTGTATACTAGATGCTGAAATATCCGTAACTTATCATGAAACTGTATCAAGTTCAATTTTAACCCCCGACGCCAAAAGAGGGATGCATGAAGATACGAATGTCTTTCTATCTGTCTGTTTGTGGCATCGTAGAGCTCAAACGGAGTTCGGTGGTTCTTGTTTGATAATAATCGACACAGCAGTTTTAAACGTAGGGTTTATTTATTTATTTTTGATTTAATCTATCTATCTAATACCTTTAAACGATCAATTCTTGTTTATTTATTTATATGTATATTTATTTATATATTTATTTCGGGGATCTCGGAAACGGCTCTAAAGATTTCGATGAAATTTTCTATATAGGCGTTTTCGGGGGCGATAAACGCGATAAATCGATCTAGCTAGGTCTTATCTCTTGGAAAACGCGCATTTTTGAGTATTGTTAGGTATGTTTTCCGAGCAAAGCTCGGTTTCCCAGATATTGATTATTATACCTAAATAGATCAGGCACTTGATACACAAAAGACAACCAATATAAATAAAGAAAAATCCTCACCTAATGGTCCTGCTTGCAACGTAGACTTCTGTGGTGCTGCTGCCACCGCCGCCAACACCACCAAAAAAATCAACAAGACTCTCATGGCTCTATGGTTTAACTTTTTAAACTTTGACAACACACTATTTGGCCAGTGCGCTATGTGAATGAGTCAATTATTTTTTAGTGGCCAGTGCGTTTTTATCAAAGTGATAGGTTAGAGTGTCGCTAGCGCACTGCGGGTGAGATGTCACTGAGTCGGTCGTCGACGTCGGTGGTCTATTCTGCAGCGAGACTAATTCGAAAATTATTAAGGTCAGGTCAGGTGGGGTAAAATAAACATACTTTAGTTTTCTACGGGGTAAGAGAAACCGTATGAGTATAGTCCTTCTACGTAAATATGTTTAAGTTAATTTTATTTATGAATTAGCTTTATTTTTAGTATTATAATTTAATTTAGTTTTTAATATCTTTAAGTATCTCTAACTGTTTATTTCCCTACAAGTGTCCACATTTCTCCCATAGTTCCTCTTATCCCCACCTGACCTTAAAAATGTTTACAGGCGATAATTGGTTGTGTAAAGTAAGTATGTACCTAATTGAAATAAATCAAAAAGCCATTCAGTGGGTCGAAAACGACCCAATGGGTATATAAGGGGTAATCTTATGCACTAAGTATTTTGGCATTTTGTGTTTTAATAATATTTGCAGAATGGCCGACACGTTGCATAAGGCACGTGAGTAGGCGATTTCCAATCCACTCCTGCGCAGCCTACCTACACACCGCGTCACCGCGACCCGCCAATATTACACACCGGTCGCATTTTATAACATAATATGGGGCATTATCTATGAAACGGGACCTTATTGTCGATGTGGCGCTTACGCCGCACAGCGTTGCGCGGCATTGTATTTATATCGGAACATCGTTAATAATAGCGTAAGCGCCATCGACAATAAGGTCCCTTTTCATAGATAACGTCACATATGTATACCTACATATAAGCGCTGTGCCTCTCTTTGTGTCAAATAAAAAATGACATAATTTCGTTTTGAATACAAGTTTTTATCGCTGACTGTACTCTTCTTTCAATATTCAACTAATACTCATCGAGACAATTCTAATAACAAACCCAAATACGAGGTTGCGTTGTTTTTTCATAGTTCATATTGCTACCTGCGTTCTTCACCATACCAGACTGAATACTAAATCTGACGGTACTTCACCAGTACCGTCAGATTTAGTGACGTTATGTAATGTACCTAGCAAAACCACACACGTCACCCGACAACCTTCAGAGTTCAAAGATGTGCTAACTATGTTACCATGATTATGTCGTAAATATGTTATTTAAATATAAGTACCTACAGGTCGAATGAGCAAAGACCATAGGTGTGATCATGGAGATTCATTAAGTCTTAAAGTGACAAAAACTTTTATTACAACCATTCATTTAAATTAAATTACTAGTACAAGGATTAGAATGCAAATCACAGTCATGTAACATGTTTTTAGCATCTTTATTTTACAATATTATGCCAAATGATCATAAAATGTAAGACAGATGCTAAAACTCTGTGGAACTGACAATGATTCGCAGACAGAATTTACAATAAAAAGCAGTGCATTTGCTCAAAAATGCGTTTATCTGGCACCAATCACCAAATTGAATGTAGGGCTTACTTATTACGTAAGCTGTCAAAAAATTACTATACTTTTAAATGCAATACCACAGAAATAGATAATACAATGATGTATTACTGTGTAAATGTAACAATCAGGGGGCCCATTTCACTCGAGAAAGTGGCACCGGGGGCCCATTTCTCAAAAGCTTGTAACTTAATTGTAATACAAGCGGATGTCACTTTTTTATGAACACTTGACTTTTGACTAGACTCTACTAGAGTACTTAAAAGGCATTTTGAGGATTAAAATAGCCTTCAGCTGGAATATTTATTTTGATGTATAATCTTTAATTGGAAATACGTAGTGTCATCTGTAGTATAAAAATTTAACTGTACCTAACGTAGTTTATGTCTACTATACTCGTAATACCTAAATAAAACTATAAAAATACAACTCATCAAATTTAATCATCGGCAAATATTTAAAAACGGATTAAAACTAGGATACACGAACTGTCTTATTTTCGTTTGCGGCAACTCCTTCACCCTATCCCATGGATCTCCAAACACATACTGGATCTGCATAGGCCACTGCCATTGTCTTGGTCAGTCCATTGGAAAATACCCTGGGTCAATATAACCCGCTTGAACGGACGAGGAAACGCCTAAAGTGCCTGGGTATATTTGAACGCTGCTTGCTTCATATTTGCTGTTGATTGCTCTGATGAAAGTGGCAGAATTGTAGAACTCTTCGGCTCCGTTGTGGTCTAAGAGGTCTAAGTACAAGTTTTCTTTAATAACATTTAAAACGGTTCTTAATCAATATTGATGGAACGCGTTGGCAGATCAATTTCCTATTCAACCGTGTGATGTGTATAATTTCTCCGTCATTACATTTTAGACGTGAGAGATTAACCAATATAAGAGTGTTTGTAAAAACTATAATGGCGTTACTAATACTAGCAATTGTTTAAAGAAATTATTTGGATTATTGATTGGTGTGAAGATCAATAAATTGAGGTAACTACTTTAAGATTAAAGATAGTGTGGCAAAAGTTGGCCACTTGCATAGTCTTGGTTGCTATGTTGAAATGAGATTATATCTATATTAGGTTGCTTGCTTTTTCTAACTTTGTTTGGCAAGTTGGAATACGATGGAGCTCCAAATCTTCTAATGTAACAAAAATACCATTGATGACTCTTCAGATTTTTTTTATAATGTTTTATGTAAAGGGCTGTCCATAAAAAACGTCATCTATTTTTGACGGATTTTTTACCCCCCTCCCCCCCCCCCCTCTAAAATCATCCAAAAATCATGCTACGTATGACCCCGTTTCCTCCTACGTCTTGCTACCATCATCCGATGTCCAGACCCCCCCCCCCCCTAATTTGAAATGACGTAATTTATGAATAGCCTCTAACATTCTTCACTACACAGTATAAAACAAAGTCGCTTCCCGCTGTCTGTCTGTCTGTCTGTCTGTCTGTATGCTTAGATCTTTAAAACTAGGAAGGTTTATATATAATTTGTTAACCCGTGCGAAGCCGGGGCGGGTCGTTAGTCGTAAATAAAGTGTGTAGGTACCAGAACTGGATAATTTTTAGGATTACAGTTTTTAGCAAGATTTTGCCTGAGGCGCAATAATTAACTCATTTAAAAAAAGGAGGAGGTCCTCAACTCGTCGGCTTTTTTTACACGTTGATATCTTCATCGTATTCTTACTTTTTCCGTCGCTTGTGTTGCTTTGCTCCTATATTTTTGCTCTTGGTAAATAAATATATTTCTATATTTCTTTTCTATTTCCTAGCTAGGTCGTTGTTCTAGCTCTGTACGCAAAACAATACCTTATTCACAATTTCAACTTCAGCTGTCTAATTGCAGTGTAGATTTTTATGGATCTTTACAGTTACGCGCCTACGTTCAGACAATTCATATCATAATAAGTATAATTACAGTATTTGCAGGACTATGGTTTTTTCGGCAGGAGTTACAACGATACGCCATTTCGTATCTTTATGCTTCAGCTTTAAGGTTGGATTTAGGCTGTAATTTGATTTGCTTTTTGTCTATCAAGTATCAAATGTTTTTTAGGGATGTGTTTCAGGGTTCATTGCCTTTCTCAACACATCATTAAGTAATGAATGACGGACATTATATAGCGTTATGTTATAAGGCCTATATAAAAGAAGGTGAAATGAATTACGATCTCATATTAGTACGTGCTAGTGAGGATATAACATTTGAATTATTGCAGCCATGTCTGGATTTAAATTGCTATTGGCTATCGCCAGTTTTTCTGTTGTAACGGCGGTTCCTGTTGTTCTCAAAGGTTTGTTTTTGTTGTCTTGTGTTATGTATTCCGGAGTGAAAAGGAAGGGTTAACTTTTTAATAGTAACAGCATAAAGTAATCATATAACAGTAGCAAACTCTAAGCTTTCTAGAGAAAATAAGCTCCATAGGTACGGTACAGTCAAGGTATTAAATAATGACACATGCAAAGTGCCAAAAATATATAGGTACACTAGTGTGCAAAGGTTTAGTGTATAAAGGTAGTCCATTATGTGTATTTTTTGCACTTTGTTCGGGTGTAGACGCTGCTAAATCTATTGTGATGACAAAGTTATGAATAGATTCCTTTTTGTAGGCTAAAGTTAAAACGGCCGTTTTTGTTTTGAGTTCATAGATTGACGAATCCAGCAACATAGAAACTAGTTTGATTTATTCAAAAAGGTGCTTTAATACAAGACACAGTACGTAGCGGCCCCCTTTTTTAAAATATCTTTCGTTAAATTTAAATAATCACGATTATTTAGCAGTGGCGCTAGTGTGCACGTTGATGGGCTCATAAATTAATTGAGCTCGAGAAAGCAGGACTTATTATTTATAAAAAAATTGTGTGTGTGTATTCTATATTAGTATATATATTTTGTAATAGCCCGTTGTTCTAGTGGCGTAAGCCTAACTTTACAATATTTTAACTTATCAACGTCCCCCTAGCTTTTATTTCATTTGTTGTCTTTTTAAAGATACTCATATTTTCTTCAGCCTGAAGAATATTTTAACAAATTCAAATTATCCTTTCATTTCAGGATCGTCACCATCAGGGGATACGGTAATCGCTATATCATCGTCAGATCCCAACGTCGAGAAGTATTTAACATTCAACTTTCCTAGCCAGGGAGAGAATTCTGAAAGAATTAACACAAACCCTTCAGATTTATTTCAAAAAACCTTTAGTACTGCTTTAGCTGGAACCCATACAACAACTGGAAGAGGTTTTCCATCCTTCAATCCGTTTTTACTCCCATTTTTCAATTTCCCTTTAAATTTTGAGGGTTTGAACTTTGGGCCTTGGTTGAGAGGCGTTGAAAGCCATGATTCTTTTGGGAATGGGGAAGTAAAGACAGTTACAGCTGTCAATGATAATGGACATGTTTATGGTAAAATTAATGGAGTCCGTTTTGACAACGCTAACACCAAACAACAAGGTACCTAAATAGTATTCATAGGTGTTTAATTTAATGTTTGCAAAAAAGTTAGACCTAATTTATTTGGTGATGTTTATATAAATATTAAAGTAATTAACTATCATATCCAGCTAATTGATTTATATGACTATAGATAAAAATATCAAGGAAAAACTGATTAAACACTGAAAACTGTTGTATTTAAGAACTAGACTTTTATTGAGATTCATCACACAATAATTCAAAAGACACCGAGACAAGTTTAACAAGTCGTCTCAGTGTCTTTTTACAATTTCCTTATTTTTAATAGAAGCCGCTGTTAACGGCATGAGATTGGGCAGCTTGGAGTCCTGGCGCATTAATGCTGGAGGCTCCACTGTGTTGGACAGCACCTCCATGGTGTTGCATAGCTTGTGCAGTGCTAGCTCTGTAGTGTCCGTTGTTCTGAGCAGCCGAAACGGCAGACCCATAGTGTCCCAATCCATGATTTTGAGCCGCAGACATAGCTGAACCGTAGTTTCCAGAATGCTCAGAAGAAGCTACCGCTGAACCGAAACCGTTGTTATAACCCAAGCCCCTCACGTTCTGAGCGGACGCCACAGCGGATTGGTAACGAGGGTTGTTCTGGGCGGCTGAAGTGGCTGCTTCATATTGGAGTCCGTTCTGAGTTTGAGCGGAGGATACGGCGGAATTAAGGCCGTTATAGTTTTGAGCTGAGGAGACAGCGGAGTCGTAGTTGTTACGAAGTCCTCCGTAGGCTGGCTGTTGTTGGTAGACGGGGTAGGATGGTCCAGTGCGGGCCATGCCAACGCCGCTGGCATAATTCCCGTTGCCTCCCAAGCCGGCGCCGTAAGCTTGAGCATCCCCACTCTGGAAGGAGGTGCCCATGCCAGTGGAGTGGCTGATGCCGCCGATGTTGCTGCTGAACCCGCTGCCGAAACCGAAGGCGACGTTGGGGGAGCGACCGATGCGCATTACTACTCCGGGAACGTATTCGTCTGGAAGGAAAAACATACACATTACATAACTTAAGACAATCTTTGCCAAGTTAAGAACAGAAAGGTTAAAAGAAACAGTCTTATATGGTTTCGATGTCGATGACCTTGCTTCTATGCAATAGGTTTAGGATTCAATTCCTGGACGTAGAAGTTCCTGTATTTAAGTTTCTTATTTAGTTATTTATGTACTTTCTAAACGGTAAAGATGAAACCTCGTCAACAGTAACCTATGAAAAATTTTACAGGAATAATTATAAGCTCCTATTATAGGAGCTTTAGTTTTGGAAAGATCTACATGGAAAATATGAACATTTTTGGAAAGTTTCCTTGAATACATTAGGGAATGAGTAACAATAATAAAATAAAATTAGACACAATGTCAGCGTGAGATGTATGTGGGTAGAGTGGGGAGCAATGAAACGCACTCGTACCGATGCACAGCTGGTTTATTACTGACTTGTATGATGTGTAGGTATCGGGGTGCGCGCGCGCACACATAGACATGCATACATATCAACTCCTCCCGACTTAATTTGGGAATCTGGGGACAATTACAATAAATTACTTATTTGCTAAACCTTATAATTAATTTTCTTAAGCCTAGGTCTTAAGTTACATCCAGGCTGAGGAGCAGGCGATGAGCCTGACGAGACTTGCTCACTAATGTCTTGCACCGGTTGCTCAGAATGCTCCGATGATTCAAGTACTTGATCATTTTCGCTCGCACTCATAGGAGTCTCTGTCTCAGTCATCTCCCCCTCCGCAATCCTCACCTCTTCCCCCGCGCTGTCCGATTGATCATTAACAGTAATTGGAACATCAAGCGAACAAGGAAGGGGGTCTGATACTACAGGTGTGTAATCGGCAGAACTTGACGTTTGTACGTCAGTTGACGATAACAGATTAGTTCCCACATTCGTATATTTTAATAATTGATCGATATGCCTCTTACATACAATATCATTTTCTAATTTTACCTCGTACATTCTATTGCCAAGTTTCTTACAAATACACGCTTTTTTCCAACATGGTTTACGGTTTTCATAACATCTGGCCCACACTAGGTCACCTATTTCGAACCATCTAAAAAATGTATTGTTACATTTTTCCTTATTATTGTTTCCGCGCGGCGCCGGCGCCGGCGGTCGCAACAAGTCCAGCCGACAGCGCAGCTCGCGCCCCAACATTAACTTAGCCGGGCTGGCACCCGTCGTACAGTGTGCAGTATTACGGTATTCAAATAAAAAATCTTGTAATTTCTCATCTATGACCTGAACACACGAGTGACACTGTAAAATGGACTTTAACTGCGTCTTACACGTACGAACATTTATTTCCGCGAGGCCGTTACTGCACGGGTGATAAATAGGCGACGTAAGGTATTGTATCCCGTTTATTTTGCAAAACTCGACAAATTCCTGAGAAGCTATTTTTGCATCATTATCCGAGACAATAACTCTTGGAAGGCCGAACCTGGCAAACAAACCCTTCAATTTTGTTATTAAATTCCGCGTAGTTAAATTGTTTCCCATATCTAAGCATTCCAGCCATTTACTAAAGGCATCTACTACTATTAAGAACGACCTTTGACCCACCGAGAAATAGTCTATATGTACCCTTTGCCACGCAGAGGTGGGCCGGGCCCATGGCGAAGGAGGGGCGCGCGGGGGCGCGCCGCGCTGATGCACGCATACGGTACATGCATTAATCAGCTGTTCGATATCCTTATCTATGTTAGGCCACCATAAGCGCGCTCGTGCATTACTTTTTGTTTTGACTATTCCCTGGTGCGATTTGTGCATTTCTTGTAGCAATCTAGGCCTATAAATCGCCGGAATAACCACCTTATGCCCTCGTAATAAACAACCTTGTTCTACGTCGAGTTCGTTACGGCATAAAAAGTATGGATAGATATTCTTACATTTAATTTTACGTGGCCAGCCATACTTTATATACCTAAGTACAGTGCGTAAACACTTATCGCTGGCCGTAGCTACCTGAATATCTTTATATGTTAACGGAAGACTGTTCAATTGCATTGAATTTATAGTATGTATTTCCTCATCTTCAACTGCTGACTCCTGCGGATCCTGATTCTGAGTCGGTATACGCGAGAAATAATCCGCAACCTCGTTTTGTTTACTAGTAATATATTTAATTTTGTAATTATATGCTGACAAAATTATACCGAACCGGATTAAACGCGACGCTGTCATTACAGGAATACCGTTGCTCTTGCCAAATATTGCCAAGAGCGGTTTATGATCCGTTTTCAAAACAAAAGGCTCCTGCCGACCATATAAATATTGGTGGAACCGTGTCACACCAAATACAATTGCTGCGGCCTCTTTGTGAAGCTGGCTATAGTTTCGCTCGCCAGCTGTTAGGGATCTTGAACCATAAGCGAGTGGTCGCTCGTTGCCATCGGGGCCGATTTGACCCAGTACTGCCCCAAGGCCGTAAGGACCAGCATCTACCGCTACCGTCAGCTGCGCGCTCGGTTCAAAGTGCGTGAGTACGCGATCTGACGCCAGCTCGCGCTTCATCGCCTCGAACGCCGCCTGCTGCCGCTCTGACCACTCCCATTTCGCGTCAGCGCGCAACAGCTCATGTAAAGGCCCTAGCAAAGATGATGCATTTGGAACGAAATTTCGGTAATAGTTAGATATACCCAGGAATCTTTTCAATTCTGTCACATTATTAGGCCGGGGAGCACTGACAATTGCTTCAACTTTCTTTGGACACTTCAGTAACCCGTCTTTATTAATAATATGACCTAAGTATGTGACGCTTTCCTGGAAAAAAGCACACTTATCCTTACCTAACCTCAACCCCGCATTTTGGAACCGCTTAAAAACTTCCTCTAATCTTTTCAGATGTATTTCTTTAGTCGGCCCCGTTACACACACGTCATCTAAAAACACGGCTACCCCTTCGATACCCGCTAGTACGCTTTCGAGCGCCCGCTGAAAAATCGCGGGTGCACTTGCCAATCCGAATACGAGACGTGTATACATAAACAGCCCCTTAGTCGTATTAATAGTAGTAAGCCTTTGCGAATCTTTCGATAATCGGAACTGATTGTACGCTTGACTACAATCCAACTTGGAAAAATGTTGACCACCACTGAGTTTTGCGAACACTTCTTCGATACGCGGAAGCGGATATTTATCTATATATACATCGTTATTTATAGTTATCGAATAGTCCGCGCATATTCTTACACTACCGTTAGCCTTTCGTACCGGTACTATAGGCGTCGCGTAGTCGGAATGATTTACAGGTACCAATATACCTTTATCAACGAGTTTCATCAACTCCTCCTCTACGGGACCCTTAAGAGCAAAAGGTAGGGGTCGAGCTTTGCAAAATTTCGGTTTGACACCATCTTTAAGCTGTAACTTTACTTCACCATATTTAAAACAACCCAAATCGTCATTAAATAATTCTTTATATTTCTGTAACAACTTGTCGGTATCTATATCGCACGAACAGTTTAAATTGTAATTTTTATTTATAGGCATTATACCTAATCCGAACTCGGCCATAAAATCTCGCCCAAGCAAGGCTGGACCTCCATTTTTTATGACATAAAATGAAATTTGTTTTGTAATACCATTAAATGACACTTGAGTTGAAAAACGACCCAAGGGTAAAATTTTATGACCGTTGTAAAAACATATTCTCATACTACAACTACTTAACTGTGTTTCTGAAAATTCTGTTCGATACATGCTATCTGAAATTACGCTACTGCTCGAACCGGAATCTACTTCCATATCAAACTCTTTACCGTTAATGGCAACAGTCATTAGTATAGGATCATAGTGTACGCACCTTAAACTAAAGACTTTACATTCCTGACAGTCACTGCAGTCCTGGTCATCTGGAGTTACATCTTCAACAGAAATATTGTTCACACGCGCACTACACACCTTTTTCAAGTGGCCTTTATTGTGACACTTTTGGCAGCGATAATTTTTAAAACGGCACTTATCAGACTCATGCCCTTTCAACCCGCATACACTACAACGACGCATAGGCTGGTCTCGGCTGGCCGCTTGGCCCGCCCGGCCCACGCTCGCCTTGTACAGTGGTTCCTCTTTGACGGTCACGGTAGGCAAGGCCTTTACCTTCCTTGCACATTCCGCCTGCTGAGCCACTTCTACGGCTTTTGCGAACGTGAGTGTTGCAGCATCCTGTTCAAAAAGCTTGTCCTTCTCCGGTCCTGCCTTGAACCCCAGCACGAGCCTGTCCCTCAATATCATATCGAGCGAGCTCCCGAACTCACAATGCACCGCGAGTCCTCGAACTCGAGCCGCCCATTGCTCGATACTTTCGCCAATATCCCGTGTCGCCGCGTAAAATTTCGCACGGTCTGCGAAAGTACAGCGCTTCGGTGTAAAATGTTGATTGAGTACCTTCACCAACTCGTCGAACTTGACTTCCTCAATCTTCTTAGGATGAACAAGATTCCTTGCTAATCGGTATGTTTCATCTGACAAATGCGTTAATAGTAACGCACCCTTCTTTTCCTCCCCCACTTGATTTAATTTGACAAACTGCAACAGCCGACTATGAAAAATCTCCCATTCCTGGGTATTGTGGTCGAAAGCAGACAAATTTCCGAAAAAATGCTCCATTTCACTTCCTTTTTTTTTTTTTTTTGTCACGCGCGGGTAAGACACGATTCGTCGCCACTGAGATGTATGTGGGTAGAGTGGGGAGCAATGAAACGCACTCGTACCGATGCACAGCTGGTTTATTACTGACTTGTATGATGTGTAGGTATCGGGGTGCGCGCGCGCACACATAGACATGCATACATATCACAGCGGCAGTGCATTTTATTCCACAAAAAAAAATCGCTTACCATCAATGATGACTGGCACGGCACTGCAGGCCGCCAACGCCGCAACGAAAACAACAACCTTAGCCACCATTATAGATCTCAGCTAATTATAGATCTCAGCTAATTGTTAGTACTAGAGAGTTTGCAGCTTTCTCCGACACTGGATGATGCTCTCTCGCATCCCTGGCCTTTTATACGAAGAAAGTTCCCCACTATCGGACTCTCTATCAAACTACTAACAGCATCACCCTTAACTAATCATCGGTAGACCTTATCTCACTGTAATAAGCTTTACAAGTAGACGATGTATCGTAAATACACGGACCGGTAAAATAAGATGGGTTTGCATTGATTTTTATCGACTATCGTAAATTTTGGGAGCAGCACACTTAGTAATTGCCCGTTTGCGAATCGGGGGTCAGCTGGGTCGGAGATTTGAAAGTTATTTGGAGTGTGCGATTTTTCTGACTGAGTATGATCGTTTAGAGGTGTTTTGAAATATAGGTATTTTTAAAACTGTAAACAGTAGTTTGAGTTTCTGTAGGAAGTAAATTAATGCTTTTTAATCGTACACGATATTTTTTTTATGTACGGTCAGCTGCAGAGATAGTTGACCCCCCAGTTCCCTGCAAACAAATTTCTATTTCAGAAATAAATAAGTAACCTTACCTTACCTACTTGTTTCTCTATGGCAGGGAAGATCAGTTATCTCTGTAGCTGACTGAATTAATAGTGGCCAATTAAAAGAAACGCATATATCTAGATTTATTGAAACAATTTTATTTTATCAACATCATCATCACCATCATCGAGTTATCAATTCATGTCATGGTGAATTATCGTTTATCTTATCACAGATGGGCGCTTAATTACATTTCTTAAAGTAATAAATATTTATCACAAATAATTTGTCTAAAACTTAATTATTTTTGCGACCAGCAAAAGCATATGAACCGGAAACAGCATAATCATGTCCATATTGTCCATGTTCATGAGGACCGTCTGGTCGACCATGATCATCACCGAAAATCGCCTGGTCATTCTGCTCGTGTTGACTCAGACCTTCATCATGAGATCCCTCATCGTGAACCTCATCGTAGTATCCACCTTGTCCAGGGAATCCGAACCCATTGCCGGCTCCTGGGCCGTAGTAATTCCCGTTAAACTGGTTATTAAATCCTCCTTGGCCGTTACTGAAGCCTGGTTTTCCAAAACCTTGAGGACCTCCGAAACCTCCGAAGCCTCCGTGGTAACCGCCGTATCCCGGTTGATGCCCGTTGTACTGATAATTATTAGGATAGTACCCGTTGCTGTAGCCACCGCCTCCAGCGCTTGCTGAGGATTGAGACTGGCTAATACCAATGTTAATCGCCGGCGGATACACCTGTTGGTACCCCTGTTGGTGGTACCCTTGTTGGTACCCCTGGTGCCCTCCAAAACCCTGCTGTCCACAAATCCCGTACTTTTTGCATAACCTCTTTTTATGCCCGCGCGGCTCTCTCACCAAAGCCGCTCCACTTTCAGCCTCTGTAATTTAAAAAGTGTTACAGTAAGGGTTCTATTACGAACAATAAAATAACGGTGCTAATAACGGTGGTATTTTAATTTAATTTAATTTAATCGGTGAGCGAATTTATTGCGAAGTCATGGCAGGTCGATAATATCGAACAAGTTTATTATAGTGGCTAGCCAAAGCCCACAGGCAAAAGTAGAACAAGGGGTAATCATACAACGAATTCGATGTGTCTGAGTTGGCCTTCGCTATTATGCCACAATACAAGCAAACGTTCAAGTGTGATATCATCTTCCTCGCGTTGTCCCGGCATTTTGCCACGGCTCATGGGAGCTTAGGGGTCCGCTTGACAACTGAGATAAACCAAATCAAGAGAGACATACCAGTATAAAATGTGATTTTCAATAGAAATATTACTTTTACAATAGCACTCTGTCACCTCAACGTTGGAACAGATTAAACTTATACTGACACTATGTACCTATACGCGTTAAGCAATATGAATGTAGATTTTTAGGTAACAGCAAGCCAGTGAGTAACCTTGAGTAAGGGCCGGCCCGAAGAAGCCAGCAAGGGCGACGACAAAAAGTACTCTCAGAGCCGCCATTTTCTTCCGATACTTCTTGTTGTTGTGTTAGTTTTTTTGCGGGATCATATAGTTTTTATAGGTCAAAGCGAGGTCACCCCCACGCAAACTCGGAATACGCAAAACCAGACTTATTCACGAATTCTTTTGCATATAACTTGTATATCTTGATCCCGAGATATGTTAACAACTACGGTTAATCTAAACTTGTCTTTAGACTGGTTTTCTGTCTGGGCCTGGTCAGTCGTTTTGATGGTAACAGTGGAGATTCCCACGGATTCGGAAGTAATTATGAACATCGCGAACTTGTAAACAATGCATCGGAAGCTCTTATTTAGGGGCTGGGCTGGGTCAGACAATAGGGGATAGGTGGATCGTATATAAAGACGAGCGAAATGTTATTAATTTAGGAAGTTCTTTGTTTTATTTTAGTAGCCTACCTACCTAAATTCAATAATAACTACTGGACATATGGGGTACGGTCAAGGAATTTAAATTCAGTACCATTCCGTACCTTGTCACAGTATGAAGGTTTCTAGCGACTTTCATATTGATTGTCACTGAAGTGGTAGAGTCTGTGAGGAAAGAGAAGAGTCGTGGAATGTATGTGGCCCAATACATTCCACGACTCTTCTCATTCCGCACAGACTCTACGGAAATGAAATTCTTTGGCTGTACTAGCGTACCAGCCAATACTCAAATGTCAACAAATGTGTACATTTCCTCTATTTAAAGATATGTGTACGTATAGTTCTTCCCTTATTTTTAATTATTACATATTCTTATTTGGCTTAATGCCTATATGGATCTTGTAGTTTTATGGTCATGTCGTACATAGATAGAGATCATACGTATATACCTATTTCTCTCTTCTATATCTATAAAGAGTATAAAGCAACTAAATATGAGTTTGATCATAAAATAAATATTGTGCAAATTATTTAATTTTTACCAAAATAACTTCTTGAAGTGTATAAGTAATATGTTTTTATAAGTCCTACCCTTTTTGAAAACGTCACAATTATCTAATTCCACATTATTGGGGAAAACACCGCAAAATCGCAAGGCCTCTCAATTCCCGAAATAACAATGTTGTCGGTCAGTGTCATCGGACCGGAAGACTCGCTTCCTATTTGCTAATAAGATTTAATTCGTTTATTAGCATAATCCGCGAAATTTACTATAAAAGCGGCGGCAAGGAGAGGCGTGGGTGGTGACGGTGACCCTGTCCGCGAAGCAGTGGCAGATACGCTATAAAGTATAGCGTTGTATTGCCCTGATAGTTGCTTATAGGTTAAAGATGCTAATATGAGTCATTCCCTATTGTCTTTGTGGGGATGAATGTTACAAAAGTCTAAAAAGCGATAACAGATCGCAATTTCTCCACTAAAAACCAAGAAGAATTAATAAAATCGCTTACTTGACTTACACCATGAAACCGCCAATCCCGGCGAAGACCTGGAAACTTAAGGCAAGGTCACCCGTACTCGCTGCGGGGACCTGCCCCAACAAATCAGCAATATGCACCTACTAGACACATCACATATATCCTCTATCCGACAAAGAGCAACCGGCCGCCCGTATTTCTAGCGAGGACCGATTGACTCACACAAGTGATACAATATGAAAAAAAAAACTATAATATTTCTGCAGGGTCGCATTATCCGACCAAGACCCCAATGTCAGTGAATAATTATTGGTCCCATGACGAACTGTGTAAAGATAAACACAAACTTTACTACGTTCAACGTAGTACGTTGTTGGTGCCGTCATCTTCGAGGAATCGGAAAACCAAATCCTCCTTGGAATTTAGAAGTACCTACCAAAAGGAATCGTTTGGAAATCTGAAAGGGTATTCGGATTTTAAAAATATGTTATATTTCTGTAATAATATGTTACTACTGATGTCAAAAATTTAAATCAATTTGATATCAGGGCTTTAATTTGTGAGTTTCGAATTGGCTTCCCAATTCGCGTGAATTGGTGAACAGGCCATACAAACCGTAGCCTTGAACACTCGAGCTTGAACTCGCGCGTGGACCCCAATACGAATAGGTATCAATTACAGACTTCTACCAATAGACACCGCTTTATGAAGTGTTTATTTATTTATTTATTATTCGGAGAACCAACAGCTATCAACCTAGAACCTAGAACCTATAGATACATCCACACCGCTGGCAACTATTTTGAATTATGTATTTATTTATATGTAGGTACAGTGGGCCAAGAAAGTGGTCTACCAGTTTTGACTTTGACAAAAGTTTCTGCGACATCTAACGATCGCTAAGGTTGACAATTGTCACTGACTTAATATTATTGCAAGGGGAAATCGACCTTGTTGTCTCATGACGTTCAAACGAACCTCAACCGTAGGGTGGTAGACCACATTTTTGGCCGACTGTACTAACACCTAGTTTTTAAGTTTCGATGTAAGTAGACTAATACAATATGGATTTTAAAATTTGAAATAAACAATTTTTATTTCATTTTATTTATTTATATTTTAATCTGTGCCGCTGGTCACACGTCGTTGCTACGTAATTTTATACTAACAAACAATTAACAATAACCTACGCACTTGGCGAGGAAGGCCTTGTGTACCTACTAAGCGGACTCGCATAGAGTTAGACCAAGACAAGTCTGCTACGATTTTGAGAGCACACGCAGTGCAAGTATTATTTATAAGTCATAATTTTATAAAAGTTTTACGTTTAAAATAAAACACTTGCGTATTCTATCAAAATCGTTGCAGACTTTTCTTGGTCTACCCAACCAAAGAGAATGTCTAATCTTTTAGCAAACTTATTTATTGACGTACAGATAACGCCTAAAATTATCAATGCGAATTCATTTGGAAAATCACAAATTACTTAACTAGATTAGCGAGGAATCAAATTTTTGGAGACATTATATCCCTCCAACAATTGATGACAATGACAACAGCCCATATAACTACTTATTCGACATACATTGTTATAGGTACCTTGACTGAAATAAGCAGGCATGAGACGGCACGGCCCATAACTGTGGTAATCGTGAGCCATCGTACCTATGCTAGATCTAGTGAGTAATCTGTGATATAGATTTAGATAGAGGGGCGTCGATCGTAAAAATGATTTGCGATCAGCAGGCACCATTAGCGAATAATTTCCAATTGTACTGGTTTTAGAGAGCTTTTTTAGTTTTACGGTACAGCAATTTTTCGTTTCGTCGCAAGGAAAGTGGGCCACTTTGTTGGTTTTGAGTTTTGACGGACTTCTATTTCACCGAACCGTTACAGTAGGTACCATGATGGTACCTAGTAACGGTCTAAAATCTAGGAGACAAGAGCTAATCAGGAAGTAATAAATAATGCCAAGGCGGACTAATAATGAGCTAGGCTAGCGAACGGAACGTTTTGGAGTTCCATTATGGAACTCCTAACGTATCTTTGAATCGGATGAAAGTGATGAGTGATGGTTAACTGACGACCGTAAATGAGGTTGTTTCGATTATTACCACTCATCGGATAGAAACAGTCATATGCAAGATGCAAATGGGTATTTTAAGTAGGTAAGTTGACGGTGTGATCTAACATGGCGTTGTTAACACTATAACGACCGTAGTCACAATCACAATAAATTGACGGTCTATAAATTTATAGAAAAATTACGACAATCCATTTTATGAAAATGCATAGTGCAGCATACACAGTGGAATCATACGAAGCTGATAACACACCTATTAGTTTTAATTGACAATTTAATAAATTTTAGGAAAAAACACTGAAACAATTTGTTTGTTTTGGACATAATGTGAAAAAGTCGGCATTGGAACATAAGCTATTTCTAATATTCAAACCTTTAATAGCTATCAAGATGTTTACGTTTAAAAAGCACATATTTATTTTCTAATGTACGCATTTGTATCTTCTGATACTGATTGTTAGTCGTCATTCGGTTTTATATCAATGTCGAAAAAACAATATGGTATGATGCAACAAACAACAAAAAACAATAAAATATACATAATAATATATTTATTTCCTAAAACTTTATTCATAATTAAAAACTTAACAAAAGAATATCTAGTCACAATTAACGCATGAATTTGTAGGCAGCAGGTACTACTAATTTAGTTAGAACCCTAAATGGCGTAACAATCACGGAGCGTGACTGTACTTAGTTAGATTTAGCCCTAGCGACTGCTTGCCCGGTTTCACTTTGCGCATTACTGATCGCATTGCTTGCTGCCAGCCTGTCCCTTACAAGCGGTACAAAGTTGTGACTGTTGTTCCGGTTGGCTATTCTGTTGATTAGTTTCCGATTGGGAGTAAGCAGGATTCTGTTCGTCTTGTTGGAAATAGACTACATCTTGACGTGTACCTGTATTTCCTATTATGAGTCTCACAGGATTTGTACTTAGTTAGATTTAGCCCGAGCGACAGCGATAGCGACTGCTTGCCCGGTTTCACTCTGCGCATTACTGATCGCATTGCTGCCAGCCTGTCCCTCACAAGTGGTACAAGGTTGACTTGACTCCTGTTGGTGAGATTCCGATTGAGAGTATGCTTGATTCTGTGGCTCCTGGATGTAGACGACATCCTGTCTCGGTGGCGGTGGGGGCGGCCAGTATGGTGGTGGTGGTGGTGGTGGGGGTGGCCAATAAGGGGGTGGGGGTGGGTGGTGGTGTTGGTATTCGGGCGGGCAGTCGGGGTAGTAGTATGGTGAACGTTTCAGGCGCTGTGTGAATAGTACAGCTGACTCGCCATCTGAAAATAAGATGAAGTCTGAAATCTATTGTAGGTTATGTATGAACAAAACCGTATTAGGTAAATATAAACAAAAAAAGCAAAAGCGATCCAACGGATCCTACTTGAATAAAGTTATATTCTAACGCAACAGTCTAACGAAAACAAAGGTACGCTTAACATTTTTAAATGTAAAAGTTAAACGACTGTGCAGTTTATAACGTTTACAGAAGAATGGTTAATGTTACAATAAAACTGCCTAAAACTATGAGTTATATATGACTACTAGCGACCCGCCCCGGCTACGCACGGGTTAACAAATTATACACAAACCTTACTCAAGAATCAGTCTATCGATAGGTGAAAACCGAATGAAAATCCGTTCAGTAGTTTTTGAGTATATCGCGAACATACAAACACACAAACAGACGCTTCGGGGGCCTTTGTTTTGTAAGGTGTATATATATAGTGATAGGTACCTACTCGTAGTTTTT